>NC_028638.1:50338926-50341524 GCF_001406875.1 Solanum pennellii
TCGTGCCCACGACGGTTCGTCCTGCAGGTCCGTCGCCAAGTTCAGAGAGTCGATTTCAGTACCCAAATTTCAGAAGTCTAAGTGTTCTGGAACGAGACACCTGCGACGGTCCGTCGTGCCCACGACGGTTCGTCCTGCAGGTCCGTCGCCAAGTTCAGAGAGTCGATTTCAGTACCCAAATTTCAGAAGTCTAAGTCTTTTGGAACGAGACACCCTCGACGGCCCGTCGTACCCATGACGGTCCGTCGTGGATTCCGTCGACTCACACAGTTTTTCCAGAAATAAAATCTGCTGCTCAAAACGACTAAACAGGTCGTTACACACTTTACCTTTAGTTTTCCATGTGACATGTTTAAGATCATAACATTAAAGTATATTTTAATACATTTAATATAATTTTAATTTAGAAATACAAGATTAAAAAGTCTTCTTTCATTTCTTAAACTTCATTTCAAGTTAAATTAGATCATTCTTTTTTAAAGAGTAATTAGCATGACACTTGGAATTTTTAATATGAGAATCTTGTGTATTGTTTTCTTTTTCGTCTTTCAAATATTCCCCCACCACTCCCAACAAACCAAAACTTTTATTACAAAAAGTAAGTATCAGAAGATGTGATTAACAAAGAATAGTATATTGGGTAGAAGATATTAACACTTAATAATAAATTTGGTTAGTGATTTTTATAATAATTTTATTGATATTAAAGTTAAGTAATTAAGTCGAGATAATAATTTAGTACAATCACGAGTACATCAATTGTTATACAGCTGCATTCTTGAGTAGTTCATTGATAAGTTTGCTGAAGGCCAAGTATGATGAACCACCCTCTGTTACGCTGGCTCTGCTCTTCTCTTTCATCATCTTTGCTTCATGTTTTACTGCGGAGTTAGTTTCCATCAATTTACTTATCCCATTTTCGATGGCTTCTGCTGTTACTATAGCTTGATCTTTATTCCTCTCGCAGTAATCCAAAGTAATCTCCACTGCTGCTCCTATTTCTTTCACTAATTGAAACGCGTTAACCTGCTGTTCTGAGTGCAATGGCCATGTCGCTATAGGCACACCATACCATAAGCTTTCAAGTATCGAATTCCATCCACAGTGTGATACAAATCCCCCGATTGCTTCGTGAGACAACACTTTCAATTGTGGAACCCATCCTACCACTTTCCCTTTTTTCTCTGTTCTGTTTAGGAATCCTTCAGGCAAGACTTCCGAATAGCTCGTGTATTCTCCTGGAAATTGAGCGTTGTTGCTCTGAGGTGGACGACGTAAAGACCATAAGAAACGGCAACCAATGTTATCTAGAGCTATAGCGATCTGTTTCACTTGATCCGTTGGTAAACTCCCCTGGCTCCCAAAACAGAGTAGCACCACCGAATTAGGTGGCTGTTTGTCCAGCCAATTTGTTATTTCTGCCTCCTCTGACTCCGACTGTGATTTCGATTGGTTTAAAATTGGACCAATTGGATAGATGGATGGCAGGGGATGAGCTTGTTCAGATCTTGATAGGTTGTTGTTATTGTATGCATCCAAGGCGTATACTTCTAGTTCAGCAAAAGTGTTGATGATGATTCCTTTGGCTTTTCTATACCCACGAGCAAAATCGAGAAATCTCCCTAACCATGTGTCTCTATCGACTAGAACCATTGGCAATACGTTCGTAGGAACAGGGTATGCGTAGCTAGGAAATGATAGCAGAGCAGTACCATCAGAGTTTTTGAAACTGGAAACATCTCTCGAACACTCATCTTCAAGAAACTGGAAATGAATCATCAAACCAAGAAAAGCAGCAGGGGAAGTGAAAAACACATAGCTCGGGATCCCAAACTCTTCAGCTACATCCATCAATGGAGTGCATAACATGTCTACAACAAATCCAGCAAGTTTAACACCGCCACGTTGACTTATTAAAAATTCCCTGATTCGAGATTTTTGAGTTTGTACTAATCTGTTAACAAAGTGTCCTCGAGTTTTGGAGCTCCATTCTGGGGTTGGATCAACAGGTGGTAATTCAACGAATCGAAGACGTTCACAGGATGATGAATCAATTACAGAGTCAACAAAAGGGCCACTAACAGGGTCGATGTAATCAGGGAGTTTCATAATGAGGACAGTGATTGAGAGTTGATGATTTCGATTGATCAAAAGCTTGGCTAACTCCAACATCTGAGCAACATGGCCCATTGCCGGTGAAGGGATCAGAATCAGTTCTGCTAATTTCTCCATAGGATCAAATTGTTTCTTTCACTAAAATGGAAGTAAGATGTTACAATAATACATAAAGTGCACATCCCCTCACATGACACTGCTATAAATAAAAATTCAAAGTGAACTGTCAAAAAAAAAATCAACCTAAATTATTGAATTTCGTTAGTAATCTCTTTTTATTTAAAAATATTTTGTCACGTGGCATTTTATACAAAATAAATCATTCTATTTTAATCAAAATTAAATAAATTATTAATATTAAATAAAAATTAAAAATCGAAATATCACTATCCCCAAAATAAGAAATTCACTTTTAAAATAAAATTCAAAAGATTTTTCTTACCTACTACCCTGTACCCCCCTGACAATCCAACTCCCCCCCAC
>NC_028638.1:50342066-50605974 GCF_001406875.1 Solanum pennellii
CCAACTCCCCCCCCCCCACCAAACCACCCATTCCTTGGCAAAATGTTTTCATTTCTTTCAAAATAATACTACTCCACCCTATTTAATTCTCTGTTTTCAAATTATTTTTATATATTTTCTTTTTTTTGCTTTGTTAGATATATATACATTTTCATAGACTAATATACTTTTTACTCATGTACGAAATATAATATATATAAAATTTTTATTTTTAAATGATCTTGCAGTGGAAAATACTTTTAAAAAAAACATATATATATCTAACACATAATTTTTTATAAAAAAAAATGAGAGAGAATTAGGTGGGTGGGGTAAGTTTTTTTTTTTTAAAAAAAAACATCTAAAAATTGAAAGGGTAGGAGAGGGAGGGGGGGATGAAATAAGATTTTTTTAAAAAAAGTATTTTATAAAAAGATTAAAAATAAAAACATTTGGGGTGGTGGTGGGGAGGGGTACCGTGGAGGAGGTGATGGAGTGGGTAAGAAAAATATATTAACTTTCGGAAAAGGGCCTAAAATACCCTTGAAGTATTGAAAATGGTACAAAATTACCCTTCATCCACCTATTGGCTCCAAAATGCCCTTTTCATCCACCTATTGGCTTCAAAATACCCTTGACATCCTCCTTTGGGTTCAAAATTGACCACTTTTTTAATTGTTTTAAAATTAAACGATTTAAATATTTTTTAAAATACTTGGCGTTCAACTATTGATTATAATTTTAATTTATTAATATAATTTATAAACCAACCCACTACCCAATCATTACTAACTAAACCTCACCCAACTAATAATCCAATTATAATATCAAAATCGTCATAAACACTACTAAAACACGATGAAATTATAGATTTCTGGAAATGACATCCAAAATTATTCGAGTCCGAATCGAAGCCCCTATAAAATTTAGGTTGAGCCGCTTATTTAGGAGGACACTTTCTTTCAAAATTGATTAGAAATTTATGATTAAAGGTAAAGAAGTTATACATCCCGAATTAATTCATGCGCTTTTTTTAAATATAATTTTATAAATATTTGTGATTTGTTTTAAAACCTTTAATATATTATTTTGAAAAAAAATTACCTATGAAGTAACATCACATAATTGAGACGTAAGAATAATTAAGATGAACATAGTCAGACTTTTAAGTTTATCGGTGATTTTTACTTAGACACTTGAATGTATGATAATTTACTTCTATAGATATTTTCGCTCAAATTTTTAAAAACACTCCATTGGCAGTAGCTTGCATCAATAATGTGACGGGTTTATTAATTTAGAGGGGTTTTATTAGTAATGGGTGGGTAGTGGATTGATTTATAAATTATACTAATAAGTTAAATTATAACAAATAGTAGAGCGCCACGTATTTTATAAAATATTTAAACAGTTTAAATATAAAACCGTTAAATAAGTGGTCAATTTTGAACCAAAAGGTGGATGACAAGGGTATTTTGGACCCAATAGGTGGGTGAGAAGGGTATTTTGGAGCCAATAGGTGGATGGAGGGTAATTTTGTACCATTTCCAATACTTTAAGGGTATTTTAGACCCTTTTCCGATTAACTTTTATTTTTTAAAAAATGTTTTTGTAAATAATAATATTTTAATCTTAATTTTTTTAATACTAATATGTTATTTAATCTTTGTCAAGGTATAATTAATACTTCAGCTCACGAGTCATGTGGGTTGCCCCAATTAAAATAGCTAAAACTCTTCCATCCATTTGTTTATTGTTGCCGTTTTTTTTTTAGAGAGAAACAATAATAATTTGGAAAAATTACGTAATTAAGTAAATAAATATTTTGTAATTACTTATTATAGTTATAAGTTATTATAATTATCACTTATGATTAACATTAAACATTAATTACGTAGGTTGACTTCGAGTTTGTATGATTAGCCGTATTTGTATATGTATAATTCGTCAGAATGTACAAATATATATGCATAATATACAATTATCTAATCGATATACATATATAATTCACCTCTCTCCTATTTTTTGCCCTCTCTCCTCAATCTCGCTTGCTATATATACAAATACATATGTATAATATACAATTATCTAACATATATACATATACAATTCACCTCTCTCCCACCTCTATCCACTTTTGCTTGCCTCTCTCCTCCCTCTCCCAAACTCGTTCGCCTCTCTCATCCCTCTCCCAATCTTGCTCGTCATATATACAAATACATATGTATAATATACAATTATCTAACCGATATACATATACAATTCACTTCTCCCCCACTCTTTTTCCTATCTCGCTCACCTCTCTCTTCTCTCTCCCAGTCTCGCTTGCCTCTTTCCTCCCTATAACATTTAGTTACGAATTATAATTATCAAATTATAGCTATGGAGAGTAATTATCACTGTAGTAAAGGGTTAATGGCAAGTTCGGATTATAAATTTTATCCTTTTATGAAATCGCATATATCAATTCGATGAATTTCTAGCACAAGTATTTAACTACTTGGTTCAGATTTGTTTCTTGAAGTCATTAGTAAATAGTAGTAGTATGTATAATGTTGCAGAAGTGATGATAAATTCTGTTTCAATGAATTATCAATTTTGTTTCATATTTAGCCCTTTCCAAAAAAAAAATTCACTTTTCTCAATAGATTGTAGTGTTTGGTGAGTGATTTTCCATTTAAAGCCTGTGATTTACAAGTCCGGTGGATGCACAAAATTAATAAGAGAAATTTGAACTTATTTTTATAGTGAATGGGATTGAATATACATTTGAGTTTGTATATCCCTCTGTCTTCCTTTTGCTCCAGCAGTCTTGTTATTAATGCTTCCCAATACAAAAAATTTCAATTGTTTCAAGGGCTCTTTGCAGGCTTTTATTTTGTACCACAGACATTACAGTGTCTTGAATTTGTATACTACATGTCTGCTCAACTACTTGCAGGAGTGTTTCAATTTCAACTGTATGGATATGGACATAACATTAGCATCATTTAGCTATAAAGCTACATATTTAGGTGACTACAACTTGAAAAGTTTTTTACCTCTATAGCTGAATGGATATGGACAAAAATCATAATAGGCCTATGGTGACCTGAATAGCTAAAGGAAAAATTACATGAATTAATACATTTTTAAAAATAATTACTGATTTTAGCGATACTTTTTGTTTATTACCATTTATAGCAATACTGTGATAAATCTGTAATATGTATTAAAAGTGAATTATGTATGCAATATATTTGAATTATAATTGTTTTTGAAATATATTATGTTTATTTGGTAAAAAATTGTCACATTGTATTATAAGTGTATTAAAATGTGTGATAAATGTATTATTCATCATTAAAACTTGTATTATATTTGAATAATAAATTTATCTCTGTAATATGTATTAAACTTGTATTATAAATGAATTAAAAGTGGTTAAGTGAAAAGAAAATGTTATTGCTATAAATGGTAAATATTTTTTATTATAGTATATTTATGTAAGTTTCCCATAGTTAAATTTCCAGGGATGTGACCTAGATTGAGCTAAACATGTAAAACTATATATCGCTGTAGCTTAATGAATATGGTAACAGGAATTAGAATAGGTTTAAATCTTTCCATATATAATTGTTGCATTTTAGTCTATAGACATGAATTATCACCATACTGCTTTTATCTTTAAGTTTGAGATGGTATTTTCCATTTGTCTCAAGTAACCTGTTTTGATGCAGAACATTTTTGAAAGAAAGAAACAAGAATCATTAGCTTCTCAAAGTGCATGAGCTGCAGAAAGAGAAACTAATTCAGTCGGTCAACCTTCCCAATTAACAATAATGGATATCTGGGTGCAATTTTGGTGGAAAGAAAAAGGGAAGAGTTAAAGGTCTTGGCTCCCTGGGTCGATCTGTAAAGGCATCGTCTAAACAATCAACATGGACTTTATCGAAAGAAATGGATGAGATGAATAAAGCTAAGACAAAAGCTTCCAATACTGACTTATATGCTTAATTGCAGAAGAACATCACAGAAATAAGAGGATGGAGAAGGAACTAGACTCAATGAAGAAACGTGTATACAACACATCATCGAGCAATATCTCAAGAAGACAATCAAGCTTATGAGAATGAAAGTGGTGAAGTCTGTCATATCGCATGAATGACAGTGGTTCCGCTCATGATAACGTGAATGAAAGTGACTATAATGATGATTGAGATAGTTGATAGTACTATTTAGGATTCAAATTTGAGTTGTATCTTGTTTATTTATGTTTAAGAATCTTAGGCTATTGATCTTGCAGGTTTCTTTTCATAAGAATCATGAATTCTGTGTTTTGTTGAATGAAAATGATAGTGAATAGTGTTTTTTGTTGGTTCTTGGGGATTTCTTTTAATAGGAATTATCTAAGAGCAAAATTTTCATATATATCCGCAAGAAATTTCCTTTTGTTTAACGAAATTTCATCTCCAAACTCCTATGGATTTACATGGGGAATTACTTGCGAAATATTTATACAAAAATCCGCAAGCAATTTTGGTAAAAAGTTCGCAAGAATTTTCGATAGTAATCGCGGATAAATCTGCAAGTAAATCACTTGCGAATTTTAATTCCCCAGATAAATTTACCTGGGGATTTAATTCCCCAGGTAAATTACATAGGGCTTGTGTAAATCCGCATGTATGAGTTATCTACGAAGGTTTTTTCCATCGGATTTCATTTTGCAAGAAAATTTCCAGATAATCAATTACATGAGAATTTTACTATATTATCCCCAGGTAAATCCCCATGTATTTCTTGTAGTGCAAGGGCTCTTCTTAATTTGGTTTGTGTAACACCCAAGTTCTCAACAAGTTTTTAAGGAAACACTTGTAACCCAAGGAGACTGGAAGTAGGCGTCACATCAGTGTTCCGAACCAGTATAAAAACTTTCTGAATGTTTTACTTACTACATTTACTCTTACAATATACTGTTATACTACTCTGCAGGTGAGTCAACTGACCCACACAAGAAGTCGACTAAAGAATTTTAATTACCCCCCTCCCCGCCCCTCCCCTCAACTTTCAAAGAGGAAGTTCAAAGTAAGGAAAACCTAGCTTCGTATTCATTACGCGTCGCATAGAGAGGTCTAATTATTTACCACGTTGAAGATGTCAAGACAGAAAAACTCTGTATCCTCTCCGTGACTTTGGATATAATATAATTTTTTAAAAATAAAATTCAAACAGTAGATGATGCTGAACATAAATATGAAAATTAAATAATCATTCTGCGGGGAGTGATATTGAGTGATATAATTCTACCCAAACTGAAAAAGAAACAAATTATAACTTTAATTTTCCTTATCCTATAATTGATTAATCCGCACGACAAATATCAAAAGTGAATTACACGGTACTAATAATTTTCCAAATATAAAAAATGTTTATTTTGATATAATAAATAAAGGTACGAGGCTTGAATATTTTAGTGTGAGGAGGAAGTTATAGTGTAAGTATTTATATTTGATTTTTTAAAAAAAATCTAATATAAATTTAATTTAATTGATTTGAAAAAAATCTCTTCTATATTTATATAGATGAACCTTTAGAAGTCCTTTCTATTTTTGCTATGTTTTTTTTTAACATAACATTTTATATGATGACGCATAAAGCACAAATATGTTCACTAATTAATCATAATAACTGATATTATTGTAAATTGTACCGAGAGTGGTGGTTGTTATTGGTAAATGGGACCATGGGTTGGGGATGGATGGCAGGTAATTTATATATTAAAGATGGCATTACTTAGTTAGTTGAGGTTCATTATGTAATTAGTAGAAATTAGAGGAGTAGTTAGCAAATAGGTGGTTAAAGTAGTTACAAAATATTCTTCCCTTCTTGTATAAATACTAACTAAACATGTTAGTTACAGGTAGAAAAGAGTTAACAATTTATAGAATACAAAGATGAGTTTCTTCTTCTTCTAATCTTCATCTGAGAATCTGCACATTGCAGATTACTCCATTTCTCAAAGCTTTCATGGTATCAGAGCCTTTGAGGCNCCTTTCTTGTATAAATACTAACTAAACATGTTAGTTACATGTAGAAAAGAGTTAACAATTTATAGAATACAAAGATGAGTTTCTTCTTCTTCTAATCTTCATCTAAGAATCTGCACATTGCAGATTACTCCATTTCTCAAAGCTTTCATGGTATCAGAGCCTTTGAGGCAGTAAACGATTGTGCAAATCACTGCATATCATCTAAATAAGCAACAGACGAATCCATGGCAACAGTTGATAACGAGCTGCCGAAAAAACTAAGCCATAATCATCCTCTGTTCTTGAACACCATTGACAATTCTGGTGTATTGCTCAGTTCAATTCAATTGACTGGAGCCGATAACTATTCAGTATGGAGTCGAGCATTAAAGATTGCAATTATAGGTCGAAATAAGTTGGGATTTATCGATGGTTCATGTCAAAAGGAAGCATATGGTCCAAATCTGGTGAATCTGTGGGAAAGATGCAATGCAATTGTATTATCTTGGATCATGAATTGTGTTTCGAAAGAGTTACTTGGAGGCATTGTTTACTCTACAAATGCTGCATCTGTATGGAAAGATCTGGCTGAGCGATATGATAAAGTTGATGGATCTCGTATCTTCCAACTACACAAAGAAATTGCCACTGTGAGTCAAGGTACTAGTTCAATTTCAACATATTTCTCTAGATTACGTGAACTATGGGTAGAATATGATAGTCTAACTCCTGTTCCAAGTTGTGAGTGTGTAAATTCAAGAGAATTTGTGAAATTTGTACACAATCAGAAGTTACTTCAGTTTCTTATGGGGTTGAATGACTCATATGAACAAGCTAGAGGACATATATTGATGATGACACCTCTACCTTCATTGAACAAAACATATTCAATCTTAATTGAAAGAGAAAGCCAAAGAACCATGTCACAAGTCTCTAGTAGTGCTAATTGTTCTGAACTAAATGCCATGTTCACTTCTGGAAACAATACTAATGCTATGGTGCCTAGATCAAGACCCTACAACAGTTCTAGCTATGATCCAAATGCTTTCTGTGATTACTGTAAAAGAACAGGTCATACACAAGCTGTGTGCTATCAGCTTCATGGTTTTCCCCCAGGATTTGAAAGAAAGAGGAAAAATCCTAACAATACATATCAGGGGAGAGGAAGATCAAGTAATGAGTATCATGGAAGAGGAAGGTTTAACAATGACAGGAGGCAAAATATTACTGCTAACAATGCAGTAAGTGATGGTGATATAGGTGTTAATAGAGGTGAAAATTCAAGAAGTCAGGGTTATGGAAGAGGAGCAATAAACACTGAACATGTTGAATATCAAAAAGGCATGACTATGTTACAGGAACAATATAATCAGATTCTACACATGCTTGGACAAACTAATATGCAGCAAGAAAATTCAGAAGGAGCATCTACATCACACTACAATGCAAATGTAGTCCAAGCTAAGTGCTCCTCAGCAGGTGAATCAGCAGGTAATGAAGCTGCTCTTATTGTAACATCAGTCAAGAATGGCTGGATAATAGATTCTGGTGCAACAAATCATATGACTCATAACTCAGATATCCTTACTCATATGCATCCACTTCCTAGTAACAAACCTAGAAATGTTCAATTACCCAATGGTGAAACAAACCAAATTACTCATATAGGATCCTGCAATATAACTTCTCAAAACACTCTAAGGAATGTTCTTCTTATTCCTGAATTTAAATTCAATTTACTATCAGTTTCACAAATTACTAAAGATCTTAAATGTGCTGTGTGCTTCTTTCCTAATTTTGTTACTCTCCAGGACCTCTCCAATGGGCAGGTGAAGGTGATTGGTAGAGAACATGATGGTCTTTACATACTGCCTAACTACTCCTCATCTCCTCTCAACACAAATGAAAAATGTTCATCACATTTAGCTCATGAAGACAGTCACTTCACAGATACACAAGCTTTATTGTGGCATCAAAGGCTAGGACATACTTCTTCCAATGTTCTGGCTCATCTATTAGATATTTCACCCAGTAAATGTTCTAAAGATCTACATAATTGTATCATTTGCCCTTTGGCAAAACAACATAGATTACCATTTCCAAATAGTACTACTGTTTCTACTGCTTCCTTTCAGCTATTGCATATTGATGTCTGGGGTCCTTTTAACACTCCTACCTATGATGGACATAAATTCTTTGTTACTATAGTTGATGATTGTACCAGATTACTATGGTTGTTTCTAATAAGAATGAAGAGTGATGTTTGTGTTGTTCTGAAAAACTTCTTCATCCTTGCTAAAACTCAGTTCAATGCTGTAGTTAAAATGGTTAGAACTGACAATGGATCTGAGTTTGTAAATGCTGAGTGTCACAAACTATTTACAAGTCTAGGTATTATTCATCAGAGAACTTGCATGCATACACCTCAGCAAAATGGTGTTGCAGAGAGAAAACACAAACATATTCTTGAAGTAGCTAGAGCAATAAAATTTCAAGGACATATTCCTATCAGGTTTTGGGGTCATTGCATAATTGCAGCTGCTTACATAATAAATGTGTTACCTACTCCAGTGCTACATGGTAAATCTCCTCATGAAGTGTTTCATAAAACTAAACCTACTCTACAGCATTTAAGAGTTTTGGGTTGCTTATGTTTTGCAAAGAATATGTATATACATGATAAGTTTCAACCAAGAAGTATTGTTGCTGTTCATATGGGATATAGTACTACTACTAAGGGTTATCTACTCTACAATATTAAGGAAAAACAGTTCTTCATTAGCAGAGATGTGGAATTTAGGGAAACCACATTTCCATTTGCAGTTTCTTCTACTACTGAATGGCACTTGTTTCCTTCTGTTAATGTTCCATTAGAAGCATCACAGGCAGTGTCCCCATCTGGTGTGGTTGAATCCACTGAACAATCTACAGAAGTGTCTAATGATCAAATTTCTGAGGTCAGAAGGTCACAAAGGAGTACCAAAGCTCCTCTATGGATGCAAGATTATGTTGCTTCTGCTCATCTCACTCCTAGCAGACCTCTATATTCTATTGACAAATATCTTGGCTATGATTATCTGTCTAAGTCCTATCAGGCATTTCTTTCCTCTTTTGGTCATGAAGTTGAACCTAGTACTTTTGAAGAAGCATGTAAAGATCCCAGATGGGTTGAAGCCATGCAGGCTGAAATCTCAGCCTTGGAAACTCATCAGACTTGGAAAGTAGTACCTTTACCTCCACACAAAAAGGCCATTGGTTGTAAGTGGATTTTTAAAATAAAATATCAAGCTTCAGGGGAGGTTGAAAGATTCAAAGCTCGACTAGTTGCAAAGGGATTTAACCAAAGAGAGGGACTAGATTATAAAGAAACTTTTTCTCCTGTTGTTAAGATGGTTACAGTTAGAAGTGTGTTGGCTTTGGCTGCTGTTGAAAACTGGCATATTCATCAAATGGATGTGTCAAATGCCTTCCTCCAAGGGGACTTGTTTGATGAAGTTTATATGAATCTACCTCAAGGTTTTCAGCTTCCTAAGGGATTTATTGTGCAGGGGGAGAAACCAGTGTGTAGGCTCACTAAATCCCTCTATGGTTTGAAGCAAGCCCCTAGACAGTGGAATGTGAAGCTCACAGATGCACTCATCAGGTTGGGATTTACACAGAGTCATGCAGATTATTCATTGTTCATTAAGAGAACAAAAACATCATTGGTTATACTTCTAGTATATGTTGATGATATGATGATTACAGGTAATGACCTTAGTCTTATTCAACAAACCAAAGAAGTTTTGCAGGATACTTTTAAGATGAAAGACCTGGGAGAACTCAGATATTTCCTAGGAATTGAATTTGCTAGATCACAAGAAGGGATTGTCATGCATCAAAGGAAATATTCTCTTGAAATCATTTCTGAAGCTGGACTTGGAGCTGCTAAACCAGCTTCTACACCTATTGATCCTTATGTACAGTTGACTACAAAGGAGTATGATGAAATAAATGGAACAGGAAAAGAAGATAAGCTACTGGAGGATCCAACAGCATATAGAAGATTAGTTGGAAAATTGTTGTATCTAAATGTTACCAGGCCTGACATTGCTTTTGCTACACAAACACTGAGTCAGTTTCTTCATCAACCTAAACAATCTCATCTCAGTGCTGCACTTAAGGTTGTAAAATATGTCAAGGGACAAGCAGGACTAGGTGTATTATTATCCAGCAAGAACAACAAACAGTTAAAGGTCTATTGTGATTCAGATTGGGGAGCTTGTTTACACACCAGAAGATCTGTTACTGGATTCATAGTTAAGCTGGGAGATTCACTAATATCATGGAAATCAAAGAAACAAGGAACTATATCTAGAAGTTCAGCTGAAGCTGAGTATAGAAGCATGGCAAGTGCTGTTGCTGAAGTAGTTTGGATAACAAAATTATTCAAGGAACTTGGAGCTGATGTAGTAACACCAGCCATCATTTATAGTGATAGCAAGTCAGCTATACAAATTGCTGCCAATCCAGTATTACATGAGAGAACTAAGCATATAGAATTGGATTGTCATTTCATAAGAGAGAAAATTCAGAATGGTCTAATTCAAACTGAATATCTGCATACCAAAGAGCAAGAGGCTGATATACTAACTAAAGGTCTCAACAAGTTTCAACATGAATACTTATTATCCAAGTTTGGAGTATTGAATCTGTTCACTCCTACAAACTTGAGGGGGAGTATTAAAGATGGCATTACTTAGTTAGTTGAGGTTCATTATGTAATTAGTAGAAATTAGAGGAGTAGTTAGCAAATAGGTGGTTAAAGTAGTTACAAAAATATTCTTCCCTTTCTTGTATAAATACTAACTAAACATGTTAGTTACATGTAGAAAAGAGTTAACAATTTATAGAATACAAAGATGAGTTTCTTCTTCTTCTAATCTTCATCTAAGAATCTGCACATTGCAGATTACTCCATTTCTCAAAGCTTTCATGATGTTATATAAATATATAATACATGACATGTAGCATTTATACAACACTTCTCTTTACTAAAATATTTTAAAATTGTTCATCCATAGCTAACACAGCAGCCTCTCTTCATGGCTGATTTTTGTTGTTGTTACTAACGGTTTCACCTGATATTTGATCAGCCTCTCCTCCAACAGATGTTATGCATGATCCTTCACCAGCCATTAGATTTGGTCAACAAGTGTGTTCTCCATCATCAATACCGCCATTGTTCTTCATACTTACAAACAAAGAAAAATTAATATTGATGCATAGTGAATGGAACAATCACTAACGTTTTGATTTGACTGAACACAAAATTTATATTATAACAAAGAAAGAAGATCTTAAAATTTTAATTAAACATGTTATGTGTAATTATGATATTAAAAATTGAATACCTTTCTTTCTACATAGATAAATAAAATTAGCTAGAAAAGCTTACATTGTTGTTCCTAATTGAAGCATTGTTGCTAGATCGTGCTGCTGAGGCCATGCCTACTTAATCAATTTGAAAGAATAAGCAAGATTAGTATCGTTAAATGAGTGATGAGATGAAAAAACTCAGTAATGTAAGAGTCTTAACTCTCATTTGTCATCTTAGCTATGGTCATTTGTAGTAAAAAGACAACTCACTTGCCAAATATTCATTAAGATTTACTTGCCTATACAATTAATTATTTGACTAGATATACATTTATAAATTTTGTTATCTGTTAAGATTGCTTTCCAAAAGAAATTAATTAAGAATTTATTACATTAATGAAAACACACTAAGTTGAGAATGATTGTTTAAGTTTTCTTTAATAACAATAACAATCAATTAGTATATGACAATTCAAAAATATTATTAGCGTTAATTATATTAATCATTTCTATCAACTTCGATCCACGTCTGAGCTCATTTCATTTCCCTATTTAATAATTATTTATATATATTGTTATAAAAAGTATAAAGCTAAAGAAAAAAATTAAGATACGAAAATAGAAAAAACTATTTTCTATTTTCACATTTTAGTGTACTTGTTGTAAATGTACCTTTCATTAAATTACAAATTACTTTATATATTATTGTATAGGGAAAATGTTGAGAATTATTTCAATCTACTAATAGTTATTTTTCCTAATATTATCGTATTTACAAGCCTTATCACATTCTGTTTTTGTTTGTTTTGCCAGCTTCCACGACGGCGATGCTTTTACATCGTCTATTCACATTCTTCATGGATTTATGTAAATTGCACAAGAAAATGTCTACTCAATTTAACATATTATCCTATTTTTCATTTTTCCCATAAAAAGCCATTGCTTTTTCATTTGATGCATTTCATTCGGCACCATTTGCAATACAATTAAATCTCCAATACAATACAGGAAAATATGGTATTAGTGATGGCTAAAATTTCATAGTCAAATAATAAAAAGAAGTGATATTTTTCAACGGACTAAAAAAAGCAATGCAGAACCTGATAGATATACAGTATGGAAATCCAATTATTTGACTCCATGAAATGTTTAAGAAATAGATTAGCTTGTGACATGCATAACCTTTTCGTTATTGAAAATCTTACAATATGGTATGTTGATTTTCGAAGATAGCCCATGTAATCTGTTGTCTACAAAAGACATTACAATTCAGTCTCACCCCAAACGCTGTAGAGACAACTCTTTCAAAGTTAGTGCATCTTCTATGAAACTGACTAAACTAGATTCTTGTATGCTCATTCTTCCTTACAAGCAATTTCATATTCTTAAACGAAATAAATCGTTAAACTCAAACAAGAGGCAAGAACAACACATCATAATATAGCACACAAAAAACTTGGTGCGCAACTGATCAAGCAAAATACAGACAGCTACAGCTGAATTAACTAAGCATCAAGAAAATCCATTTAGCCTAGCATATCAAAAGAGAGATGCTAGACACAAGTGAAGTACAAATTATAATATACCAAACAATTTATGGGACCAATTTTAACATCGTATGTACAAGGGACCAAGCAACATGTTCTTCCATCAATTTCCTTTCTTTTTTTGGGTCCAAGGGAAAAAGAGAATGGAAGACAACAGCTGAGAGTCCTTCCAAAAATAAACTCCAAAACAAATATTTCCAACTAAAAGTTAAGGCTCCTTCCTATTAAGATTTGACGCTTGCCATGTCCAAATTATCAGAGACTTCATCTTGTCCCCATCAGAAGCTAGTCATATGAAAGAGTGATAAAACATTACTGTCCAAGATTTCCAAGAAGTCTCTCTACTGCGGCATGAACATTGCCTGCAGTGGCAACCAATGCTCTGATATTTTCTTGAGTGTCAAAGAAACCCATATCTTGCAACTGTGCTAGCTGAGTCGCATATAATTCCTCCGGAGGCACTACAGCAACACATCAACATTAAAAAGGTGAGCAAGTAAAACTTAAGAGAGCTTGACTAAATAAAGAGGAGAAAATTAACCATTGGATCTGTTGGGGACACCACCCAAACCCCCTGACCCAAGTCCACCAAACATATTCATCAGCATTTCCATTCCCATGTTGTTGTCAGGGGCTGCAATTATTAAAAGAACCGTAATGATGTGAGTCAAACTAAAACTAAACAGCAGTATGCAAAAACATTGTACTTGTCCTCCTCCACTATACTATCAAGAAGCCAGAAAAAGAATCAAACTTACCATACATTCCCCTATATGGAGGATATAAAGGATGGATGGTACTGACGCAACTGTATCTCAATATAGCTACATTTCACAACTCAGCATTTCAATAAAGGGATGCTGACGGATGTCACTGAAGCTGAGTATATCTTAGTACAACTAGATTTCATATGTGTGTCAAAAGTGGAACTACTATCTACATGCTGTTTCATCTAAAAAGTAGCAGAAACTAATGAATGCATTCAATTTCAGATTCCATATCTAGCCACCTAGACAAACAAATTGGAGGGCACTAAGTCATCTTGAAAGGCAATTATCAGATCACATGACAGGAATGTACTGAGAAACTAAACCACTCCATTAGTTTCAATCCCTACAACATCCATATCCTTGTGTCCCCACCACGCCAACACCTTTTACCAGCATCCCCAACCTATACAACCACCCCCAATAGATTTCCGTTAAAATCATCACCTCAACATGGTGGCAACCCTTAACGTAGCATCAAGACTCCTCACATGAGAAATCTATTGATGGATAGAAAATGGATTTAGACAGTTTGGTCCCTAGTTTTGGTATCGAATCATATTTGGTGCAGCCATGATGTTCCTTCTGATATAAATCAGCTAGGTATCATCTCAAAAAATAATAATTTTGTGTAGGCTCTTGACTTTTTGTATATAGACTTAAATCCCACAACATCTGGTTTATTATTGACTTACCTACGAATCAATCACGACCGATAAAATAACAACGAATTTCTGCCTAAGAAATAAAGGTTCAAATAGTTAATACTAGACCCTTTTCACAACTACTACTACTACACCTAAGCACACTCCCAACCAAGTTGGGGGTGCACACGCAATGAGTCCTAATTTCTCCAATTAATAATAATACTTGTAGTAGTATAACAAGACTAAAACTCAACTAGAAGATATCACCTATACGGATCTTTTCTTCTTGTGTCGTGTATTTATCCAAGTCTGCAATGAGTCAAAAAAATTGCAGGTCTCTCGCAACTTTTTCACGTGATTTTAGGTCTACACCATCCTCTTTTAAATTTCCAGTCAACATAATTTGACCGCTGCATCTCGAGGTTGACGCAGGCCATGACCATACCATCCCAAGCGATACAATTCCAATTGCCATTACAACAGTACTTAGTAGTTTTGGAATTAAAAGATAAATTGGGCTGGTATTTATTTCAAAAACTTCAGCAGAACCAGGAACGGAGAAATGTTTTCCCCCCTATCCGCCCAACTTTTGGTCTTAAGAGTATTGGTTTTTAATTTGAAACTCCGGTAAGTGCTTTTTAAACATATGTATAAAAAAAATTTATTTAATTTAGCCCCTTCATGCTTACAATAATTAGCTATTTCGACATCTTTATTTTTACTTGATTTTGTGTGAAAGGACGCCATTATTCTCAGGACCTGATCTGGTCAGTACCCAGCCACCACAGACTATGAGGGGGGAGTCGGTCAGTGTGAGATATAATAACCCCGGAATAAAATGTATGATTATTTTATTCTGCATCTGGTTCTAGTCCTTGGAGTATTTCTACCACATTTGTGCCATAGTGATGGGATGAGTTATCTAATGTAACTTATCCCGGGAAAACTTGTTCCCAACCAAACGACCCCGAGTGTAATACTAAAAATAAATATTCAATCAACCTTCTCGCGTTTTATCCTCAATGTGTGCTACCCCCCAAACCTTCTGGAGAATGTGTCGTCTCTAAACTAAACCAATCTTTGTATGACTACACATCCATTTTAGTATCTGCATGATTGCGACACTCATCTGAGGATATGTTGAACTTTAGCGGCGCAACATTCACAGTAGAACTTACTTTTCACTTTGATAAACATCCTTCCATCACATAACTACTAGACCATTTTTGGACAAAAATTTATCGTCTTGAACAAGCTTCCAAAACAACAGCAACGGAAATATATTGGCTCTTAGATAAGATTATAACACGACTACTTATTGAAGTAACCTACACACTCCACTGATAACATTGCATTTAGGGGTTTGGAATTGAGGTATTCGAGGGCATAAAATTTACCTGCACCTCCCACATTCTGACCCGGTCTGCAAGAGGGAAAAAGAACATCATCTCAGCATGGAGCCAGAAATACCATAAAGTTATCCAAAATGATCCAACAACCATAAAGAAGATCTGAAACATGAAAAAGTCAAGCATGCCCTTCTTCCTTCCTAATTTAAGAATCGAGATGGTCTCTACTAATGGAAAATTGAAATCTGACAATATGTCTGAACAATTTCATTGCAAGTGTACAAGAAATGCTGACTAATGGGAAATAAGAAAGATATGCAAAAGTTGTAACATAAATCATGAAGCATGCAGTACACCAGCCAAGTGAACCGGTTTAAGTTCACTTGGCTGGTGTTCTGCATGCTTCATGATTTATGTTACAACTTTTGCATATCTTTCTTATTTCCCATTAGTCAGCATTTCTTGTATACCACTTGCAAAATGAAATTGGTTCAGACGTATTCCCAGATTTCAATTTTCCATTAGCAGCCAAGTGAACCGGTTTAAGTTCACTTGGCTGGTGTTCTGCATGTTTCATGATTTATGTTACAACTTAAAACGTAGGTGTCAACTTACTGGTTCGTTGGTTGTCGACCAAGTTGAGACAAAAGCCCTTGCTGCAAAGTCATAAGTTGCTAAAAAGAAGCAAAAATAAAAAGTCAGAGGATACATATTGATTACGAACCAAAATACACTATAGCATGAAAAAGTACACTTGTCAAGCCCTCGTTCAGATACATCAAAAAGTCTCGTTTCACAGTTGCCCTCCAAACCCACCTCATGGCAAAAATCTTAGCCATATTATTAAGCACAAAGCTCTACAGTGAAATGTCAATTCCCTTTTTAAAGCTCAAGTGATACCCTTCTAGATAACTCCATGGTGGATAGAACTTTAAAATTTAGAACTTCACCTAATATTTAGCATTTTAAATTTAACTAAAGCTTACCACCTGAAGTTTTGGTAAATATTATAAGCCACATCAAGAAACAAACACACGGTGACGTCCATTAGGTGTATTAATATCTTAACACTTGTTATTTACTTACTTATTTTTGGCATTGGGTATCTTACACTTACTTTAATTGACAAGCAAGTCAATTTCAACATTGGGATGAAACTATGACTCCCTGTATGTATTGCCTTGAGTGGTTTGATGTCTTAAGAGTATATCACTACGATGAAAAATGCAAATTTCTACATCTGGATGAAAGCATGACTCTTGTGTCCATTATATACAAAATCAGAAGAGCATAAGAGAAAATGCAATATATCAAAGAGAGAGATATTGTTAAGATTCACAAATCTACGCTTTAATTGGTGGAGAAATTAAAATAAGAAGGCAATATTATGAGTTAAATATAATTCTACAGATAAGAGTTCCATGGTATAGCACAAAAATTGTTTCAAATTACTGAAGTTCCCTTTCAAGAATCTGGAAACTATCACCACTTTATTTGTAACTTTATAGGAAATGGGAGCGGTTAATATGCTGCAAGTTTTGATGAATAAGTATAATTACTTTTGAGATAAGTGAACATCATCACAGCTTAATTTTTATGTTACAGAAAATGGGAGAAATTCAGTAATTTAGAGAGGTATAACAGTGGATCTAGAAATGCCCAATCCAAAGCAAAAAAGTACCAAGTGCAGTATATCGGTTTCTTACACTTCCCCTTTGACACACATAGTTAGCTTATGACTTCTTTTGACCAACAGTCTGAACTAATGATAAAGTGTCATTCCAATTGGACATGTTGATGTACATGCCTCGTCTCATCCACAAATAGGTAATGAGGCTAAATTAGTGAAAAGCACACTTGTTAGGATTCAATTAGCCAAACACCAAATTCAATACATCCAATGCACCATACACATCAAGGAAGCAAGATAAAAATAGCAACCAGAAATGATTTACCTGCATTGTCTCGGGGGAAGTCATCTGCCGAATAAATTCAGGGTTTTGCATCATTTCTCGAAGATGGGAGTTGGAATCAAGCATACTTCTTAGCTGTGGGTTCGTCCCAAGCATCTGAACACCAAGATACTACCGAATGAGAACTTGACAAACAGCTTTCCATAAAAAATAGAAGAAGAGAAATAAAGAAAGGAAATAAAGACATAGATGACTGCAAGCAAGCTTGAAGTCACAATGATACCTGGTTCATGTATTGAGGATTTGAGAGGAGAGACTGCATCATCTGTGAGACGGCTGGGTTTTGCATCATCTGATTTAGTGAAGCAGCATCTGGCATGCCACCCAGCATTCCCTCAAGATCTGGGAGTGCAAGTCCACCTAAGCCAGCAGGCGGTGGTGCCCTGGTTTCCCCAGCAGTGTTTGACCTAGCAGTGGTATTAGTTTGGCCAGCTCCAGCTGCAAAAAGGCAAAGAAAGAAAAACACAATAAAATTGAACATATATAACAAGAAAACCTTATGAAATACCCTGATGCCGAAATACCACCTGCTCAAAGCACCTAAATATAACATAGAATTACGCATACAGCATGGGCCATGGAGGATGAAAATTCTTGCAAAACAAGCATGAGAAGCTTATGAGAACCTAACATTTTGTTTTTTAGTGTGCAATGCTACCCCTGGTGTGTAAATTCAAAACAGACATTGAACCAGTCATTCACAACCAATCAAAGCAGCCAAGAATAGAAGTCTTGTTTGTGGGGGGTTCCAAGTAATAACTAGTGGAATAGTCGAGGTGTGCAACCCGGACACCACCGTTATCCCCCAAAAAAAAACAAAGAGGTTAAGTGATTAAGCATGTCTAAAGCAAGCAAATCTCGTACAAAATCAAAGGATATGAAATGATAGTAGCTTACTGCCAGCCGAAGCCCAAGGATTAGGAAGTGGATTAGTATTTGGAGCAGGTGTGTTAGCAGCAGCCTCAGAACCAGTAGTTGGAGGATTAGTTGACTGGTTTCTGCCTTGCCCCGTACCCTGGGCCCCCAAAAGAGCTGCGAACGGGTTTGAACCCACATCACTTCTTGCATCTCCACCCATAGTTGTTGCATTTAGGAGAGGCTCTTGGACATTTTCATACATGCGCCTCAGCATGTTAAATCCCTCGGGGGAAGATTCAATATTGCTCATTGCCCTGTCAGTATTACGCATCATCTCACGCATAAGTTCAGGGTTTCGTGCAGCCTCCATTGTCTGACGAAGAGTAGCAGGATCATTAAGAACGTGGGCAAGCTCTGGATTACGATCCATGATCTCTCGCATTTGAGGATTGTTCATAATCATGTTACGGATGATTTCTGGGTTATTCATTAAATTCTGAACGAGAGGCATATTCAGCATGTCTCTCATCATATTGGGGTTTTGGGTTAACTGCTGCTGGACCTGCTCGAAATCCGGAAGGCCAGCTCCAAGTAGACCACCACCACTTCCAAGACCAGGAAACAATGAAGCACCAAGGCCCGATCCGGAAAATGGTCCACCTACATTTGGAGCGGCATCAGAGGGTGCATTCTGATTAGCATTTGGATTTCCAGTATTGACTGCACTTGCAGTATTAACAGCGGCAGCTGGTGCAAAACCTCGAACCAAATGGACGGTATGATCTTCCTCAAGACCTATCAACCACATATAAATAAGATAAGCAAAACATAAAAGAATATTACCGTGACAGCCCGGAACACGTCAAAAACATACTTCACGGAGATAGCATATAATCATGTAAAACATAATGCAAACTTAGATGTTAACTAACGACAGGGCGGATGACAAGATACTCCATCCATTCCCAATATTAGGAAAGTGGAACCATATTTCATCCCCAAACCCCAGCTTTTTACAACTCTGATACCCTCCTTGTCTGTTCTGATCTTTTACAGGTCGCTATTAACCATCAGCACCTTGTTTCTATAGAGTATAATCCTTGTAAAAGTTTCCTTGGAACACAACTCTCAACTAGGAATCTAGGGTCTGCAGGGCAAGCCAACACACCAGACCTTTCTCTTAAGCTAAAGTACTTGCAAATCTATATATTATCACTTCTTATATATTTTTTGGAGATGATGCTCAAGCATATCAACGGAAGTCGTTTTCCTCATCAGCTATCATCCCCATACGAAGTATGAACTGAAGTATACACAACCCTTTAAACAGAGCTTGCATTAAGTAGAGGTCCGTCTATTCACCTTTCTTACCATCAATAGATAAACCCCCAAATATCAAACCTTCTAAACAGGGAGTAGCCTTTACATGTTGCAATTTATTTATTTTAACAGAAAAATCAACAACGACAATCAACAAAATAGCATGTCACTAATCCCCATGACGCAAAAAAAATGCCTAATTAAATTAGGGATCTTTTCCAGGACAATACTGTATATCTACTAAGCAGAAACAATCAAGTCCTCCGCGTTTTTTTCTTTTTTTTAGGATAACAAGTCCTCCGCGTATCAAAATCGAAATATAGATTGGGATAATTAAGATTACCGTAGCTTGTTAGGGTTTGCTCGTCCTTTAAGATCCGGCCTTTATAGATCAATCTCTGCTGCTCGGCTGGAATGTCGGAGTGCTGAGCAAGGGTGGACTTGAAGGATCCAACACTTGAGTCTAGAGCCACCTGAACGGTAAATTTGGAGCCGTTGGAACATCGGACATTGATTGTAACTTTTTGATCGCCGGTGGCGTTATTCTCGTTATCCTCTTTTGCCGCCGCAGCACTAGTATCACCGCCGCCCATACTCAAAACCCTCCCCTTCAACAATTCGGGAGGCCTGTAGACTAATCAATGGCGAACTGTAACCTGAGACGGACTATGATGAATTCGGAATCGCCGATTAATCGGAAACGGGAGAATGAAGAAGAAGCCCTAATTCAGATGATTTCACGATTTCAGGGCGAAACTGGTGAAGCGAAGATAATAAAGAAAAGTAAATGACAGAGACTCTATTATTGCGTTCTATTATATTTTTTATGAAAATAAAAACCAATTTATATTCCTACTCCAGATACCAAATCACGGGAAAATGTATAATTCAACGTAGTAGTAATTTTTAATTTTATTTATAAAAATATATTTCTTTAATTAACTTTTATTTATTCACCGTAATAAAAATAATTGTAAACAATATTTACATAATTTGAAAAATCAAGAGATAATTTTTTTTGTATTTATTTGTCTTTGTTAAATTCTACTTCAATATCTAATACACTTTTTAATTATTATATTTAATATATTCAATATTAATAGTGCAAAGTTATATTAAATTAATAATAAATAATTATTATTGGGCATAAAAGAGTATTGTTTATAAATTTAATCTCTTCATTATTAAGTATTTATTTTTAAATTATTTCTCAAAATTTAATATTATATATGAATTAATATAAATTTATACACAAAGTGGACAAACAAAAATAGAACCAAATAAGATACTACTACTTTTTATAAAAGAATGTATATTCTCGTTCACTTTTGTTTATAATATTATATTACAAATAAATATATTTTTTTACTTATTATCTTTTAATATATAAAATCATGTTATTTATGTATTTTATCTTCATTATTAAGTATTTATTTTTAAATTTATTCTTGAATTTAGTAATACATACCAATTGATATAAATTTATTTACAAATGGACAAATAAAAATAAAACATAGAAAATAAGGAAAAAGATATATTTAGTAATTTTAAATTAAAAATATGTGCAGTGCATTTCTTTCTCTATTCAATAGTAGTTGTTCACTGTATTATTTTGAAATGTATAACAATATTGTCTATTTTATGAAATTAATAAATAATTTTGCTTTTAATTTCTAATTTATCGTTATTATTAATTATAATTATTTCCTTATTATATTTATTATATTAAAATGATGATGTAATAAATTATCCTTTTATTAATAGTTTTTTAATTATCCTTTTATTAATAGTTTCTTAAGAAGTTGTAAAGTTAAAAATAACAAGACGACTATTGTTGAATAGCGGGAGTAAATTCTTTTCAAAATTTTATAATTTTAAATATATGGTATAGAATATGATACGTAATTATTCAGAATATGGCATTTTGTTTACAAAGATTATATTTTATAAAAAGAAAAAAACATAGAAGTAATAAAACAAACCAATAAGAATCGAAGGTGCCTTGAAGTCTGAGAAACTAGGAATTCCACCGGCATTGACGGTAATGCAATATGGTTATTGGTTGGGTTGGTAGGTGAAGTGAACGTAGTTTTGTCTTTTTTCATTCCAAAACTACGCAACATACACTAATAATATGACTCGCTTAGTCAAGGTATAAATAATAATATTTTTTTTATTTTATTTGAAAATTATTAGCTTTGAAAGTATGTAAATTGATCAAAATAGATTAATTCATGTTTATTGATTAGAAACTTAATTTTAATAGAATATTAAATAAAAGTGAAATGATAAATTTGCATATATTCTCAAAAAACATGAAATTTAAAATGGCGATAAATAAATAGAGAGAAAGTGAGTAAGTACTTTACAAAGAAGATATAGATCCATATGTGTCTTCACCTTTGTTAAAAATATGATTTTATATATGAGGATATACAAATTGAGAAAAGGATATCGCATAATATCAGTTTATCGATTTGATTTAATGAATAAGATGACTTTGCTTGACAAAGACCGCCTCTTTGTGTGTTGGATTGTCCAATTCTGTTCTTTGAGTTTAGATATTCAAACCTCAATCTAAACATATTTTGGGGAAATTTTTGAATGCTAAATGTCGATCTTTAAAAATTTAATTTACTTTTTCAACGACGTATAATATTTTTTTCATATAGATATAGATGTATATATATAGATCAGGATTTTGTTTTAACTTATCTCAAAATTGTTATTAAATATATAATCTTATACTTCATTCGTCCAATAATAATTATTCATTATATTATTTTAATTTAAGATGTTTAACAATACTTATTTTTATCATTAATTATAATTATTTTCCTATTACATTTTTTTTTTCAAGACCTTGTAATTAATTACATTAATTTTTTGTTAATTGAACTTGCATATATCACACAAAATAGAGAAATATTACAGAAGTGGCCTTTCACAGTTAAATTCATAAAACATCAAGCTATAGCTAAACTATTCAACAATTTGAGTAATAGTATAGTGCATGAATTGGTCTCAGTGTCTCTTATCAATTCCTTCTTGTGTAACCATTTGAAGAGTTTTAACCATGTTTTTGGTAAAAAAGAGCATTCCCTAAAAAAGTTATATTTGAATTCATTTTCCTATTGAAAAATAATACATTTAACGTCCATGATGAGTTTTCACTTGATCAATTTATACATCGTAAATAATTTTTCTTTTAGCATCAATTATATTATGAATTTTGCTTTTGGTCTGGCTTTATTTCTGAATATTTACATGATAATTTTTTTTTTTAAATACCTTCTCTAAAAATGTTACTTGAAACAAACACTAAAAATAAAGGTTATATAACAATTTCTGAATACTCAAAGGGTTTCTTACTCTGTATATTCGAACAAAAAACACACTTACACAGGAAAAAAAATATTATGTAAGAAAAAAAAAAAAAGGAGTTTCAGAGAGATTTTATCGAAAAGGATTTGAATGTATAAAATAAAAAATTAATTTAGACATAAATTTGAAACCTAAAAGTCGAAGGTTGCCAAAAGCTTGCTCATATTAACCCAATTTTTCGACTGTGTGACCTAAATGGCTAGATCAAAGCCGCAAACGTTGTTGTCGCCAGACATGAAAGAGGCGTCTTTTTGTTGATCCCGCTCTCAAACGTCAAACCATGTTTCTTTAAATTAATTATTAAAATTCATGGCGGCGCTAGCCCAACAAACCAAACCCAATTTCTTGCTGTCGCGCTTTAAAGCCTTTCAGGTGCTAACTTGATTATCTTGTTCCTCTGATACTGTCTAATGTTATTTCGTTCAGGCAAATTGTCGAACAGTTTATAACAATTTTCTTGAATTTCCGTCTTCTAGAAATTTAATCACAACACCTACTCTAAAGCCAAATATCGGGAACAGCACTCTGCTAATATGGGTTCTGGGTCTCTGGTTGATACTGGTAATTCTTCCTTGTTCTTTTTCTTTAGTTATCTCTTTCTTGGTTCTTGGTGCAGTCATTATTGCCAAGTGTATTCTTGAATGTTCTGTAATAAACACTCAAGAATTCAAAAAAAAAAAAGCATGATGTTTTAGTATTAAACATTATAAAGTTGATGTTTTTTCAACAAGAATTTCCATGAATTCCATAAATCATTATTAACAAGAAAATCGTGCCACTGTTAAGTCCATTGTCATAATGTTCTACACACATAAAGAGCGAGGTGTTTCTTCTCCATTGCGTGTTCAGGAGTAGCAATGTTTTGCAGGTAAGATGAGTGGATTTTATGTGATAGTAGTAACACTATGATCTGTGATGATGATGATGCAGGTGAAATTGACTTCTCTAAGTGGAGGAAGCTTTACTCAAGGGAATTTGGGATAAGTAATTCCATGATACCAGCATATGCATGGACTGTTCTGAAGGGTCTCCAAAGTGGAGGTGATACTTACATATGATGCTTTGCTGTTTATCCGGATTTCTCAGTTAAAGATGGTCACTATCTAAGTTCCCAATATATTATAGTTTGCTTGCACGAAGAGTCACAAAATAAGATACTAGTTTAAGCACATTTTCCTTGGTTGTGAATGGCTTTACGATCAATTTTAACCCTTGTCGTCGCACTACTTAGTTTGCATGCATGTTCATATTTAGATATCTCACTGCGTGAAGGTTAGCCTTTGACCAAAAGTTGCAATATGCAGGGTTTGAAGCTTACTTGGTTGGTGGATGTGTCAGAGATCTAATTCTCAATAAAATACCAAAAGATTTTGATGTTATCACAACTGCAAGGCTTCCGCAGGTCTAAGATACATTCAAATAGTATCCTAATAACTAGCCAGTTATGTTTGGTTTCAACTACTTGTCCCCATGATTGTATATTTATGTTGGTCTGTTCTATTTGTCATAGATAAAAAGGTGTTTTCATCGTGCAATAATTGTTGGACGACGGTTTCCAATATGCAGAGTACATATCAAAGGTTCTATTGTGGAGGTTGGTGCAGCTTTATGATATAGATCTGTTGCACATTCTATACTTATATGTCTGTGCATGGGCATGGTCTATTTTACATTTGTATACTTATTTTTTTGTTTTAAGTAGGTAGTTGCAATAAAATGACTTAAGTGCTTTGAGAAGTGAGAAGTGAGAAGTGGTTTAGTCTTACTGTTCAAATTTATTTGTAAGTTTATCATTATTTGTAATTGTTTAATTTATTTATTTTTTTGGAATTGTTATTTGTAAATTTATCATTCTGATCAAAATTATCCATTGGTGTCTTACCTCCCTTTGAACTTACATTGGAAAGACAATATATCTGAAGTCTTTTTCTCCTAGATGGCTAGATATGTTGCTCATCCTTCACACACTATACAACTTTAATTTAGTGAAGAATTTGGGTTTCTGTCTCTCAGGTCTCAAGTTTTGATACTAAGGCAAAACCAATCGGAGAAAGTAAGAAACTTTCTATTCCGAAAATGCCAAAGAAATTTCATCAGAAAGATTTCATTCTCTGGAAGGATTCCATGCACCGAGATTTCACTGTTAACAGGTATCTCTTTATTTTTTGTTCCCTTGAGAAAATGGAGCTAAATCTAGTTTCTATTCTGTAAATTATTCCCTGGGAAAGGGGGATCTGGAAGGCTTAGTAGGTTGTTTAATTCTACTAGTGAACTCGATTTTGTCTTGGTTCCAATGCCCGGTCTGCTTCCTCTTACCACTAACCCAAAATGAATATCTATGTAGGCAGCCATAGCGCAAAGAAAAGCTGAAAAATTGGAACTCATAAAAATTGTTGTTTTATCACACATAAACATTTTATCTGAGTACTGCATTTATCTATGCTAGAAAATAATGGAAAAGATAATAATTACAGAACTATAGGAGACAGTGGGCAAAGGTCTTGATAGAAAAATGGAGGAATGCAGTGTGGCATAGAGGTGGCTGACATGTAGAGGTAGGTTCTATGCTGTCAACTGCTATGCTTGATTTATCCATGTTGTGGTCCTCAATTAATATCTAGAAACCTGTTATGGTGCTTATTTGCAATGTAGAATCATAACCTTATTTAGTAACAGGGACAAGGTATAACACGAGAAGTTTAGTAGTGAGGTGGTAGTGCAACAATGTCCTTGTGTTTCCCGTTTGTGGGATCCTTGGGAGGTGTTTCTATACTGTCTCGTGTTTTATTCCCTATGTGGGGTCCATGATGACATCATAAATGCACCTGAATACCTACTTTTGGATGAATCATCAAGCTTTATAACATCCTTTGGGATGAGAAAAGTGATTTGAGATCGGAAAGCATTGCATGCATAGAGCTCCGGTTAAGAATTTGGAACTTGGAGTTAGGATACTCCAAGGTGGGAAGTAGAAGTATGAGAATTTGTTGGCTTGATTAGTGGCTTCATTATAGGTGTAGCTAGCTATACAAGATCACTGGTTCACTTGATTTTGTCAGTTTGATCTTACCATTTAGAACAGGGCCTAATATAAAGATGAAGAACTGAAGATGGCCTTAGGCAGTGTTTGTTCTGAATTTTTTTGGGAAAAAGGTAACATTCATATGTATTGACAAAAATCAGTACATGGGTTGTACTGAAAACCATAATTACAACTTATCAACAAAACAGGATATCTGAATCTGAATTCTAAATAGAGCCAAGGATCTCAATAATAGTGTTTGTTCTGAAATTGAGTATGTTTTTTTTTTTGAACTTGGTAACTTTGAAACCGAGTATGTTGTTGATCTGGTTTCGATTAGGGAACATTTGCATTGTACAAAAAAAGCTAAAAACGTAATAGATTAAAATTTCCTAAAATCTTTATTTGCTACAAAATTTATTTATGAACAGCCAAAATAATATAAAAAGAAGCAATTTTATAAACACAATATGTTGCAAGAAAAAGGAGCTCGATTCTTATCGGGAAGCAATGTAGGTTTTTGTTGGAAACTTGTTTTAGTTTCCAGGACGGGTTCGAACCTCTGCGCTAATCCTTATCCCAATTGAACTATGAGGATCAATATTATTGGGGAGACTGTTTACATGTTAATCATTTTCTCTTGAAGAACCTCTCCACAGTTCTCTATTCTGGTGGAAAGCAACACATTCGTATTACAGTCTATAAATGCTTTTTTAAAAATAGGGACAGTCTATACATGCTTGTCTACTGTTCAAAAGTCTCTCTCTCTATATTTTTCCTGTTTATAGATCTTCTTTATCTTGTGGTGATTGATTGGATCTCTTAATTTTTTTTGGATATGTCGTGCTATTCACTCATTTTGTGTGTTCATGAAATTGTGGATACAGTTTGTTTTTTGATCCGTCCGTGAATACAATCTATGATTATGCCAATGCAATAGTGGACTTGAAATCTTTACAGGTGAAAATTATTTTACTTCAAATATGTGAAGGTCTCATTTTGATGTGTTTTGGAATTTACAAAGTCTTTTGCCATATTTATGCAGTTAAGGACTTTAGTACCAGCACACTTGTCATTTGAAGAGGATTGTGGTAGGTGCAACTATTTTAGAGATGTGCCTTGACTTGAGAATTGGAACTATATTTCTTGCATTGTACATTCATATTCATCCTGTTGTTTTTTGTTAATATAGCCAAGCCCAACTAGTTTGAGATTGAGCCTAGTTGTTGTTATATAGTTCTTGAAGATGACAAAGAAGTGACATGTTAGCCAAGGATATTGTTGGATTTAAGACGACGGTTATTATTAGAAACAAATTGTTACTCAGTTGAAAATCTGATAATCCTTCCGTTTCAAAAAGAATGGTCTAGTTTGACTTGGCACGGAATTTTAGAAAAGAAATAAGACTTTTTAATCTTGTGGTCCTAAATTAAAGTAATGTCAAATGTACCAAAATGCCCTTTAATCTTGTGGTCTTGAATATACCACGTGGAAAGCTAAAATTAAAATGTTTAACCAAAAAAGAAAGAGGTCATTCTTTTTTAAACTGACTAAAAAAGAAAGGAGGTCATTCTTTTTGAAACAGAGGGAGTACTTGTTTTAGATTGTACACAGTATGTCCAGTTTTTTAATACAATAAGTCAAATATCTGACCAAAAATAGACGCGCCTAAACATTTAAATAACTGTTATTCATTGTTCTACAAATCTTTGTATTACAGCTCCTGCATAACTTGTTTGTGAAGAAAGGGATCCCTCTGTATCAGATCATGAATGCAGGATTGTATTTTAAGTAATATATGGTGGAGGGATCATTCTTGTTGAGATTATGTCTGAAGTGGGGTTTGTCTGTTGTCAAAGGAGGGATTAGCTAGGTGTTTTATTTAAGTCCGCGGAAGGAATGAGGAACATGGATATTTTGAATGGGGCTTATTGTTTCATCAGAGAAAGGTTGGCTTTGTTGCTTGTGCTCCTTGGTTGGGAGAGAGAAAGTGTGCTGGTGTAAAGGGGCAGAGTGGTGCTTGAAGATGTGGGTGATAATGCTCCCTAGGTGAATTGAGGGAGGTGAACGTGCCATTAGGCATAAAGGTGGAGTAACTGGATGAGTTGAAGAGTTTGGTGAAAAGTTTTGACGGAAAAGGTCATATTCTTCATTCCATCAATCATTAAAAAAATATTCTTTATGTGCTTTGAGAAAACACTATCCCATCGACTCCATCTATCGTGAGCCAACTGAACATCATTCCTTATGTCAGGTGAACATGAGAAGCGTTTTCAGAGGTCTTACTAGTAGTAACAATAGGCATTTCTAAAAGTTTAGGAGGGAGGTCGTAGGGCTGGTGAATTGAAAAAATAGAAGACGAGTCACATGAAATCTAAGTTGTGTGGACTCTTCACTTTTGATGCCACACCCATGTCTGATTCTCCAAAATACACTACTTTTGGAGAATCCGACAAGCACCCATTGACATTTTTGAAGAGACCGAGCAACATAACATGAACTTACCCTGATGCCCTCCTTTTATCATTTTTGATGGAACTGATCCTGGATTTTCTTTTTCCTCAGCAAGGATCTTGCGTGGCTTGAGACTGGCTGCTCGCCTCAAGTTGTCCTTTTCAAAGGAGATTGAAATTGCTATGCACAAACTCTCACCGTCCATAATGATATTGAACAAGGTATGAACAATCAATTCATGTAAACCATTGTTAACTTATTTAATTATCTCTGTTTGTTCTTTTAACCCTCCTAAGGTTTAGCTTTCTCTATGCTTTTATGCCTTCTCATAACCTGACAGTCCTGATGCTAAAAAAGATTCCTAACCACACTGAAATCTTTCTATATTACTGCTTCTTGGTTAGTCGTTTTTTCCTGCATGCTCTCAATTTTTCTTGTGCAGTCTAGACTAATGATGGAAGTCAACTATATGCTTTCGTATGGAGCTGCAGAGCCTTCTCTTTCTTTACTTCAGAGATACAACATCCTTGGAATGCTGCTACCATTTCATGTATGTCATATTGTTTCATTTCATTTTGGTATATGATGTGACTTCCATGATTTTTTGGTTCAGGACAGTAGCTTATGCTTGACTAAATGTGTCATTTACAGGCAGCACACCTTGCTCAACAGTCTAACAAACAGTTGAGTGAAAGTTCTGTTATGCTGATGGTATATCTTCGTATCTTGTATTTTTTTTTTATACTCAATAAATTTGTATAATTCCTTCTATGTGCTTCCTCACTTATTTGATGTCAACTCTTCCCATGTTTGTGTACATATTTTCTATGGACTACTTGTTTCCATGCATCCTCCTGAAGTCTAACTTTTCCCCCCATATGTGAGCACATGCATGCACTTGTCGGGGCATATTTTTCTTTTTGCCTGATGCATGTTTTTTGTTGAGTTTTTAGTAGTGTTTCACGCATCAAATTTATTGGTCTGAACATTTTGCAGAAACTGTTTTCCAGTTTGGATCAACTAGTCACCTGTGATCGACCTTCTCATGATAGTTTGTGGTAAGTTGAGTTAATTTCTAGCCATTGGTGGAGAAAGTTTGTGTAAGCTGATACATTTTTGAACTAAGTATAACATCTGGCCTTGTTAACTGATATTTTTTGGGTTCTTTTCTTTTGAGATGGGTGCTTTGTTCAGCCTTGTAACAATTACTCCAGTTACCTTAATCCATATATTGCAGTAGCTCTCTTGTATGGTTGAACTTTTTCCATTTTATTTGACATATCTTTCAGAATATGGTTACTTGAGTCTTGATAACTCTGCTGGATTTTGTTTTTGAGTCACTAATGTTACTTCATTTCCTTGCTTGTCATGTTCTTCCTAAAGTGAGGATTTTTGTCTGACTATTATTATTAATAGTGTTCACTGTCATTTTGGGAGCTGCATTCACATATGAGGTGTTTTTCAATGGTTCTGGACGAAACCTCTATTACTTGAGTATGACCCTGCATGGGGGCAAAAAAAGTTAAATAAATAAATAAATAAACATTTTACTTGAGTGAATAATATAAACCCCCTCCGCCCAAACTATCACCATTTTGTGAGTTATATACCTAGAAGTTCTAAACTACTGGGGTTTCACCTATCTTGTTCGATCATCATAGCTTATAGATTTATAGGAAAGTTTTCTTTCTCTTTTGGTCCCGAGTGTTGATGTTTGCCGTAGATATCATTGTTTGGTCAACTTGAAGGTTCAGTGCTTTTATAGCTTAGGGTAGAATATTTGGAGTTTTAACTTTTGATTTGTTTTATGCTTCAAAGTAAAGTTCTTAACACCCATGTTTCGGATTTTGTTCTCGTGTGGTCGTCCTATACTACTCTTTTATTATGATGTAAGTTGTTTTTGGTTTAAGATCTCCCTTGTTTACGGTTTCTTAGCAATCAGAGGCCTGCTAGAATGCCACTTGTTTATAAGCACTGGCAAATGGAAACACCTCTTTCACCTTCTCAGTAAAAATGGGAACACCTCTTCTGGTTTTGGGCCTTTTGGCAACTTGCATTTCATTTCACATGCCAAGGCAATTCACACTGAATACAGTGATGAATGTGGTAAAGAAACAAAAGGAAATTGTTGTTTTGGAGAACAAAAACAACACAAGCAAAGTGCTAACTCCTGATTTCACCTAGCTGGCTTATATAATAAGAGAGAGAGAGAGAGAGAGAGAGAGCATCGGGAACAGAAATCGAGCTATCCTCGTTTTGTCATTATACTCTGTATTCACATTCTGGACTATCTCTACGGCACATCGTGCTGCCTCTTCCTATATCAAAAGCCTAGGTTGGGATCATCCTTTGTTATGCATCTTAGATTGGTACTGCTACTCTGCTCCTGCATTTAGCATTTAAATTGACAAGTAGGAGCATTTGGACATATCAAGTGTTGAAGAACTCATGTATGTTCAACACTATAGGGAGTGTGATGGTAGATTTAAACTGGGGAAGACAATGGCATGGTCCTTATTGTTTTTGTTACCATTCTCATAAAATAGCATGGCCATTATTGTGCATTGCTTGATTATAATTTTGAGCTTGGTGTATTTCATGGTTCTATAGCGCATTTTGACTACATCCAGCCCTGTGAAACCCGGGGAGTCATGTTAATAGTTCACTATTACCATAGCTGCTCATAAGTCATAATCTGGATTTCTGCAATCAAACTAGTCTGCTAATTTTTAATTCACTGGTGTTATCGCCTTTTGAAAGTCTATTGGATGATTCAGGCTTGAGCTAGTGTTGAGAAATTGGCTTCTAGTGACTAAGATTCTTGACAATGTTTTTCCTTTTGATTGATGTATGTGAGCAGGGTTGCACTCTTGGCGTTTCATCTGGCACTAATCAATGATCCTCAAGGGGCATTTGTCGTCCTTACTTTTGCTTCTGTGTTGTACCATGGGAATTGGAAGGAAGGTGTTAAATTTGCTAGAAGACATTCTGATGCTGCATCTATTTATGTACCTGAAATTTCAGATTCCCAAGGCTCCATATCAGATGATGAGCTTGTGGAAAGAGTTACAGAGCTGGCAGTGCTAGTGCAAAATTCTTTAGACATTTTGACTGACAAGGACAGCCTCCAGGAAGCAATGTCCAAGTTCCCAGGTTCCCCATGCTCTGGTTTGGTAAGTAAACTTACTAAAGTTTCTAGGCTCCACATCAAGGCACGCGAATGGAAAGAAATCACCTAGTTTTTTTTTTCAACTCCACTGAGATTTGAACTCATGCGGTCCTTGTCTAACGAACGACGACTTTTCGATTCTTCACTTCAAGGAGTAGAGTCGCTGCCCAATGCTACCTATAAAAGAAAAAGTATCGACCACTAGGTCCCGATCAATTCTACCTTTTTCATTATCCAACGCTCATGCGTCCCCTTTCTCCCACTCTTTTTAAGCTTTCAATGGAGCCTTCATAGCTCTTGGGTGCTTGCTATTCCATATTACATTTGGTCATAATGTAATGGGTAGGATCCCAGATTGCAGATCTGCAGGTGTTCTGGTTGGAAGACTTATCCAGAGATAAAGTCGAAATAGTTTGGCTTATCTTCCATAACACCTCATTTGTTTATACCTTGATGTTAAGGCGTTTATAACCTCTTTGAAGCTGGTGCATTGCACTGCATAAGAGCGCTTACAATGATTTAAACCCCTGCTGCTTACATAGGATCTGAAGTAGTATTGACTGATCGGATCATCTTTTGGTTTAGCAAAACTAGTTTTTCATATTCACAAGGAGCAGATTATCCACGGTTTTCTATCCCCCTCATCTAAGGGGAGAAAAGGGAACATAATGGCCCACCATCACAGGAATCTCCAAGCCCCGAGCTTCGTATAAAGTCAAAAAAAGGTGACATGTAGCGAAAGGTGGAGTGATGATATTTTCTGCAATCAAGATGGCCTCATATTTCCCACTTTTGTCGAAGAGTGTTCTTTATTTGGTTACATTTTCAATGTATGGCTTTCATTCAACTTTTCTAGGTATTTCGGACAAGTTACACTTGGACTAAAATTTAACACTCTCTCCACATCTATAACGCCTCGTTATATTCATCGGGAAATCACCTCAGCTTTTACACTGAAGAGATGGTGATTTAGCAGAAGCTCCTCCTCTGCCAACAGTATCCCTGTTTAGTCATGATTCTTCTTCGTGCTTTGAATAAATAAGAACAAGCAGTGTCTAAAAATTGTCAATTTCTTGGTGAAGTGTTCATCGTTTTTAAAGTCTGCAGTGGTGATTGCTCTATTATTATTGTAGACATTGATTGGCTATTTAATGAGATATTTTATATTCAGGTGTTTGTATCTAAGAACATGAGGAAGGTCGTTGAAGTAATTTTTGACGTTCTGATAGAAGATGTTAGATCTCTCAAAACCATGAGGAATAGTTTTGAGATAGATTATACTCTGCTTGGGAAAGGACAAACGCATGAGACAAGGTTCGTTCTCGGTAAAGTCATCCTTGATACGATAGCTCCTGGGGTCGTTCCAGTCAGTGAAGTGATCAAACACACCCTGGTTAAAGTGGATGCTCAATGGAGTAAAAATGCTCCAAAGGAGAATATGGGTGGAAATGTGAAGTTCAAGAAAAGGAAGTTCACGTCTGAAGATGATCATCATCCCAATGCAAGTTCTGAAATTAAACATAATAGAGATGAGAAGCAGAACACGGTTATTGCCAAGCAATCCAAGGAGAAGCGTATTGAGAAGCATGATAATGAATCTGTGAGTCAGAAACTGGATAACGGGGATGCAGTAACTAAGAAAAAAAGTAAGGGCGAGCAGAGTGAATTGCCACAGAATGGAACAAGAATGGTGCTTGATGGAGTGAGGCATCCAGTGCCGTCTCACAAAAAAGAGCAAAAGGGAGGCGATGAATATCAGCAGACTTCTGCAAACCATTTGAAACTTGTACACAATGTTGTCAATGGTGCAACTACCAAGCAGCACAAGGTGAAAGAGAAGCGTATTGAGAAGCATGATAATGAATCTGTGAGTCCGAAACTGGATAACGGGGATGCAGTAACTAAGAAAAAAAGTAAGGGCGAGCAGAGTGAATTGCCACAGAATGGAACAAGAATGGTGCTTGAAGGAGTGAGGCATCCAGTGCCGTCTCACAACAAAGAGCAAAAGGGAGGCGATAAATATCAGCAGACTTCTGCAAATCATTTGAAACTTATACACAATGTTGTCAATGTTGCAACTACCAAGCAGCACAAGGTGAAAGAGAAGCGTGATTCCCCACAAGAACAGAACGAAGAAAAGATTGAGTCGTTACATAGCAGAAAACTGGATATGAAGGGTGGTAAGTTGGCTTCGGATGAGAAGAGTAAACCAAAAGCTGGAAAGCTAACACTTTCAGATCTTTTCAGGAGGTGAGTTTAAACTGTATCTTGTAAAATCATATCCTCTTCAAAAGAGGAGCAAGAGCTGTGTCTTACCTTGTTTACCCCCCCTTTTTTTTTTACCATAGGAGTGTCTAGATCTCATGTACATGGCAATAGAATGAGCCGTAATTGCCATTTTTTTACTGTGACATGGTAATTAGTTATTATTATTACATATCAATTGGGTGGCTTCGATTTTAGTGGTAGTTTCATTTTCATGTTTGAAGTACTCTTCTCTTATCTTCTTGTCATTCATTTCATGGTAAGCTGTCTTCAGTGTTTCATTTCATCTCCCTCTTATCATTATAATTTTTACTGCTTGCTTTCGCTACGAAAAAATAATAATACCTAGCGGCAAAATATAAAGTATTCTCTCTGTCCAATAATAGTTGTTTATTATTAATTTTTGTATACTTCATAAAAAATTATAATTATAAATAAAAGAGTAATTTTACTATATCATCCTTTAAATATAATAAATGCAATGGGAAAATAAGTATAAATATAAAATTATCTATTGATTTCATATAGCAAATGAGTATTGTTGAATATTTTAAAATAATAGAACGATCGTTGAATAATGGTCACGTGCCTTTAACAGATTACCAAATGCACACATGGTCCTTAATTTCTCAGACTGTGTCAGAACGTATTCCCCACTTTTTTTTTTCAAATTTTCCAATGTAAGGAATAACTATGGGAGAAAATGTTTTTAAGAATTTGGGTTTTGTTAGAGTTAATGAAGACAAGTAGGTGATAGGTGAGGATTACATGTTAAAAAGAAAAAAAGGAGGAAAAGTACAGTTGAGACGATGAGGATTGACATCTCACTGAAAATAATGGAAGTTTTTTACTCCGATCAAATTTGAATTTTGAATATAAAATAAAAAATGCATTACCTTATAATTGAACTTTTAGAAATCGAGGGTATGAAGACACTTTTGATAAAATATTTTACTCTAAAGTAAGACTTTTCGATACAAATTCAAATTAGTTAAATTCTTAACTAAATATCAAATATCAAGTTAGAAATATATATATATAAAAAAAAAAAGGAAGTTTCCTCATTCTCACGTATAAATCATTGGATTATAACTTTAATTCAATCATGCAGAGGAGATTCACTTTAAAATTGACATTATAAAGCATGTCGGAACATGCCTGCTACACTAATTATATGCACTCATATAAGACAATAATTAGTAGTAGTAAATTTCATAATATAAGACAATAATTAGTAGTAGTAAATTTCATAAATCACTTACAGACCAAAAGGCACACTGTGATTATTCAAGAGCATTTTAAAGTACTATTAATAGGTCACTATTTTAAATTTCACACGCATTTTATTTTTATTTAATATTTTTTTAAGTCAAAATTTTTGATTAATGAATATGAGTTAATTTATTTTGATTAATTAATTTGGCCAGTGAACATGTATTATTTATTTAATTTTTCTATGTTGGTTAAATATATATTTTTAAAGCTAATAACTCACAAGGGTGGTAAAATAAGAATAAAAATATAATTTATGTATTGATTTTATGAAATGATAAATATTATGGACCAACTATTTATAATAAGAATGACATATAAAAAAGAATGAAGGAGTAATACAATCCGCGATAGTTAAACAATTTATGGCTTTCCGTTTATGAACCTCCATATTTATGCTCATAAACCCATTTTACTTCCTCCGGTTCATTTTAATTGTCGTATTTATTAAAAGTAATAATTATTTTAAAAATTAAGATATAATTAATTATTTATTTTCATCTCCAGTACTCAATAAATTGAGAGAGATTCGAGTGTTATAAAAGAGAATAACATTTAAATTGAAATTAAAGAGTAAATATTATCCTTTTAATTAATATTTTATTAAGAAACATGCAAGAAAAAATACGTCAAGCAAAATAGATCAAAGAAATAATAAATTGATTTATTTTTAGTATATGTTAACTTAAGAAACGCCGGACAGAGATTTCTTTCATGTTTGTTTTGTAATACTAATGGTAAATATTATTCTTATAATTAGATTGAAATATAAAAATTCTATCTTGTTAAAAAAGTAATGTCATAAACCTTGCCTTAAAATACTTTGTGCTACACAATTAATGCAAAAAGCTTTTGCATTATTGCATCTATCTAATTGATAAGATTAAGGGAAAATTATTTGCTTATAACATTTGAATTTTATTTTCTCCTTTAGTCTTAAATCAATATAAAAGTTAAAATTAGGAATTTGAATTTCGAATTAAGAATTGGTAAGGCTAGTATTTGTAATTCTAGCAATTTATAGTGTATCTACTGCGTTGGTTTTTCAATTAATGCCATTTCAATTTTTATTTTTTTGTTATCATTACGAGAGTTAAATAGTATCTGTTAAGTTTTGACCATAATATTTTTAGGAAAAATTACATAAATTAATACATTTTAAAAAATAATTACAGATTTTAGCGATACTTTTTGTTTATTACCATTTATAGCAATACTGTGATAAATCTGTAATATGTATTAAAAGTGAATTATTTATGCAATATATTTGAATTATAATTGTTTTTGAAATATATTGTGTTTGTTTGATAAAAAATGGTCACATTGTATTATAAGTGTATTAAAATGTGTGATAAATATATTATCCATCATTAAAACTTGTATTATATGTGAATAATAAATTGTTCTTTGTAATATGTATTAAAATTGTATTATAAATGAATTAAAAGCGATCAAGTGAAAAAAAATATTGTTGCTATAAATGGTAAATATTTTATTATTATAGCACATTTATGTAAGTTTAAATATTTTCAATTATTAATTATTTTGACCAGTACTCTTTATATAATTTCCAAATATGTACTTATATTTTTATGAAAATCTTTTGTCTAAATTTAATTAAAATATTAATGACTATGATCCTCGTATTTCAAATCTAGTCAAATAAATTAAAACAGATTGAGCATTAACTAATGAATTCAAATTCTTTTTTAAAAAACTAAATAAAACAAATCTTTTCTATCTTCTATTTCTGCATAAATGACTTGACCTTATAATTACATAGCTACGTTATTCTGACTTCTTTAATATTCCTAAATTTTGCAATTAAGGTTGCAAATCGATTTAACTTCATGATAATCAACTCTCAATTTAACTTTTTTATGTGTGATTTAATCTACTTTCAAAATTAAAATTTTACACATAAATCAGTTGTCTATTTTATCTCAATTCAATTTACAAGCCAACTTCAATAACGTTAACATGGTTCAAGTCAATGTAAAAATTAATTTGACATTATTTAACTTTGTGGTGTAACAATTATAATGGGTTGTCACATTTAATAAAGTTAATATCAGTTATGAACCACATTGTCATAAATTTTAACGGATATCTTCTAACAGGTCTCTGGAAGTACTTAGAAAATATTTTTTATTAGATTATTCAATTTGAAATATTGTGTATCAAGCATGGTTGAATTAATGCACTTGTCTTTAGCAAGTGTTTGTTGTATAATTTATTTGATGTCAATCATAGTCTTACAGTAAGATTATCTCATTTAAAAGTTACTACGATAAATTTATAATTATGTTGTCATAAAATTCTTGATTTTTGTATGAAGAAATTCATAACGTACCTATGCAAACACGGTTCAAAACTATTTGTAACGTAATTCATTCAGCCACAATAATTGTACATAGGGCTGTTTTATTTTAAATTTACACGAGTTTATAATTACGTTATCATAAATTTTTAGATAATAACATATCGTACATAATCAAGATTGAAAATGCGTCATTGATTAATTACGTACGAACGACAAAATCTAACTAGTACTTAAGTAAGCATGAGTAAAAAGCACACTTCCAATTAAGGTAATGAAATTGTCTTTGGTGCCAATAATTATATGCAATTCATCCAATCATAAGTGTTATAAGTACATACTATTATATACATAATCAAGATTGAAATTCTAAATACATTTTGACGAATCATTATTATTATGTACGAACAACAAAAATTAGTTAACTAACCGATAATAAGTAACTATAATGTTAATATGTTCGTCTTTAGTAAGTCTCATGTATGCTCAAAAGCAATATAATTGTGTATCATGTATAATAGGTTTTCGAATCTTTATTAGTTCTATGAGTTTATAATTCGGTTGTCATAAACTATTAGATAACGCATTACACACAATTAAGATTGAAATAACAAATACATCTCAACAAATTATTGATTAGTGTCTGAACAACAAAGATTAACTAGCTTCCATTTTTACTTATCTAGTATACATAAGTAAGAGATAATTTATTATTTAAGTCCTAATATACCCTTGTTATTAAGTAAAATCATTTTTTTAAATATTGAAGTTATTATAATTATAATTTTATGTATCACTCCATTTTTTGAAATGTATCAAATTAATATCAAACATGTAAATATGGACGAATAAAGTAATTAACTAATCATAAGTAACATGCACATTTTCAACTAACACTAAGACATAGACAAATAAAGGAAAAGGGTACAAGTCATTTCACACACAAAATTTAGTGCAATATTAGTTCATATTTTTTGTCACATTCCACAAAAAGTTTCATCATTTTTTCTTGAAACTCTTAGCAAGAGGAGCCAAAATAAGTGGAGCCCTAGCCCAAAAGTGTAAAGTGGGCAAGAGCGTATAGAATGAATGGGTCTTCTAAAAAGTGCAAATCTCAATAAGTTAGATATTATTAAATGAGTTCAACATTTAATTATAGTAAGTTGATTAAGATTATACCACTATTACACTACTACTACTAACTAATTTCTTACACTAATTTGAAAGCAACGTCTACTTGTTATAACAAATCAGCTTTTAGGTGACCGTTGTTACCTAGCTGGACTGTAAAAGTCATGCTTAATTGAATCCAACGGCCCTTTTTTTTTACTAGCCGTTTCATTTGAATATAAGAATGAGATTTTGTCTATCTGTGTTGTGTGTTTTTTTTTTTTTGGTATTTTTAACCAGACACAATCCCATTTTTTTTCTTACATTCTCCATCTTTTTCTCCTCCTTTCCAATTTGTTCAACTTTCTTCAGAACTCTCTTGTTTCTTCATTGGTTCTTAATCAAGATTGATCAAGATTCAATCTTGGTAGAGGGTAACTGAAGAAGAGAGTGAAAGATTCAATTTTTTTTCCATTCTTGATTTAGGTTTTTTTCTGTAATCAAGATTCAATCTTGGAGAGGATTAAAGATTCTATTGTTTTTTTTTTCATTCTTGATTTGGGGTTTTTCAGTTATCAAGATTGATAAGATTCAATCTTGATTGAGGGTAACTGAAGAAGAGGGTTCAAAAATATTTTTCTTTTCCATTCTTGATTTGGGTTTTTTAGTAATCAAGAAAAAGAAATGGCAATCACTGATGAGAACAAACATCCCTTGATTAAGGCATCTTCTGTTCAAGGTATAAAATCCTGTTTTTTTTTTAATGTATGAAGTTGCTAATTTGTAATAAATGAGTTTTTGATTTTTTTTTCTCTTGTCATTGTGAAGTGAAAGATGGGGCTGAAATGGCTACCAGAAAGGTTGTTGGAGTGGAAACAAGAAGCAACCGAAGGGTTTTGGGTGCGATTAATCAGAATCTAGTGGGTGGTCAGGGGTATCCTTGTGTTGTTAACAAGAGAGGATTATCTGAGTAATTAATCTTCATCTTTAATCTTTTAGATTAGAATCCTTGACCATTTGTTGAGTCTTTACCATTTTTTGTTACTAGTTCTTTAGCTCATTTTGCTGTTTTTTCTCAGTGGAAATGGAATCTGTGACAAGAATCTTCCTGTTCATGGTCATCGACCCATCACGAGGTTAGACATTAAAAAATATTTGAATGTTGGTCTATCTTTGTTTTTTGCCCCGCTCGTGGGATTACATTGAGTATGTTGTTGTTGTTCGATCTTGTTTTTGCTTATTCTGAATTTGCATTTGATGTTCAATAAACTGATACTTATAAAACTTAATTTGTCAATGAAGGAAATATGCAGCACAAATTGCTAGCTCCCAGAAACACAGCTCAGAGGTACAAGCTTGTAGTGAATTGGAGTGTATCTTTGTTGATCACTCTGATGTATAGTTTATAAAGTTTTATAAATAACTCTGGGAGATTAATAATTTTCGATTTCTTTGAACAGGAAAACAAGAAACCTAAGATAGCAGCAGAAAGTTTCAGCGTCTGGGAGGATGATATGGAGGCAGCTAATGATAAGCCTGTCCCTATGTCTTTGGAGCAAACAGAAAAAGTGTCAAAGGGCAAGGATCAAATGGTAACAAAAATAATCCTGTCTTTAAACTTTCATTAATTAATACTAGTATATTAATGTATATGTTTTTAATTAATGAGCTGATCATTAAAGACATACATTAATTATTCAGGAGGTTGAAATGGAGGATATCTTTGAGGAGGCTGTAATAGATATCGACGGTGATGATGCAAAGAATCATCTTGCAGCTGTTGAATATGTGGGAGATTTGTTTGCTAACTACAGAACAATGGAGGTTAGTTTAGCTCAGTAACTTACCAGTTAGCAGTTGCATAGATCCTTAATTCATAAGATTAACTGCTTTTAATTAAATCTTTATAGCTTTGTCTGATGTGAGTTTCATTTGTTAGCAAGATTATGATACAGTTGAATCTCCACCGACTTTTAAAATCATTAGTTAGATCCGACATATCACACCTTTTTACACTGTTTATACAACTTTACTCGGATAGATCCTAGAGTTGCTTTTATTTATTTCAAATGGTAGCATCTGTATTATGAGTTGAAGTTCGTCAATGTATGTGTTTGGGAATGATTAAATCATTGTCCATTATATTCAGGTTTATAGCTGTGCTTCTCCAAACTATATGGCACAACAGGCTGACATCAATGAGAGAATGCGGTCTATCTTGATTGACTGGCTAATTGAGGTATAGTAAATATTCCCTCTGCTAAGTTGATAAATTTCTTCAAAGTATAGTAATTAATGTATGCTCATTCTGATCAACAGGTGCATCACAAGTTTGAGCTCAGGGAAGAGACTTTGTTCCTGACCGTCAATTTGATTGACCGGTTCTTGGAGAAGCAAGGTATTGTCAGAAAGAAGCTCCAGCTTGTTGGATTGGTTGCAATGCTACTAGCATGCAAGTATGAGGAGGTTTGTGCTCCACTGGTGGAGGATCTGGTGTTGATTTCGGACAAAGCCTATACAAGGAAGGAGGTTCTTGAAATGGTAAATTCTGGTCTCATAATAGCTGTAATTAGTAAACTTTGCTCTACAATTAGTATATAACTAAAGGTGTTTTTTTTTCCCATATCATGCAGGAAAGCATGATGCTCAACACACTGCAGTTTAATATGTCTGTCCCAACTGCATACGTTTTTATGCGAAGATATCTCAAGGCTGCTCAATGTGACAGGAAGGTTAGTATCTGATAGTTCTGAATGTACTTTACTTGTTTTTACATGTAGCCAACACATTATTGATATTTCTCTAACTTCTACTCATGGCTTTAAACAGCTTGAGCTGCTGTCCTTCATGTTGGTTGAGCTTTGCCTTGTGGAGTATGAAATGCTCAAATTTCCACCATCCTTCATAGCTGCTGCAGCAATCTATACAGCTCAGACCACACTCTACGGTGTCCAGCAGTGGAGCAAGACGTGCGAGGTGCACACAACGTACTCAGAAGATCAACTTCTGTAAGTCTATAAAACTCAATCTTCCAACTCAAACACACCTTGCTCTTCTTATTTAGTTACTTATTTCTTTCTTTTTCTTGCTGTGTTTAGGGAGTGCTCGAGATCAATTGTTGGCTACCACCAGAAGGCAGCAACAGGGAAACTAACAGGGGTACATAGGAAATACAGCATATCGAAATTTGGGTATGCAGCCAAGTGTGAGCCTGCCCATTTTCTTGTGCAGCAGACACAAGAATAGAGGAGAAGAGGGGCATGTACAGTTATTACTAACTTTATATGCAAATTGGGGATATATATTTGTGGGGTGATGGAGAATTTATAGGAAAAGATAACTTAGCAACTATGGTTGCCCCGGGGGATTTCATTATTTCTTTTTATAGAGTTCGTTGTTGTTGCACTTTTACTATGTTCAACATTTGAACATGCCTGAATTTACTGTTTCAGTTACAGTTTTTCATTTACAAACAGAAATAAAAAGTCACAACTTTTCACAATTTTCTCAGAGTGGTTGTTTTTGCTTTATTGAAGTTGGTTATTTATTGAATGTGCTTGTGCTCTCTTGAACTTTTTTTTTTCAATTACTATTGTGGCGGAGGAGAGGTAAGTACTCCTCCTTCATCCTTGACCAAAGGTCTCGGGTTAGACTTTCTCTGCCTTTGTTAGGAAGTGCTACCCTTCAGACTTTCCGGTATGAATTCGGATTTAGTTTGGATATCGAACGCCACCAGGTGGAAACCACAAAAGACCAGGAATTGCTGGTTCATAAGGGCGCGTCCATTTGTGGGCTGTGATGCCCTGTCAAATGAGAAAAACAAAAGCTTGGAGGACAAGTATTTTGTTTATTCTAAAAAGAAAAGAAGACCAAATGTCTTCTTTCTTCTTTTTTTTTTTCATACCGCGTGTGATGGAGCAGCAACTAAATTCAGATGATCATTAGAGGATAACGTTCATAATATAATTTTCTTTCATATTTGAAGTTTGAATTTAAAATCTTTGATTAAAAAGTGAAGCAGCTCTGCCCACTACACCTCTCAGGTAGTACAAATGTTAAAAGCACCTGTCAATTGCCCGATTCGCTTCTCCCTCCATTCCATTTTCTGGTCATATAAAAAAAAATTTATTCTCCACGATTTCATTTATACTTTGCTTCATTTTGTATTTACTTGTTCAATCTAACAAAATGAATTTATTATTTTTCTTCATAGTCACTTATATAAAGTTAGTTTAATAAAAGTTTTACTATTAATATAATGCTCCTTGACACCAAGATTATACTTGACACCATTCTCCAACCTCACTAAATTATTATTTTTTTAGTTTAAGAAAGCACCTAGCATGGAATAATAATTTTGAAATAAAATAATAAAAATATCCTTATTTTCTCTTATAGTTCTTTTAAAAATATATATATTAAAATTGAAATAATTTTTTTATTCAAATTTATCTAGTGTAAAAGAATACATGTCATATATTATATCTTGTATAGCCAAAAAAAAAAATTTGTTTCATAATTCTAGGTACATTTGACCTAATATGCCAAATACATGGACACCAAACACATTTTCTTGTCATAATGCCAAATCACACTTCATAGTAATTTTTTTCGTATAATCAATTAGTACATATTAACACATAATTTAGATTGTAAAGAAGTGTTCACTGAAAATTGGTCCCTACTTTTGTCACCAACCTCACTAATAAGACTTTTTAGTATTCCACCTCCTTTTTGCCAAATCGCTCGTAATATAATAGTGAAATTATTTCAATATTAATCACAAATTTTAAAACTTTAATATAAATATTAAATATCAGAATTTTTTTTTATAAAAAATTGGAGTATTTCATCTACTTTGTTCCATATTATTTATTACATTACTAATAGAGTTTTTCCCTAAATATTTATCGATCTACAAAATCAAAATAGAATAAATATTGTTTTCCCCTTTTTATTCTTAGATTACTTTAAAGAAAATTTAAATATTAGGTACAAAGTTTCAAAATTCTCCTCCATTCTTAATCTTGATAGATAAGACATAATTTTTTAAATGAAAAAGTGAATAAGTAAATGACTTTGGGTTTATGTGTTTGTGGTGGGGGTGGGGGGATAGAACAAAAAAGCACTTTTGTTACTAATCGGTAATGCGCTTAATCCTAACATTTGGACAGGCTATAAATAAGTAAATAATAATGATTCATAATTTAATTTAAGTTATAATGAGTTAAATCAATTTAGGAAAAAAAAACATATTTCTTTACGTTCTTGCTGATCAATTTAAGTTACCTAAAGTCCAAAATGAGCTAAATTGATCCAAAATTCTAAATAATTTAATTTGGTTTATAAAGAAGTTGACTCAGTAATGTACATAACAAATTTAAAAATTAACCAATTGGGCTAATTATACATATTTGAACAAAATTTGATTAGTTTAACCAGAATAGAATACATTACTTGATTTACATTATATTATAAAATATGTTTTTAAAAATAATTAGAATCACATTATTAGATCTAGTTATTCAAAAAATTGGAATATATTTTTAGTAGTAATATAATAATATTAGTATTTAGTGGGAATCTTCTATTCCACAATTACTAAATAAAGAACACCGAATCTACTTTATACAAGTATTAGTTGACTATGCTAATTTGATTTGAGGGTGGGGATGTGTTTGGTATTTTAATTATCTTTTTTCATAGTTATTCCAAGATTTTAGAAAATAAGTTTTTGACTTCAAAATAAACTTCTCCTCTATATCCCACATTCCCACTACACTACTTTACCTCCAAACACATGGTCTTTGCCTCAATTATTCACTAGTATTTTTTTTTTAAAATAATTTTTTCTATTTGTGTATTTATTTTTTTCAGAATGACAAGTACTTTTAGCTTGAATACACCTTTTTAAAAACTACTCAATCCTAAAAAACTAAAAATATAATATTACCAACTTATGCTTAGTTAATAGTTTTTTTTAAATGTAAAAACAAGGATATTTTGAAAGAATAAGATCAATTGCAACTTAATTTGATACAAAATAAAAGACTAAAATGTCACTTATTGTTGAAATAAGAAAATATTAAATACTAAAAAATAAATAATAGGAAATATTTTCATATAAAACATTTCACTTTGTACCAAACACACCTTTTAGGGATCGTTTGATAGGTAATTAGAGTTATGTAGTTAGGAATCGTTTGGTAGCTGGATAAGAAATAAGTTTTCATATATTAACTTTTATATAATTACGACGTTTAATTGATAATTTAAAAATTCATATAACTATAATAATTTATAGATTTTCTCATAACTTATACATGCAATCTCATATATAACGTATCAGTTAAGCGAATTTATAAATAGCCAATCAAATGTCGTATTAACTTTATATAAAAATGACTTATTTCCTATTTGTCCACCAAAAATTTGTAAGTTACCTAAAAATTAAATACATAAATAATTTATTTTTTATCCGACTATTAAACAATTATGTGTGTCAATTTTCCACATTTCCCTGTATAAATAACACACCAACTTCTCCTTTTTTCCCCTGCATCGCCCAACCTTCTCTACACACACAGTTTCTAAAGGGAAGAAAAAGGCAAACAAACAATCTGCAGCCATGGCTATGTCAGCTGCCACCACCCAATCGTTCCTCCTTAACAACAAAACCACCCGCCATAACTACCAAACCCTCAAATCTGCCACCCATATCGCCGCCTTCCCCTCCACCCATGTCCACCCCACCACCACCCTAACCTCTACATACAAATCTATGTCCATTTCCTGCTCAGCCGCCGCCTCCACAACTACCACTCCCCTCCAAACACCCCCTACCACCTCATCAGATCGGGTCTTCAACTTCGCTGCCGGACCCGCCACTCTCCCGGAAAATGTCCTCCAAAAAGCCCAAGCCGACCTCGTTAACTGGCGGGGCTCCGGCATGTCCGTTATGGAAATGAGCCACCGTGGAAAAGAATTCCTTTCCATTATTCAAAAAGCAGAATCAGATCTGAGAACCCTTCTTAATATCTCTGATGAATACGCCGTTCTTTTCCTTCAAGGTGGGGCCACCACCCAATTCGCCGCCATTCCTCTCAACATCTGCTCACCGGACGACGCCGTTGATTACATCGTCACCGGTTCATGGGGTGACAAGGCTTACAAAGAAGCAGCTAAATACAGCAAACCGAATGTCATTTGGAGTGGTAAATCGGAAAAATACACCAAGATCCCGAATTTTGATTCGTTGGTACAAAACCCAGATGCCAAGTATTTGCATATATGCGCCAATGAAACTATTCATGGGGTTGAATTCAAAGATTACCCAACACCCCTTAACGAGAAAACCATTCTTGTTGCTGATATGTCCTCCAATTTCTGTTCAAAACCAGTAGATGTTTCTAAATTTGGTATCATTTACGCTGGTGCACAGAAAAATGTTGGTCCATCTGGAGTTACCATTGTGATTATAAGGAAAGATTTGATTGGAAATGCGCAGGAAAGTACACCTGTGATGTTGGATTACAAGATCCATGCTGAGAACAATTCGTTGTATAACACACCCCCTTGTTATGGTATTTACATGTGCGGGCTTGTGTTTGAAGATCTGTTGGATCAAGGTGGATTAGTAGAGGTTGAGAAGAAGAATCAGAAGAAAGCTCAGATTTTGTATGATGCTATTGATTCTAGTAATGGATTTTACAGGTGCCCAGTTGATAAATCAGTGAGATCTTTGATGAATGTGCCATTTACATTGGCTAAACCAGAACTGGAAGCTGAATTTGTGAAGACAGCTGCTGGTGAGAAGATGGTGCAGCTTAAGGGACATAGGTCTGTTGGTGGAATGAGGGCTTCAATATACAATGCTATGCCTTTGGCTGGAGTTGAAAAGTTGGTAGCTTTCATGAAGGAGTTCCAAGCTAAGCATGGTTAAAACTATATTGTTCTATTTTAATATTTGCAACCCTTTATAATTTTCTTTATTTGTGCCTTTGTGTTCTGTTGGTTTATTTGAGTTGAGAGAGAGTCTGAATGACAACACTTGAGCATGTGTTAGTCCTATTGATTCTTGTGTACTTCTAGGAAGTTTTTATTTTTAGAAATATGGAAACTATTACTTAGTCCTATTAGAAGTTCAATGAAGAAGTATTTTCAATTTGGTTTTTTTGGTTTCATTGTTGAGCAGCACTCACTCCATTTTATGAGCAATATGGTTGAATAAGTAGGTTGAAATTTCTTCTTGTCATGTTATTTGTTGATGATAAGAGCAACACACTTTTGAGATTCCCCTCTGTTTGACTTGTAATTTGTTGCATAGTGTCAAAAGAATCATTTGTTTTGGTTGGAAGGGCGTATAAAAGAGAAACGCCACAATTATTTGTGTTTCAGAACTTAGCACTATTTTTAAAAGAATAAAAGAAATAGATGAATGTGTATTGGTGGAATAAGTTACAAACCTCAACCTCTTTAAAGTGAACCATCATTAAATAGTGTATTGGAAGTTCAATATACTAAATTCAAGTTAGTAAAACTTATTTGTCAAATACTAATAACATTAAAGTACCAATCCTTGTCTATCTCACCAACCTCAACTAGTAAACTTGACAGTGATGGAAACTTTACAAGTGACGTGCTATTGTCAATGCTTCATATTTTAAGATGTAGTCTACAAGTTCAAACCTAAGTTGTTTAAATCTTCCTGATTTTAGATATTTAAATACTAACAACTCAAGACCAACTTTCCTTGCCTTAGTGTCGAAATAAAAAAAAAAAAGACATTGAACAATGTTGATGGAAACTGCCAAGGGGCAAGTAAGACTACTTGGTTGCCAATCACAGAAATGGAAGGTAGATTGCGTCTCACCAAGTGGGGCATGTTTTACTGCCTGGCTAAAGACATTGTATTATCAAATTATGTATAACATACGATTTTACTCTCTTTTTTTTTGTCCAGGGGTATTTAATATTTATCACATCTATTGCAATTCAAATTAGAAATTCAAACTACAGATACTGAAGGAAAATTTTCAAGTTCCTTTTCTATTCTACTTATTTGGAGATCATCGTTTTTCCTCTGAGATTTTGGGAGGTCAAAAACTATAATCGCGACAAAGTTAAGGTGATAGTGGCTCTTCTAAAAGACTGGTAAATATATACCCCAAAGATGTTATTTTTAATAGTGAAGTTCTAGGGAAGTCATCAGTTCAATTCATTTCCTTTACGCAAAAATTTTACAATTTCTAACAAATGTGCTCTTCCTTCTATCTCTGCACCCAATTAAACAAAAAGGAAGAACGAAATACCTTTGATATACATATCGTGTGAAGAACGACAAAGGGATGCCTACTCATTTTTGTGTTTTGTTCTTCTTTTGCATTTCTTTGTTAATTACATAAGAACACAAAAAATTCCTCTACTGTATCTCTCCTTCCACGTCTGCTACGGACTATCTACTGAAGCTGGATTAGACAACATTTGGGAAGCATCTCTGCAGCCCTCATTGGCTGTTAAGAGAATGAGAATCTAGAAAACAGTGAGCTCCCCGATCCTGATGTATCTTTTGCCGGGCTTGCTTGAGCTTCTATGGAGGAGCGATAGGCTTGTTGGCACTTCCGCATCTGCAAATGCATGAGTAGACTCATGAGGTTTTCAGGTTACATTACACTCTAATACATTTACTCACTATTGATATATGATAATCAACAGACATCAGCATGAGAACGATAAATACAAAAAGGTTTGTCTGCATGCCTTCCAATTTAATTTATTAGCACATTTTCAATTTCTAATCATTTGATAGAACCAGATTTTGCAATTAATAGCAAAATAAGATGACTAATTAAGTTCTCTATACCTGCAGTGCAAATACATACACCTGCTCATGCCATATGAGCTAAAAGGTGTACCATGTCACAATAAGTCTTAAATGTATTTATTTTAACGGAGTAGGCCTAATAGATTCATGAATATTACTGAGATATATTGTCATAACGATCACCAATATTTTAGAAATGAAAACAGTAGTTTACTACTGGAAACAAGAACATCACCTCCTCAGGACTGAACTGAAGAAGCATTGCAACCACAGGTAATAGAGCCTCCACTTCACCTGTGAAATATTTATCACAAGCAACTTATGATGTAAATAATTTCCTACGGAAGCATTTAGTTCAACTAAAAAATTCTGCTTCTACAGGGAACAAATTTTAAACCTTTTCACTGCAACACTGAAAAGTTACCTGTCTCGAGAAGTTTTAAAATGACATTCTTAAGATACGTCAGATCTACCCCTTCCCTCTTCTGTGATCTATCCATATTCCTAAGCTCCTCTTTCAACTTAGCTTCCTGCACTCATTAAGGCAAACTTGTAAGGGAATACAAATCAGAAGAAGTCCAAGTAAAAGGACAGCAAAGTATATGATTGTCTAAGCCAAGAACCAGCTGCCTAAGCCCACTCAAACATTATGCCCATGGTTAAACAACTCAAGCCACTCTCCAGTCCCTAAGAAAGAAGAGAATTAGCCATGACAGACACATGACTTTTATTTAAAGACATACCTGCTGGCTGTGGAGACGATTTTCACGTTCGAGCTCTTCTATCTCCTCCTGAATCAAGACATCAGACTCTAATGAGGGAACTATCTCTAAAGAATATTGATGTTCTCGGAGCAAATAACTTACTTGAAGGGCTAGAATGTGACGTTGTGACTGAGCAAGCTCTTCTTCTCTTTGTGCTTGTTGTCTCGCCAAGACCTGAAGCGTCAAGAAGTTTTAAGTAGTGGCGTGAGACAGAAATGAAGTCTCTGAATGCTAAAAACTAATGTTCTTAACTAAGGAGCAGTTTGTCCACCGATTATTTTTCGTTTTTTTCATTATATTTTTTCTTCAAATCACTGTTTAGTTATACATTGGACTGATTTTCTGGAAAAAATTGAAGATGGGTTTTTAAAATTGAAGTGAAAACCCATATCCATTCACAAAATTTCAACTTTTTCCCAAGTTAAATGCATGTCCAGAGACAACTTCAATTTCCAAATATTCTTTTTCGACTCAACTTCAAATACTACTTTTTTTTTCTTCCATATATATAACAGATAAGGCAGGTGTCAAGTGGTTGACTGGGTAGTTTAATACTATTTTCAAGACGGAAAAAAATGCCCGACGAGTGGAGATGAAGTATAATGGTTCCATTGTACAAGAACGAGGGTGATATCCAAACTATAACAATTAGAGGGGTATCGAATTATTAATCCACACTACGAAGGTCTCGGAGAGAGTAGAGGAGATGAGGGTGAGGAAAGGAGTGTCCATTTTTTTTTTTGAGAAGGTAACAGTAAAGGAGTGTCCATTTTTGAGGATCAATTTGGGTTCATGCCGGGGATTTCAACTACTGAAGCCATCCACCTTGTGCGGAGATTGGTGGATAAGTACATTGAAAGGAAGAGGGACCTTCATATGGCGTTCATTGACCTTGAAAAGGCCTATGACAAAGTCCCAAGGGATGTTCTCTTGAGGCGTTTGGAGGCTAAAGGTGTCCTGATGGAATATATTAGGGCGATAAAGGACATGTCTAAAGCATAAAGCATGCCAGACCATGTTTGGTTTGGACTTTCAAACTGTTGCCACTTGTACTAATCTCTGTCTCACTCTTTGATTTTCTTTTTCCTCTTTGCAGTAATTGATGAAAATATTGCACAGTAATGTAACTAGAAAATTGTCCATACCAGAATCTGCTGATCAGCAGCTGAGGTAGTCGAATTCAGAGGATCCTGCTTGTCATATACTGTACAATCATTTCAAAGAGCAATATTAGTCACTGAAGCAGCTATCAAAGAATATCATTTTGAACTGTAGAATGAGCTAAAAGGTGCTGAAGATCTTCATACCTGTATTGGAATTGCCATTGCGATCGGCCTGATATTTGCAGAAGAAAAATCACAATTTTAAAAGAATGCTTTAAATACACATGTTAACTAGGTGATTGCTCAAGCAGATTCATGAATAGGTGATTGGAGACTGCTCGACACTTACTAAAAATTCAGACTGAAGTTTGTGGCGAAGGTTCTCGTTATCGTCTAGAAGTCTAGAGATTTCATTGTCCTTCTCCTCAATCATCTTATCAGCAAGGTCACGAAAAGAATCAAGCTCTTCCTACAAGTTAAAGAACTCAGTGTCACCAAACTAAAAAGTGTTATGATGATATTGATAATTATAAATCACACCTTCAGTTTTTTACAGCTTTGTTTGAGGTCATCTAGTTCTTTTTGAACATTATCACCAGAGGTAACCACACTCTCTGCTTTAAATGCATCACATTTCACTGCAAAGCAGTATCTAAAATTAGTTTTCCATTTGGAAGCTGAATAAATGGCAATTCAAGAATAGAAAGCTGATTATTATATCATCCTAAGGAATTACATCGCCATGTTTCTTCTACATTTTGAAGGCTTATTTCCCATGCTTCCTTCTCTTTTTGGTGCGCAGAAATAGCAGAATTGAACTTCATTTCCATGCTTCTGATCCGTTGCTCTGTAGCACGAAGAGCTTCATCTCTGGAAATGATTTAATGGAGAAGTGTGTCAATTCATTCTCTTTCAGCAAATGAAAGCTAAATCAAATCTGTAAAAACTATGTACTACTACAAGTTAGATTTAAAACTATTTTGCCCGAGGGTGTAAATGAACTGAAGAGTGTGTCCATGTCAATGTTTGTGAGTTTAATGTGTGAAAAAACACCCCAAAAATGAACTGCGTATAATTTGTGTTCAGGTGAACATCTAACAAGTCATCAAACTCAGTTACCTGTCCGAAAGTTCCTTCTCATGATTAATTAAGGTGCTCTTTAGATCTTGAAGGGCTCTATCCCTTTCAGAAGAGACTGACATTACCTCTTTCTCCACTTCCTGAAAGAGCAAATTTTTTAATGTCTTAGCAATAATTAAATGACCTTAATGTTAAACTATTAAGCCAAAGCATTTCACTAGTTACACCCGAAAGCATGTACCTTCAATGCTTCCTCCAGTGCTTTAAGTTGTTCGCTGTCTCTAGCAGCAGCCAATTCAGCATCCTTTCGCTGGAGAAGTGCGTGAGCACGAGCCTTGTAAGATGAAAACTCACTTTGAGTGCGATTGATCTGCAAGTTACCATAGAAGAGGAAATCATGAGATACATAAAACAAAGGATATTTGTGTCAACCTTTGCTACTTATTTCCCATAATTATATTAGCCACTTTTCATGCAACAAACTCCCTAGTACCAAACTCTTAAGGAATAATTGAAGTCAATGGCACACTATTCAGCATCCTAGATTCATCTTAAAAAGAGCCATTCAACATCCTAAACTTGCCTGATTCTATCATTGCACAGTCTAGCAACTGGAAGAAAAATCTTTACCTGAATTCTCAATAACTTTAAATCAGTATATACCATACAGTCAAGGCGAAAAAAATATATGTGTCGCTTGCAGATTCTTTGTTTCTAATCTTGCTTCAAATGATTCCTTTAGTAAAATGTCAAATATGCAATTGGTGCACATATTTGAAGAAGAAAATAAGAGAATCCAATTGATATATAATTTTTTTGCAAAGAGGTTGGGAGAATGCCAATATCCAATTAATCTGTCACCTCAGGAGGATCTCGATATCTAGACATCAATACAAGTTCTATATGCATTGATACCACCGACTAACCATCTCCACAACAGTCAACTACTGCCACTAACCAATTACCTCCACCACCAGCCTCCATTGCGCAACCACCATAGCCGGTCACCACCACAATCACCAAGCACCTTCACAACTAGTCACCACCACTAACCGCCTCCTCCGCAAAACCACCAGTACCAACCACCTCTACCACTAACTTCTATCTGACCAAAACCGGACACCATTGCACAACCATCATAGGCAATCTCCACCATATCATGACCACCACCACCTTACAACTATTATTGCCGGTCACCACCTACCTTTCTTTCTAGTTTTTTTTAGAGTATGATTCATCAAATAAACAATTTATTTAACTCCCCGTAACATTTTCCAACATTTTGTGGATATAAATTTATTCGTAGTAATTTACTTGAAATTCTATCTATTAATTAGCTTTTAAATAAAGATAAATTATCCACATTCAGATGCTGAAAAAACAATATTAGTTTTTCAGCGTTAACCGTTAAGATCTAGATACAATATTAAATATCTAGTCTTATAAAAACGAATGGGGCCTAAACATTTGTGGGAGGAGAAATACAGATAAGTTAAATAAGAGATCACCTCTTCTTTGGCCGCCATCAATTCAGCCTCTTTTGAGTTTAATACCTGGGACTGAGCAGATAACTGTGACTCCAGTTGACCTACAATGTCAATACAAGTATGAGCTCCAAATTCATCGCCTAAACAAGGTAACTAACCAGTATACAGAATTATACTTCTAAATTTGGCTGCTTCAATCTCGGCACGGATGCAGTTACTCTCAGCAATCTCCAGCTTTGTTCTGAGTGAATGGCAGGTGGTTTCCCAACTCTCTTTTTCTTTCTCCTAAACGCATCAAAAACATTACAGAAGTAAGAACCAAACAAAGCAGATTAAACATCTTACCAGAGACGAGAATAAATCATTTAGAAAATGGTTATGCCAAATTAATTAGAGCAGCTATTTGCTCCATTACACAAAACACTTGACCAAAGCACAAGTTATAGTGGGTATACGATCAAATATTACTATGAAAGACTACATCACGGGAGATTGAGAATCGACCCTTATGGGGACAAATCAAATTGTTAATCAAAACGGGCAATTCCAAGGATATATTTATGTTCCCAAACAGGCTCTTTATCAAGATTAAGATGACTGCTAAGGAGCAACTGCAACATATTCTTTATAAGATTAACATTTTGAACTTGTATCCACCACTTTTACCTCTACTCAATTAGAAAGGCATGCGTTGGTAAAGACATATTGGTTAGCAGAGAGTAACAAGTATAATTTAGGATTCCCAACAACTAAGCCTGTGATCAGGTGCTTGACTGCCAGTGCAGAAACTTCCTTTTCAGATTGGCAATCTCAAAAAAGGAGCGGAACTTTAGCAACTCAGTCTTGGAACAGTATATGTTTGAATGACCGACATGCACCGAAAAGAATCATTCTGAATGAATTTTAAGGTCAAATTGAGAAGTGTTAGCTCATACGTGTTCACTATTCAGATGAATAATGTCTCCTTTAACTGTTTCAAAAGCAGCTCTAAGTCTTGCTGCTTCACCAGTGGAAGCTGCATCCATCTCTGCAATCTTAAACTCCTTCTCTGCAACCACAGTCTACAAGGAACAATGCACGATCAGAGCTCCAAATATCCAGAAGATACTAAATTGAACAACTAATACATAATAGACAGGATCCTGAGAACGTTGTGGAACCAAAAATCCACTGAGCAAGAAATACATTAGATGTCATTTTTCAGATCATCTGAAAATTATCAAAATATATATGAGCAAGATGAAGTTGTTTATATCGCTTGCATTATTCCATCTCTGTGTACGATTGGGAATAGAATCATTACCCGCAGAGATGAGATTGTTTCAGCTGCTTTGCTTCTTTCAGCCAATGCCTCAGCAATTTGGGCTTCCAGACTCTCTTTTTGCTGATGTAAAAGAGGAATTTATTTAAGAAATGTTCAGAACTAAAGAAGGAAGCTAAAGCACCAGGGCAACAGTAATACTGCCTTTGTACCTTCTGATGCTTTGAAGAGAGGTCTTCAATTGAAGCTTGTCTCTTCTCATCTGCTGCCTGCAGTAATGCTTGCATCTCTTCTAACTTCTGCAAAACCAAGGTTCAGCAAAGATCCTCTAAGTTCAAGAGCTGTATCAAGAGAGAACTTAGACATAGGCCAAAGATATCCACAATAGGCCATGAACCTTTACACGTATCCTGGGTTTCATAATCGAAAAACCATTTTAACTCTAGCCTTTTCGGTCAACATGAGATTCCTGGTCCTCAAATTATCTTCTATTTCTCCTTGAAAAATACAATAAGCATCTCTGTACACCTTGATAAACTTCTATTTAATCTTATCCATTTAAAAGCGAGAAAGCACACAAGTCCATTTAAAAGATAAAACGTGTCTTTGCTTCTGGAATAAAACTCTGACCACTCCATCTACACTTGAAGTCTGCAGAGATTCACACTAATTTGAATCCGAACCCCGCTAGGCAACTGGCAATCTATTTTAGATGACTAAATGCAAAACACAAGAAATCATAAAACATCACCACACAGGGAGTGCAATAAGTAAGGAAATACTAAAAAAGTAACCCGGAAGATGGATTCTTTTTACTGGATATCTTGCTCAAATGAGAACAATTATCACTAACATTGCCTAGATCTCAAAAGAATAAAATACATTTATCCGTAATGACACAAGGAAACAACACTAAAATCAGAAACTAATAAGCTGGCTAGCTAACGCAACTACCCACGGGCTCTATCTTGAAGTGAGTAAAATGATAAATATTGATGATCAAGTGATGCAAAAATTTGTTTTTAAAAAAACATTATGCATGAATATTCTAGTGAATAAGTACATAAAACTAGAATTTAGTGTGTAAACCAGCAAGTATCTGAATTAGAAACTTAAAATTGCTTATTTTAGAGATTTAAAACAGTTCTTAACTTGATTGACATGAGAATTATCTCACTAATTTCAGTTATTTGCAGTCCACTGCTTTATTTTTTATAGTTAATTTTCTTTCTAAAATTATGTTTTTTTATTTTTCATCTTGCCTTTCTCAAAACAAGCTTTCTCGGGCACCATCTTAGAGCCGCAGCTGACTCTTCTAGCAATGTCTCCTTAGACAAATCTTTTTACAAATTAAAAGAGCTTTAAAGATGCTCAAAACAAGCTTTCTCGGGCACCATCTTAGAGCGGCAGCTGACAAATAATACTCTCCTAGCAATGTCTTAGACAAATATTTTTACAAATTAAAAGAGCTTTAAAGATGTCCTTTTGCTAGGGAACAAAAAAAACTGAATAGTTAACTTACCAACAATTTTCTTACAAAAGAAACAAATATAAGGAAGGAGAGATGAGTTATAAATGCCAGACTGCCAAATCAACTTGCTCTATTTTTTTAATGGGTTTTCGGAGATCTACTTGTCTATTTACTAGTTTGAAAACTTTCAACTAATTCTTCTTTTCTACCCTTTTTTTTCACGGGTGTGTGCGCGTCAGGTGGTAGTGCCCATGTGGCAGCGTATATTCCTGCTTCAACTTAGAGCTTCACCACCTATGTAAATAAACTTGAATACAAATACCAAAAGGATTTAAGAAATACTAAGAAGACAGGTAAGGGCATAAGATTGACTCAGGAAGCCATAAAACAATCGACACTATCTATTTATAGGCATTTAACTTGATACAATAAGTGAACTTTCTCACAGCTGCACACCTGCTCTTTCTCTAGAAGTGCCTGTTGTGATGCCTCCAGAGCATTCTCTTTTGGTGCCAAGGAACGGCGCAGCTCTTCAATGTTGTCTCTGAGCCTAAAAATTAACAAATTTGTGTACTGTAAATAAGTAATCAAGCATCTAATGACTAGAAAATCCAAAAGAAATTTCACATTTAGAAAAGCAATACTGAATTTATTGATATGACAAAATCGATAGAACATCTGGGACCAGTTGACATGAACTAGCTTGGTATCTAAACAAAACTGACAATTCCAAAGCCTGATGCAACTATTTAATAAAGACTTGACATCGTCAAAAAAGAGAAAAAACATATCCTATCAGTACTGCGAGCAATTCGAACGTGAAAAAGATGAGACAAATTGACAAAATGTTAGGTGATTATGTCAAAAGGTTATTTTCTCATTTAGTATATGGACACTTGAGGATCTCAAGGGGTAATGTTGTAGTTCAATCAAGAAGTTGTTCGACAGGTAGCTCTGATGATATCTCTTTGTTTTTTTTCTTTTTCTTCAAATCTAATCCAAATAATAAACAGATAATCCATCAAAATCACTTGTGGAGGAGCAGTGTCAACTAAGTTCACAAGGAGGACATACTTGTTGTTTGTACTTCTTAACTGTTGCCTATCCAAATCCATTGCCTTCAGTGCCTCCTGAGCGTGTTGTCTACTGCGCTCCAACTCTTGCTGCAATGCAGATAATTGAGAGGATGCGCGCTCAGATTTCTCATTGACATCACGAAACTGGGCCTCAAGATCATCTTTTTCCTAAAGAAACAGAATTGCAACAAAAAATAGTTAATTATCGTAATTCTTTCTTTAAAAATTAGAAAAGATGTAAGCAATTAATGTACAACTTGAATAACTTGTCCACCACATTTTTATATTAATGTCCAAATTTAATTGCATCTCTTTTATCAAGTAACAGATTTCATTGATAATAACAAGGTCATCATGGATTTATACAAGTGGTATACCAGAAAAGGAAGAACCTACAAAATATGGTCCTCACCAAAAGTCACCCAATCCTACAGGAACTACATTTGGACATTAAGATAAAATGCGGTTTTCAAGTCTATTTTAGCAGGTAGTTTCCTGTCATAATTAAAGTCGGTACTCCCTATTCAATATATCATGAGTGACTCCTAGTGCAAAAGCAGCAAGAAGCTGAAGGTCAATGAAGATGGATATAAGGAAGAAAGATTAATGGAAGCGAAGCCTCATTTGCATCTTCGGACAATTCAGAAAGAAAAGAGTAGTAACATTTTAAGGAGATGAAAACCATCTATAATCAAAAGTTCTCTCCAGTTTCATTTGTTGTTGTAGAATATATTGTTATCTATACAAGGTTTTGCTAGAACTCGGAAGGTTTTGTAGAAGTAAAACACCTTTTGTGAAGTTGCCAAGTTTTGATGAAAAATTGATGAAAGACATCAGACATATCAAATAAAAGAGGATAGTCTCAGAATTTACCTTTTGCACCTCTTGAATACGCTGCTTTGCCCGTTTGTGAAGTCTGTTGAACTTCGAGTCTAGCTCTGAGTACTTCTCATCACGTTCTTTTATTTCCTGATCCATCTTATGTTGTACTATTCAAACAAACCATTTATAGACTTCAGAAAAGCATATCTTCTTTGTCAAACTGAAACTAAAAAAGGAAAACCAAAAAATCTGCAACTAACAATGGAAGTACATCACCACACTTTTAGAACTTATCATAAAATCCGAGTTCCATATTTAATGTTGAATTCAACAAAAATGAAGAAGAAAATAGAAGTCAAAGCAAATCACAACCTTCAGCAACTTTGACAGAAAACTCTTGGGCCTTTGTGTCAGCTTCCAAATATAGAGTTTGAAGATGCTTTAGTGCTACCTCTGCAGCACCTCGTGTTTGCTTTTCCTCTAAAAGTTCTCTATTCAAAGATTCGATCTTCTCATTAAGGTCTTCTGAATTATCACTTGCCACATTTTCATGTGCAGCCGTTTTAATTTGTTGACCAGAGTCATCAGAATAGATGTTGATGCTTTGCCATCCCACAATCTGAGATTTCAGATATTCATTCTGGAAATTAAGTTCTACGAGCATTTGTACAAGATCATCATGGCTATCACCTGTATGTTCGTGACTCTCACATATTCTGTTATCCTTTACATGATCACTCTCAATATTGAAGCTATTGAACTCTGCCTCTGTTTTGCTAGCATCTTCCGTGTGATTATCTGCAGCCCCACTACTAATATCTCCCTCCATTATTTCCGCTTTAGCTTCTGAGAAGTAGGGATTAAACTGTTTCATCCATCAACTGCAATAAGTAACAATCACAAAGTATCAAAATAAATAATCCACTAATACGGATCACGTAACTCAGCATTGAAGTTAAAGAATCAAGATAAAAAGACACAAACATTGGCTTCAAAATATCATCATTCGAATGCCAAATTCTGGTAAGTAAATAAAAGTTTTATAGCAAGATCCACCGTCAAGCTAATTTGATTAAACGAAGCTAGTACAAGATTCAAAACATCATAATAGACTCTCTCTGTATCACCGCCTCACATTGATCACACCAATGTAGCTTTAGTAGAAATTGCCCCCCCCCCCCCCATTTTTTTTTCCAATGAACTACTGGAAACCCGATGGTAGTTGAGGTTTATCAGCAGTTACGCAAAGAAAATGAAATTTGAGAAAATTGGATAAGAGAAATTTAGGCTTACTTCAACAGTTAAATTCACATTTCTGGTGCAATGAAATTAAAGAGGTGCAGATTACAGTATCAATCAGATCCTACGATTAACTAAATTAGCAATGCACTAACACAACAGGAAAATTGTATGCAGAAAGCATCATTTAGATACAATTGAAAAGTATTAAAAGGGCTGACCTGAGAAGTAATATGGATGAAGCAGTGGGGAACTGCAGATCTAGATGCTTGTAAAATGTCCAAGCGGCAAAAAGAGTGAAACGGTGTCTAATATTAAATAAATCCCTTGATTATTATTGAGAAGAGTACCAATCGAGAAAGAAAAATCTAAAAATCCGCAAAGAGCGTGAAAAAAGGCAGGGGAAGAAAAATTCTGAGATCGCGTAGGGGGTGGGGGGAGGGAAGCTTGCAGTCTCACGTTTTCCCTGCTACACCCCACATACTATCTGCGTTTCTATTTCTCATCTAAAAATAAATATTTGTATTGAAAAATATAATTTATATATAGTATTATAACTAGTGAAATTTTCATCAGGCAGTCACAAAAGAAAACAATGAATATCCTATATAACATGCCATGAATTAGATCGACATAATTAAAATTATTATAATACCATAAATATGTAAATTAATATTTGTATCAAATTAATTGTTTGAACATTAAGATATTGATTATCTTGACTAAATTCCCTTTTCTTTTCTTTTCTTTTTTGAGTAAATGATTAATGGGGGAAATTTTTTATACTTTATTTTGTATATTTTTAATTCGTCTAATCTAAAAAAGTTGCTACACTGAATTATTATGAAATTTTTGCAAAGAAATATAATTGTCGGCAAAGCAAACTTGTATTATGGCAAACTTCTCAAAATACTCAATAAGTACCCGTAAGAACATATTCATACCATAAAAATAATAATACAGTAATTTAAAAAAAAAATAGAAACTATGTTCTGCCTCTTATTCTTTTTTCTTTTCTATTTCGATGGCAACATGAAACATAGTGCTGAATCCAGTCAACATTAATAAACAGTATGTTCCAATATTTCGTTATAGCATTAATTCAAACAAATATACAAAATGACAAATCTCCTGGAGAAAGAAATAATACAGTAGATAATTTAAAAGGGCACACATACATGGCATTACACGTCGATTGAATGATGATCAATCTTTAAAGAGGAGCTTTATTTTTTCTATTTTTAGAAATCCTATAGTAGTATTAAAGATGGTGAAAATACTAAAATCATTTTCACACATTGAAGTGAATTGGGGGTTAATAGTCAAATGAAGATGTATCTTCATCAATCTCATGTTGAGCCATCGTCCTTTGAAGCAACCGCTCCTGTCAAGAAGAGAGATACAGAGTAGAGTTATGTCATTCTACTAATACAACAAAAACTTGAGTAAAAAAGATTTCACCGCTGGAGTTCGGAATATCTATAACATCATTATCATTGGATTTGGATGTGACAAAAGCTGCTGTAGGGGCAACGCTCAAGTTCAACTGGATGACTCTCGGTTTGTTCCAACTAAGGCAATACATCCCTACTTAAAGCAACATACTGGCATAACGAAATCTCACCATTGGATCTTGCTTCCTTGCAGCGAATGGCTACTTGTTTAAAGAACTCCTTGCTGGCATCTGCAATATGACAATGAAAAGCAATGAGCAGTTAACTTCTAAGCATAGGGTTAGAAGAAGACGACAAAAGTTTCCTGTTGGTAGCTCTTGAGCAATCACTGCAAACTACAAAGGAATGTTTCAGTATAACATGAGCAAGTATGAGCCATCAGGATATTCGACTGGTGAGAATTCAGGGGTCTAATAAGTCAAGTCTTACTAATTCAAAGAAATTAGAAACAATTCCAGCGAGAAAGTCTTCTTATTATGACTTTTACTTCAACTTTATCAAACATCATCATAATTTGATTGAGTAAAGATTTAGGATCATGGCCTTCGGCCTTCTTTACCTATCCAATTGTATTACACCTTCATGTTTCAGTCTAAGTTTCCATCTAGGATCTCCTTTATTTTAATTCATGGCAAGGATAACGTCAATATGCTCAATAACTACTCTCTCTCTCATATTTCCAAACCTATTGGCGCCGCTTCCTTAAAACTTAGGGAAGGGATTAAATGTTGAGGGTTAAATGCTGAATCTCTTTTCTCCCCCTTATTGTTCCCTTATTCATGTAAACAAGCATATGTATTTTAAACAAAGCAACTCCAATCAGATATTCCAGGAAAACCTCTAGAGTCAGAATTACCACTTTTACCATCCTCCAAGACCCAAACAACCTAATAAAGAAAACCATCATATTGTTCCTCTTATCCCTCAAGTAAATCATACAAATGAGTTAACTCTTGCAAGAGAGGACATATACATACATATCTGGCATATTTATCATAATAAAACTAACCACAGTGCGATTTACGAGAGAAAAAAATATACTACTACTAAAGCAAACATCTTTGACATACCATGCTTCATAGTTAAAGATGGATCTTGATCATCTACATAACCAATCACCTTTGCTGGTATTCCTGTCACCATACTATAAAACCAAAGGCCGGCACATTGCAACCAGTATATCAATGCTTATCAGAACTACTTTACAAATGAACCAGAAATTAAAAATATATAATACTCAACCTGTGGGGAGGAACATCCTTCATCACAAGGGAACCAGCACCAACCATTGCACCTTCCCCTATTTCTATATTTCCAAGTATAGTTGCACTAGCTCCAATCAGTGCACCTTGACCTATTTTGGGATGCCTATCACCAATCTCTTTCCCAGTTCCTCCCAAGGTTACACCCTGTGCAAAATATATTCAGGTGAAAAAAGGAGTACTAAACAGAATTTATACTGACAAGCATCTCCACATAATGAATCTACAGACATGATGTGGAGAATAAAATAATTAGTTATATTGTGTTAAATACAAATACAAGAGGAAGAGCCTGGGTGTCTGCAGTCTACTCATAACCCACTCAGCAGCTGGGAGGCAATAAATGAGCTTCATAATAGGATCTGGAAATTGAAAGTTTAAGCTGGTCAGAGCACAGATTCACAGGGGCAGACTGTCTACTCATTACGTGCTCAGTACCTGGGAGACACTAAATGGATTTCATTACACGATACAGGGTTCAAAAGTTTAACTTTGTCCAATGACAAGTATAAGAACTCTCCCATAAATTGGTCGAGGCAAATAAAATGCAACTAATCCCTCACAATTTATCCAGCTTTCACTTTGTGCACTTATTAGGACAAGCCTTTAAAAATATTTGTTTAGTATTTTGTTGCAAGGACATGTGAGCTGTATTTTGAGTATAGTGTTATAGAAGAAGAAGAAGATGGAAGAATACTGACGAGTGTAACAAACATCCAAACATTTTGTTATGCAAAGTTTATTTAATTCCGTTTTAGAAAAACGGACACAACTTTGTGAGTGACCAAAACGGAGATTTAGACGATCTTCGGGATAGAGGAAGTATGAACTTCCCCATGAGATTCAAGTTTCCCAGCTTATATAGTACAAGTTTCCCAGCTTATATACTACAGATTGATGATATTCAAGGTGATGGAATGAATTATTTAGGTAACAGATGCTTAAGAAATCCGTTTCCTTTCACATAGAAGGATTCCCACTACTTGCCACCTCAAGACATCACTAGAAATCACTACACAAAAACTATACTATTGCACCTCATGTGAAGAATCTTTTGACAGGATTCCCCTCATGTCCACAAATACGTTTATGTTATGGTGGAAGAATGAACTGATTCTTGTACTATCTATACTCTCTGCATCACATGCCACATAGATTAGATGGTATACCCTACCTGCCACAACAAATTCAAGCAAAACAATCCACACCTCATGAACTGGCAGAGCTCTGGAAGGGGGGTTGACTTATGTAGGAACTGAAGTTGAGGAAAGTTTTGTGAAAAGATTTTTAGGATTGGTTGTTGGGAGGAGAGGGTAGGGGGCTCTAGAGTATTTTTTAAAGGGTTTTTCAATTTTTTCAAGAAGTTGAAGGATAATCGATTGAAAAGGGATAGATGACAAACCAATTTTTTACTTGTAAATTTAAAATTATAGGGTAAACATAAAACACACTCCACTCATTGAAAGGTACTCCTGAACATCTACCGGATTCAGTCAATCACTTAGAGGGCTAGGGAAACCACTGCTGTCAGGCTCCAAAGGAGAACATCTGTACCAGCCTTTACAATAACAGAATTTTCTATCAGTTATTAGTTAATGAAAAAAAGTAGTACTAATACAAGACAATGAAAACTTTTGATCAACAATTTGTTAACATTGTATGCTCGAAAACTCTAATAAATGTTGTCAGGCATATAGATACTTGTATTTTACCATAGCCATGATACTCAAATTTCTGTTAGATCTTTTAATCTGAAGGCAAAGTGAATTAAAAAATGAGGCAAAAGTGTAATTATCTTATCCTCCCCTCAATCAGAAAATCTACAGTGCAGAAGATAGGTATTAAATGACACACCAACACGCAATGTATAGGAATCGGCATAACTCACCTGCATAAGTGAAACTCTATTCCCTATGACAGCAGTTTCACCAATTACAACACCAGTGGCATGATCCAGAAGAATTCCCTCTCCAATTTGGGCAGCTGTTTTATAGGCAAACACAGGTATAACTTAGTCATAGTTATCGATGCAGATCCACTAATAAGATAATTGACTGGTAGTTTTTACAAAAGTAACTTGTGAGAATTTAATTGGCAGGAATGAAACAGAAACCATATCTTTTGGTGCAGATAGTGGGGTGGAGAAACTGAATGATTACCTGGATGTATATCAACTCCAAAAACCTGTATTGAAGTGACAGTTTTAAATCACAATGAAGTAACATAGAGCAATAGGTCAGTACTATTGAAAATGACAATGATGGCTATCACCAAGTAGAGGATATCAGATTACCTCACTAACTCGACTTTGTAACGCCAATGCCAAGACTTTGCGCCCTTGATTCCATAGCGTATGTGCAACTCGATGTGTTTGTAAAGCATGATAACCCTAAACAGATTAGTTTTGATATCAGGATCTAAAAAATTCGCAATCAAATATCAGAAAAGCAAAATCCTCAGTAGATTGAGAACCATAATTCTCTCGTCTTGTGTCCCTCTCTATATAAATCAACGGTGATAAAGAAACATTGAGATGAAGCATAAAGGTTATTAAGATAAGAAGTGGACTTGCTAAAAGATAGTTTGCCTAGCTAAGAATTTAGGAGAAATAAACACCAAGGGTAAACTTAATGAGGCTCCTTTACAAGTTCATTGGATTTAGTATCTCAACTGTGTTAGCGTCTAGAAAAGAAGTTGATGTAACTGTAAGCAAATATTCAACAAAAAGAAAGGGAAATAAAATTAGGTTAACAAAAATATTAAGAATAATCATCTAAATAGAATAAAAGACCAAAAGACAGCACCTTAAGGTACAAAAGAGCAGAACAGTATGACAAACATGAAGGATCTCTATCTTTACATGCCTGACAAGGAGGAGGGACAAAAGAAATTGTTAGTACTTGCCAAAAAGTATAAAGAGAGAATGTACTTGAGATTCATGGAATCCCAAGGGCACCTGTAAATCAAGTCGAATAGAGCATTGGATGCACCGATTGTGCATTATTACATCAGAAAATATGTCCATTAATTGAGTTGCCAAAAGTGTAGGATTTTGCAGACGGTTGGAAAGAACAAAGCTCAATGCCCGTTCCAAACAATCATGAGTCAAAATACTTGCGTACAAGAAGCTGCTTAATATTGGCTCCTTCTCTGCCTGAATCGCATAATAGAAACAAAATTAAATGGTTCCACAAAAACTATCAGCTAAACACGTTCTCGAAATCCATACAAAACATCGAGAAAAATCCAGCTACCTAAATTTACATAGTAGATTTCAGATCTTTATTATACATGTTCTCTTGATGATGGAAAGCTGAAAACAATTGTTACATTAACTCCACTATCAAACTATCAAATTTGTTACATTAACTCCACTATCAAATTTGTTATATTAACTCCACCATCAAATTGTTACATTAACTCCACCATGAAAGCTTACAAACACCGGACATTCGAAAACATCCATTTGATCCAATACCAACAATAGAGTATTGATATCCACCACCATCAGTGTTGAAATTTAATCTATCATGCGACTTAAAAAGCTATGTTGCTCAAACTCTTAAAATAGCATCGGATGTGTGTTAGAAATTTTTGAAGGATCGAACAACATAATTTAAAAGTAAACTATCTATAGCACATGTGAATAGATAACTTGGAAACGATGATGGATAAATGATTAAAATATTAAATTCTTAGCAATTGTACCACTGATATAAATCCAATCCAAGAACAACTACTACCACAAAAAAAAAAAAAGTTAACTTGAATGAAACAGTTGTGTTGAGGTCAAACTATGTGTAAAAGCAGGCTCAAATCCCAACAAACTCGTGATTTCTTTTTTTTTTAATCTGTGTAAAAGTTTGCACATGTGTTTGATTCTTGTGAAAGCATCAAAGGTTGGTCAATACACAGTGGTTAAGAAGAGAAGAAGTAAAAAAAAGTAGAATGAAAAAACAGACCTCAAGCTTTGCTTCAAGCTTGACCGCATCCCAAATAGGGTCACCAAGAGTAGAAGCGGTGTTAGCGACAGAGACGATCAAGTTCGGGTCGGGTTCGGAAACGCCAACAGCGTAAACGGGGAAAACTTTTTCTAAACGGTACTCGGGCATGCCGGGGGAATTGGGTCCGATTATTTGTGGATCTTCGACCTGCAAGGTGGTGGTGGTTCGCATTTGAGAAAGAGCGAACCAAGTATCGTCGCTCAAACAAGAACAAGCCATTTTTTGATTTACGAGTTTTGAGCGTAGTTTTAGGGTTCCATTATAGGATGCATGCAATTATGAAGTGTTGAGAGAGAAAGAGAGAAGATGAAGAATATGATAGATTGTGATACACACTAAACACTATACTATGTATGTATTTTGGGGTTTCAAACTTTTCCTTTTTCTTTTTCCTTCTTTTATCTTTTAGGTTTTGGGGTTCGATGTGGTTGATTTAGAAAGACGTAAATCTGCCGTGTTTTCGACCATACGAATTTTATTTATTTACTGTTTCTATTTCGTATGTTTGCTTACTCTCTTCGTTTTTATTTATATATTGTTCTATATTAAAAAGTATAATATTTATTGATTTCATAAAATTAATACGTACATGATATCTTATTTTAATTGCGGAATAAAATTATTAGCTTTAAAAATATAAACTTGATTAATAAAAAAAATATTTACTAATTAATTTAATTAATTAAAATAAATTAATTTACATTTATTTATTAAAATTTAATTTAAAAAAATACTAAAAATAAAGGTATAATGATAAAGTTATATAATAATTTTTTAGGATACTTAAAATATAAAATAATGACTTGTAAATAGCTAGCAACTGATGAAAAGTCACTGGTTGAGGTAGATCTTTAATTAAGGAATAAGGATTAATGAGGATTGCCATTCCACCATACATACAATACTTAGGTAGTTATAATGGAGTAATAAAGGTGTGAACAGTAATTGCCGTATAATTGTATTTACTGTTTTAGTTTGTTTGTCTTTTTTTTTATATATATTTTAGAAAACATAATTTTAAAACTTTAGCTTTTGATGTTCAAAAATATTATATACTTCTTATATTTTGTATTAAGTCAAAATTAAATAAATATATATATAAGGATAATAAATTATTGTATGCCTGAAGATATTAATGCTTAAGGGTGTATTTTAGACTTATTTTTTTATGTTTGCTCGTGAGTAGAAAATATTATCGGGAAATGATTTTTAGTGTTTGATTTATGAATGAAAAATGTTTTTGAGGGACATCTTTTATTTTTACTAGAGTAGAAAATAATTTATGAAATTGAAAATATTTTTTAAAAACAATTTATTTGGGGTGGGGTAGGGGAATAAAAATTTGAACTTTATAGTATTTTAAAAAAAACAAAATTAATTTTTTTAGGGGTTGGGAGTGGGTGGGGGGAGGAGTTTAAAAATAAAAATTTGAAGTTAAAAATATTTTTAAAATGTAAAATTATTTTTTTGGGGAGGGGGGTTGGCCGGTGATGGGTGGGTGGGGGTCAGGGATAAGGTAAAAAAAATTAAAATTGAAAAAAAATTGTTGTTTTTTCCAAAAAAAATGTAATTTAAAATTGGAGTAGAGTTTTGGAAAATGTTTTTTTTAATTTTTGAAGGGAAGTCATTTTCCTTAATTTTGAGGAAAATGAATTGATTTGAAAAACATGTTCCAAAACTTTTGTACCAACCAAATATGAAAAAATTAAAAATATTTTCCTTTATGCCAAACACAAGACTTAATGAATTATTATACATGAAATTATCCAAAAGAATAAGTTTCTTTTTATATCAAAACATAACAACAAATAATTAAAATTTAAATCTCAAAAGATATTCATGTTTAACTAGTTAAAGAAAGATTATAAATTCGTAAATAGTTAAATTCTATAACTATCCTACAAATTATAAATCCAACCCTATAACTCTTTCTCGTGAACTAGGTTAAATCAAATAAATAAATGTATCATTTTTTTTATTCGATAAGTTGATTTCCAAACTTCTAGAATCAATATCTATTACAGCCTTCCTTGAATTATTCAAAAAAAAAAAATTATCAAAATTTGATCTTAGACATGTTATTAAGTAGTATCCTCAAATGAAGATTGTTTTGAAAAAGTAACGATCTAACTAAGCTCTTATATGTAGAAAGATAATGTCTAAATTCTAATTTTTATTAAAAATAATTAAAAATATGAAAACGTAAAATCATACGAACTAATAAAAGTGATTTGATTTATATATATTATATATGTGTATATATAACAAAAAAAAAGGGATATTTAATATTTGCAATAATCAATGTTGGGTGGTGGAGCCATAAGAAGTGATTTGAGAAGTATTCAAACAAGAAACAAAATACTACTATTATTAAATAAATGAGCTATTTCCTCAGTTCGAAAATGTTTGTCATGTTATAGTTATTGAAAATCAATTTAACTAATTTTAAAAGGTAACTTAGATTACATTAATTTGATATTTTAAATAAAAATTATATATTCTAAAATAATATGAAAAATATTATTAATTATAATTTTTTCCATATTAATAGATGAAAAAATACATCTTTAAATGTCAGTAACAAGACAAAACGTTTATGAAATTGATGATACCCTTGTTAAAGTATACTACTAGGTACCCGTTAGGGGAGTATTATTAATGTACCTGGACGTTTATAGGACTACATACAAATGAACATAGCCTTATTCTATTGTCCCTTCGTGGCCATCACGTGTGCCACCAATGACCCTGCCAAAACTCCTTTTAGTAGGGACTCTTTTATCTTTTCATATCATCATTATCATTAGGAATACCAAAACATCTGCTCCCCGTTAATTATGTATCTATTTCGAATTTAAATTTTGAATATGAAAATTTTTGATAAAAATTTTTTTTCTCTGAATGAGATTCTACGTGAAACAAAATTTAATACAATCAGGTTTTAATACGATATTAAACATTGAAGGAAAAATGAAAAGCTTTTAGAATTTACTAGCATTTTAAAAGATAAACTAGCTTTTTTTAATTAAAGTGCTCCGATCTAAATTTTACGTAATATAATTTTTTTTATCAAATTAAAAAATAAATGATATAACCATTTTAAATTAGGATGTGTTTGGTAGGAATAAAACAATATTTTTCAAAAATATATATATATATATATATGTTTGAATAAACAATAAAATTTAAAAATACTTCTAAAAAAACAAATTTAAAGTAAAAATAGAAAAATGTTAATTCTATATAAATTGTCTCTTATCTACTCCCAACATAGCTCACCTTCCACCCCCACTCAATAGTATTTAATTCAATTATATAAAATACGCTTGATATAACAATTTTTATTTGCTTACTTGCCAATCATCAGAAAACCCAAAAAAAAAAAAAAGACTTGACAAAACCCAACTTGTATTTCCGTACCAAATATATCCTTTAGTAATAAATATTTTATTTATTTATTTCTGCATAAATTATTTACAATGACATAAATATGTACTTATCACTTATGTTAGATTATATTTTTAAATAATTTTAGTATTTTATTTCTTATATTTAATGTTAATCAAATACGTTATATAAACTAGAACGAAAAAAGTGTATATTTTCACTTTTATTCAAAGTTTACATATATTTCTTTGTTTAGAAACAAGTTAATTATAATTTTGTTTCTTCCTCTTGAGTCACGATTCCTTTTGTTTTTTCCCCCTAAAGATTATAATAAAGTTTCAATAATCTAATCTTATACTCCATGCCTAGTTTAACAAGTTAAAACAAAACAATATTTGTTTAACATATTGTAAAACTTTTAATAGGTCTTCAACGCACTTCTAGCATTGTTAGACTAAAATATATCAATCACTTCAAGAATTAAACCTTATCACGTAACCACCTTAATATAAAACCATTTTCTTAATTTGTCCGTTAGTTAGAATTGTTCCCTAATATTAAATTTACAAATTGACATAAAGAAGCTCCCATTATTTCTCTATCACGTCAAACTACAATATAGTTTCTAATCAATTTTATTACTATACTCCGTTTGGATACACACAATTTTTCTGTGGCAACTTTCGCATATAACAAACATAAAATTCATTTTTATATGCTATAGCAAAGTTTACATAATTGCATTCCATAGCAAAATATATATATGTATAATTCGCTATACATATATAATTGAAGCGAATTGTATAAAACGAAGTGTATAAAATGAGAAAAAGAAAGAGACTTAGGCAAAGAATTATATAAAACGAAGTGTATAAAATGAATTGTATAATTATAAGTGTATAGAACGACTATACAATTTGAATTTGCATAAAATGAGAAAGAGAGAAAGGCAAAAGATACTTGGACATGGAATATACAATTGAATCGAATTGTATAAAACGAGAAAAAGAGAAATTATATACAATTTGAATTTGTATAAAACGATAAAGAGAGAAAGGCAAAAGAAACTGTGCAGGGGAGTATTTTTATTGTAAAATTGTAAGTGTATATGAAAAAAATACATATATTTACATGTGTATATACAATTTTCTCTCGCTTTATACAAATAAAAATACAATTATACATTTCATTTCTGTTTGTATAACCGAGAGAGGCAAAGGTGGCGAGCGACATCTGGGAAAGGGGAGAGATGGGAACAAAAATATATGTATTTATATAATTTTCTCTCGCTTTATACAAATGGAAACAGATTTTATACACTTGTGTTTGAATAAAACTGAGAGGAAGCGAGCGAGAGATGTAGCGAGAGGAGAATGGCGAGAGTTTGAGGGAGAGAGGTAACTGACAAATAATTTGTTACGGGGTACAATTAAATCAAAGGGTGCTTATAGCAATTAATTTGATTTATTAGTTTGTCATTATATATAATTTTTTTATTATTCTTTTGCTTTGTTTAAAAAGGTTTTATTTTGTATTCATCTCTTTCCATTATTTGAAAGGATAATGAATATATTAATGAGAATGATTATGGTAGAATCTTGTCATAATAGAGAGTGATAGGTCGATTTTAAAAAGAAATATAAAAGAGTCGGAGTTTAATTTAGTTTTTTAAAGAACGGAGTTTAATTTAATATACCAACTTCCATTAAAATAAATACAACCATTTGAGGTTAGAGAAAAAGGCATTAACTAATAACTGAGAGAGAGATATTTGTAGAACAAAATAGAGTAAAATAAGGAATTCAATCTTACTTATTATAGAATCACATGTTTATCATTATTTCGATCTACTAATGTTTTATTTTGTAAAAATTCTATTGCTAAGTTGGTCAAAAGTCAAATTATTGCTATATAGGAGTTATTTAGGTGTTTAAATTGAATATTTAGGTTTTTCATTAATATATACTTCACAGAGTACAATAATTATTGTTCTTACTAGAAATTAAATGATTGTGATAGTTTAATTCGTGTTTATATTTTATGGTAAAAAGAATAAACTTTTATATCAAGTGGATTCATAAAAGTCATGTCATTAAGAATAAAATTTTAATGCCAACTTTAATAATTTTCAAATAAATAAATATACGAATTTACTATGACACAGTAAGAAGAGAAGTAGACCAAAAAATAATTTTCTTTTCCTTTTCTGGCAAAAATTATAAGCAAAACAAATTTAAATCTTGACATAAAATTGACCCAAAACGTTTTAGAAAGCAAAGGTAAACTAAATTATTGTGCCTGGTTTAATAAAGAGGCAATTGAAGAAATTATTATTCTAGATCTAGATTAGAAAGGTAATTGAGCTGGTGTTAAAATACATGGAATCATATAGTAATATATAAAAAATAAAATAAAATAGAATAAAAAGAAATTCACAAGGAGACATATATAGTACAACAAAATGTTGGAATATTCGCCCTTTCTTGAGAAAATGAGAGTAAATGGATGGAGATTCATAGCCACAAGACTTTGCTTGAAAATTGCCTTTAATATGACAATACCTTTTGTGGCATATTTTTAAAAAGACATTTTCGCTTTATAACTGTTTTATTATTTTAATAAATAATTATGAATTGATATTATTATATCATTTTTTAATCAGCCTCAAATTTTAAAAAGTAAGTGCGTTTACACACCAATCAATACATGACAAGTGTTATTTTAATTAAAAATATATTTTTTTGTTTTAAAATTTTCCATTATCTTTTTTTTTGTTTCTCTCTCTCTTACTTTTTGAATTTTAATTTTGATTATTTCATCTTTTACCTTTCTTCATTTTCTTTTTTTTTCTTCACCTCCCACCCCCTCATGTAAAATTGAAGCTCACTCTCATTTTTTTTCTTAATCTTCTTCTTCTCCGGTCAAATTCTATTCATAATATTATTTATACTTTATTAAATTATTGATAACAAGATTAATTATTTTTCTAAATAATTTAAAATTTTGAAGTATCATCAACTACTCATTTTCATATAAATCCAAAATTAGAATCATAATTTTAAAAGAATAAATTAATTTCTGAAAATTGAAAGAATTTAATTGAAATCGGATAAAACAAAAACTATATAATACTCCCTAATGATCTCATTAATTTAGCTTATTTTCATATATTTTCAAACTAGAAATGATAATTTTGAAATAATCATAATTCTCCGAAATTTGAAAAAGTTTAATTGAAATTTGGATTAAAAAATTAAATAATACCTACTACTCATCTTGAAATCTAATGTGCTTATCAAGTTGTTCGAATGTAATATAATATTTAGATATAGTCTTAATAGTAGTAAAAAGGGGAGATGAAATTGTGATAAAAAGTGATATTTAAAGTGAGGATCTTCAATTAAGATGAAAATGATTTTTTGAAGAAGAAGGGAGAAAGAAAAAGAAAAAATAATAAGGAGAAAAAGTTAAAATAATATGAAAAACAAGAAAGTGTATTTTATAGCAAAATACTTGCAAAAATAAAATTATATTCGTTTTTTTTTTGCTTCACGCTCTTTAAGATAGTGCATACACTCTCCATGTCAGGTGGATAATAAATTATGTAATAATATCAATTCAGAATTGTTTAGGGGTAATAGGACGCTTGCAAAGTTTAAGTGTCTTTTTAAAAATTCGGAACAACTTTCAGGTGTCACTTTATATCTTTTCTCTTCCTTTTAATTTGTAGCAAAATTTATTTCATACAAGACTACGAACATATTTTTTAGGGGAAATTGTATATAATAGCAAATTAATAACCTAAAATAAATGGAGTAGCTAGGGTTTGATTTAATTGTGCTCCATAGCAAACGTTTGCAAAAAATTGCCAGGCGCCTCTCTCCCAAATATCTCGCTCGCCACTCTCCTCCAGTCTCTCACTCGCTTCCTCACTTTTTATACAAACACAAGTGTATAAAAATTGTTTCTAATTGTATAAAGCAGAGAAAATTGTATAAATACATATATTTTTGTTCCCCTCTCTCCCCTATTGCAGATCTCGCTCGCCACCCTCGCCTTTCTCACTTATACAAACAGAAGCGAAATGTATAAATTGCATTTCTGTTTGTATAAAGCGTGAGAAAGTTGTATATACACATGCAAGTACATATATTTTCGTCCTATACACTTATAATTATACAATAAAAATACTCCCCTGCCCAATTTTTTTTGTCTTTCTCTCTTTCTCGTTTTATACAATTTTCAAATTGTATCTAATTTATCTCTTTCTCGTTTTATACAATTCGATTCAATTGTATATTTCTTGTCAAGTCTTTTTTGTCTTTCTCTCTTTCTCATTTTATACAAATTCAAATTGTATATAATCGTTCTATACATTTATAATAATACAATTCGTTTTATACACTTCGTTTTTATAAAGTTCTCTGCCCAAGTGTCTTTCTCTTTCTTGTTTTATACACTTCGTTTTATACAATTTGCTTCAACTGTATATGTATAGCGAATTATACAGTTTCTATGTTTGCTATGGAGCGCAATTATGCAAACTTTGCTATAACATACAAATATGAATTTTTTATTTGTTATATGTAAAAGTTGCCCTATTTTTTAACATTTTATATACAAATCATTGTATAAAATGTGGGGAATTGAACTTTTACAAATAAAATGAAAATACAAGTAAATTTGTCAGCGTAGTTACTAAGCTTCTCCCTCATTATATTTGACTTGATTGTAATTTCGATGGAGTTCTTCTTTAAATGTATTAAGATTGTTCTATAATCCTAATATTCATCTTGAAAGTGAACAAAAAAATTTACATTAAACAAGTGTTATATAGATCAAGCGTGTTATACCTGCATCCTAGATTGAGACGGATTTACATATCTAATAAGTTTCTTTATACAAATATATTGTTTGAACAAAAAATAAATAATTCAATAGAATTCATATCTAAGTTTCTAACTTCGCCTCTCATACATTGATTTTCAATCACATTATTGTTCATTTAACCTATTATTGGCTAATATATGGTGTTCGAAACGTTCAACGTTGCTAAAAGAATTAGCAAAATTAATTAACTACACAATCTTTCTTCCATAATTTTTAAAATTTTCTGCCATTTCAAAATATTTCATAAATCCCTTTTTTCTCTTTTTCTCTCATTTTTCAGATACATTATTCACATCCCTTCAATCCACGATTTTGTTCCTATTTTTACGCCTAAAATCACTCTCATATATCAACAGTTACATCAATCGCTCAATTTTTTAATTTCAAATCTATTCTCTCTAAAGTGTATCAATTTCAAGTTCCTAAAGAGGTAGGACTATTTTTTCATCAGTTTTTTTATTTCCAGTTCTTTAGATTTCATTTTTTTTATAAAAAAAAAAGTTATTGTTTTTATTTACAATATTCTTATACATATGAATTTTGCTCCCTCTTTTTAGTATGGTACCTTGTCTTTTTTTTTTTATGTTGAAAACTTTCATAAAAATAGATCTAATCAACTCATTATGATTCTAATGATGATGATTGAGTTGAAAATTGTTTCAAAAGGTTGTAGGATCCATTAACAATGACGAATCATAATATTTAGAAGACGAAGTTGAAGAAGGATGAAACTTATGTTTTAAAGCAAATGTGGAAGAACTTCATCTTTGGTGAGTTATTTTTTAAAAATTAAATATGTTGACAACAATGATACATTATCATATTATTTTGTATCTTGCTTTATATCTTACGAAATTATATGTGAAATCCTAATTTTGATTCTTTTTATTTTTCGATATATTGTCACTAATCTATCAAACTATATAGTAAAAATTATTTTGATGAGATGTAATTTGCAGAATAGTGTATAATATTATAAAATAGTTTAACCATGATACTTAAATAAAATATAATGAATATATGATGTTTCATTTAGTATCAGAAACAAATATCATCAATTGGTATTGGGTATCAGTTACTATTATTATCATTGTATCAACTAAACAATAAGATTCTTGTACTTACTATAAAGTATCATGTATTTAACTTATTTTGTTCGAATTAAATTCATTTTTATAATGTACATGTATAATGTTTATAGTGACGGTAGAATGTTTGTAGTTGCCTTTGCTGAATTCTTTAGCGATAAAGTGAACATCTATCCAATGATTTCCGAGATGACTACCTTCGCACAAGATATGCAACAATATTATGAAAGTACGATCTCGACAAGGTCAAGGTGGGATATGTTAGCGATAGAGATGATCCACTAAAGCTGAAGAGCTATTTCACTCCATAACAATAAGATGACTTGGTTCATATAGATTGGTGATTATGTACCAATTCACAAACATTTTTTTAAAAAAATACATTAACTAATATTTTGGGGTTTATTATTTTTCAAATTACATTTTCTCAAGTTTTTCAGTTTTTTTTTAACAAAATTATTTATTTTGAATATAATAATTGATATTGTTAGTACGTTGTTAGTTTTGTCTACTTTAAGTATTTTATACATCATATATTATATGATACAAAATATAAAAAATTATGTATATCATACACGATTATAAGTATTTTATACATCATATATTTTATACTCTATATTAATTGTAATGTAGAGTATATTACAATTAATATATAATTGATACTATATTATTAGCATATACAAGATTTTTCAAACCTTTATTATGTATATGATACACCATTATTTTTTATATAGCAAAATTTGTATGTATCATAACACCTAATACTATATTTTTATACTTGATACAAATCAGTTAATTTTCAATATATTTAGTACCTTTTAACATTATGTCTCTTATAAATTTGGTACAAATGACTACAATTGATACTGTATTATAAGCTGACACAAATTTGTCAAATAATATATTATGTATATGATACACAATTATTATTTATCATGCTTTCAATAACACGAATTGATGTGTATAAGTTGATACAAATTTACCAAAAAAGTATATTAAGTATATGATACACAATTATTATTTATCATGCTCTCAACATCACAAATTGATGTGCCTCGCAAAATTAAACTTGTTACTATATATTTACAATTGTTCCAATCCTCTAAATTTGTAATATATTTAGTATCTTTTAACATTATGTCTCTTATCCTGTACAAAAATGAGAAGGTTTCACAATTTGTAATTCAAAAATGACTAATTTAGTTAGAGGTTTATGAAGATTGAATGGTAAAATTGTTAAACGTCCATGTGATTCGTGGGGTTGATTATAATTTTCTTTTTTAATCCCCTTTTTAAGCAGTAAACTAGTAATAACAATTTAAAAATTTAAGTATCCGTCCGTTTTAATTAAAGTATCGATCTGCAATATTATGTATTCGAAATAATATAAAAATGGGGATTTTTTTTAAGTAGTGAAAGAGTAGGAAGAGAGTAATTTCTATCTTAGACTATATGATTTGCTTAATTTTTACAAAAAAAATTGTTCTTTGGGCCGAGAATCCAGTGGGTCAAAGCAAAAGGTTTTGTGGCCCAACTAGCAGGGGCAATTAAGCTCAATCAACGATTATTCTTTCACTAACAGAAGTGATGGTGAACTGATAAATAATCCATCATTTTAAACAAAAAGTCTCAAATTGAAGTCTCCTTGAGTACGAAATCGTCTTTGTCTTTCAATGTAGGTATTGAACACAAAATGATTTTTTTTTTTTACTAATTTTACTTAATTTTGAGATGTGGTCACTCTATATCATGATGAAATTAAAGTTGAAGGATAAATTATAACTTTGTTTAAAAGTATTCGAATATATGTAGTTCATCTACTTCACGCTGTTGGTGTGTTATTAATGTCAAAGGGCAAATACGAAACTATTTGCTAACGAAATAATATGAGCATACCAAAAAAAAAACGACAGATACATTTGAACAATTTCAAATAGTATATTTAAATTTGAACTTTCCCAACTAAATAAACGGCAGTGATATATATTACATTTGCTTGATAAACAATTTAGTACTTGTTTCATTTTAATGTATGTGAAATGTTTTTGATGGTACATGAAATTTTATTTTTATTTTATAAAAAGAAAACTTATCCCTTTATTCTATATTAAGTGATTTTTTAAGGTTTGATTTTTATTTTTTAGAATAATTATATTGTACAAAGTTTAAGATAGTTGTATAATTTTTCCCTCTTATTTGCCCTTTTTTTAAATGAAATTTTATATTTTTACGAGATAATGAACTTCTTACAAAGTAATATTTACAATGAAAATATGATTAAAATTATGTCTTAACATGTTTAAACTACTTAATATGTCCTAAGTTTTTATGTGACACATTTCAAAATTTCAAATTTTAATTGTGAAATTAAAATATAAAAAAAATTATTTTTTTAGAAGAAATTTATATATTTTGAACTTATGAAAAAAATACTATAAATCAAATAATTAATAATTTAAATATTTATATAAAAATTAATCCTTAAAAAAAATATTTAAATTAAATGTAGAAATTGGAAGTCCATGAACCATGAGTACATGAGGTGGTGTTTGGTCAGATGGACCGGTTATTCTTCAGCGGTTCACGCAAAATGTGGCGCGCATTGCTACCGCTCTCTCCACTTCCCCTTTTCCGTATCTGCTTCGACTTTCTTCACTGCCCTTTCATGGCGACTTAAAGCCATTATCAATCTGAAGAATTCAACACAAATCAAAATCAAAATCAAATAGCTATGGCTCGGAAATCCTTTCCGATCCTAAAACAACTCATCCAACAATCGACCAATCGTTGTTTTACCTCTACCGTCTCGCCGCGAGCCGTCACGCTGATCCCAGGCGATGGCGTTGGTCCACTGGTAACCGATTCAGTCGAACAGGTGATGAAGGCGATGAAGGCACCTGTTTACTTTGAGCGATACGAAGTGCGTGGTGATATGAAGTGTATGCCGGAGGAAGTAATTGATTCGATTAAGAAGAATAAGGTTTGTCTGAAAGGAGGGCTAAGGACTCCGGTTGGTGGAGGTGTTAGTTCGCTAAATGTGCAAATGAGAAAAGAGCTTGATTTGTACGCTTCCATTGTGCATTGTTTTACTCTGCCAGGGTTGCCTACGCGGCATGAGGATGTGGATATTGTTGTGATTAGGGAGAATACTGAGGGAGAGTATGCTGGCCTTGAGCATGAGGTTGTTCCTGGTGTCGTTGAGAGCCTTAAGGTACTGCAATTTTCATTTTTGAGAACTTTGTTATTTTAGTATGTGAAGTGAGTTTGTTAGATTCGTAATCTTTGCTTAATTCTGCTTTGTGGAAACTTTCCCCTCATTGAATTTAAATTTTGATGAATATTGAATGTGTTAAGAAAATGACTACCTAGGTTGCTGTCCGAAGGACCTCTCTTAATAGGCATGTGTGTTTAGCTAAGATAAACACAAGGATGCCAAAATGACTAGAGTCATGCTGGTACAACTTTATTCTTTCAGGAGCCTTTATTGACTATTGCAATGAAGTGGGTCCAGATGGTTCGGATGGATTATATAGACAACTCATACTAGTATGGGATTGGGCATAGTTTTTGTTGTTGTATCCAACTTTACTGTATCTAAAAAATGGGATCATTTACTTTTTAAAGTAGGATTGGACGTGTAGATGGCTCTCATGTACATTTGGGTACTCTGAATCCTCAAATTGCTAAAAGGATGTAACTATGTGGTGTTCCAAATGTGCACTTATCCTTGACGATTTAGATCATAGTCATGTTTAGCCCCTTTGTTGGGTAGTGTGCACAAGGCCCTATGTATGACAGTAGGTGGCACAACAAAGCCCTGATTCCTTAATAGGTTAGTATGGCTGCTATGGCAGGCCCAATGTTGGGCGCAGTGCACATTATTTGATTAAATGAGGAGTACCTTTTGCGCTCCATCCTTATGCTGGAGGGTGCAATTTTTCAGAAGCATCGCATATCTTCTTCATTTTATGACATTATTACCATGTATAGAATATGCTTGATAGACGGTGTAATCTTGAGTGAAGTGTATGGATTGTCAGTTGCAGTTGAACCTGTTTGATCTTGGTTTGTGCATGAGGAAGAATTGCATAGTTAGAGCTTATCTTTACCTGGTCACAACGTTAGAGAAATGGGCCAGCTTAGCAAGATGGACATATGATATTTTCTTTATAACATTCTTTCTTTTGTAACATTACCAATTTCTGCCTATGAGGTTTAATGATATTCTTATTATGCTCGTTTCTTTCCTCTTCTATGAAAGATTTGTTTTTTCTCTTCACTAATTTTCCTTTGTGGTTCTTATTATATCAAATCGTCTGTAAAGTTTTCCTGTTCCACAACTTGCTTTATCCTATACTTTCATGTGTTCGCTTTCCAGGTGATAACAAAATATTGCTCAGAACGAATAGCAAAATTTGCGTTTGAGTATGCTCATGTGAACAAAAGAAAGAAGGTCACAGCTGTGCACAAAGCCAACATTATGAAACTTGCAGATGGTCTATTCTTAGAATCCTGTAGGGAAGTTGCAGCTAAATATCCAGAAATACAGTATGAGGAGATTATTGTGGATAATTGCTGCATGCAACTTGTCTCAAGGCCAGATCAATTTGATGTCATGGTATGGGGATATGCTTCCTTGGCTTTTCTTTTACTAAGTCCTTAAATTCTAGCTTCCTTTATAAATCTGATATCTAATGGTGTCAGATAAGTTTATCACAAAATGAAGTCTAATGGCGAGTGCTATCAATCTTGTGTAATCATTGAGGAGAGGATGGGCATACTGAGAGCTTGTCCTGTCTTTTGTTTGTGTGTAGTTGGATGATTAGCTTGACTTTTGAAGTTCAAAAATTCCTTGAAGATGCTATGAGACTAGTTCATATGGTACTCGGCTATGGATTAACGACACACAAATGACATTGGAAAGTGTGTCTTCACAGAGTTGCTTACGTAGTCAAAGGGCCTACCCTTGGCAGCGTGTCTCTAGCATCTACTTTGACCTCTTATTTTGTGTTCTTACTGGTAATGGTTGAGAAAAGTGATGTGATGAAATAACAAAGTCCAAATGACAATGTCAGCAAAAATATTAAGAGTCTTTTTCCTTCTCCTTCTACAACTTGGATAATCTTGCACCTGGGATTTCCGAGCGTCCTCTTTGATTTTCTTGTAAATAATATGAATCAGCGAGCTTGACTACAACAACTGCATACCAAAGTAGTCCCACAAAGTAGGGTCTGGGGAGGGGGAGGGTAGAGTGTACGCAAACCTTACCCCTACCTCAGCGGTAGAGAGGGTGTTTCCTATAGACCCGCAGCTCAAGCAAAAACAAATCAAAGCACTCCAAAAAAAGAAGTAATGGATGTGAAAGTATAATAAAACATGCTGAACAGTAAATACAACAAAATAATACAATTATCGAAGCACAAGAAACTATTAGTACGAATCAGTGAGCTTGATTGGTGGTAAAAAAATGCTTGCCTCACTCAGTGCAACTTAAAGGAAAGGGATGTATTGCTATCCCGGCAGCTATTTGGTGGACTACCCGAAGAGGATATTTTTCAACACAAACAAGAGAACGTACATAGTCTTAAATTTAAATGTATTCTTTTGCTTTCTTTTTGGATAACATGGCAAATATAAATGTTACTTAGAATGTGAGGCCGTGCTTTACTTTGTTTTAACTCCTTACACACTCTGTTTTAACTGACCGAAGCTTGTAACTGGTTCAATGTTCCATCAAGCCTTTGTTGCTTGTCATACATCTATAAAAGCTTACCTTATAAAAATAAGAATATCACTGAGAAAGTATGGATGGAAAAACATTTAAGATTAGCTAAGGCAGGTATCTCCCCCTTGTCTTTCTCATGGTGGGTTTTGTAGATTAAGAGTCATCAGCTTTCCTGCATCGGTCCAGAAGCAAGTTTTAGTGTTTTATTCTGCCTCTTTTTATTAACCCCTTTCCTCATTTTGATACATCGCTGATAAGCTTGTTGCTGAAGTACAACAAATTGCAATTATGTAGGTGACTCCCAACCTCTATGGAAATTTGATTGCAAATACGGCTGCTGGCATAGCTGGTGGCACAGGAGTCATGCCAGGAGGTAAATTTCTGATATATATATATATATATTGAATTATTTACATCTCTCTATTATGCTAAGTTGTTGACTTTGGCTGGCATTAGCTGTCTTTTTTTGGTCTATAGATGACAATTTGATCTTAAGATTTTCACTAGTTAAGATACCCTTCATTTGCTGTCTAATATGTAGCTCACATTTCATCAAACATAATTCTGGTGATCTAAACCTGTTAAACTTTCTGGCAGCTAAATGAACAAACTCCTTTGTAGTTTGATTTCTTGGTAGCTTAAGTCTAGCTATACTGCAATAAGAATGGAAAATTGATCCAATAAACTCTCTAAATGGACAGAAAAATCATATCTTATAGAACTTGAGGTACTTGAAAAGAAAAAGAAATACAGTGGATGGGCGCATCATCTGTTGGACTTCAGTATAACCAGATTGACATTAGTGCTGCGAAATCAAGGCAGAGGTAGTGGAAATCGTTGCAGATTGAGATTACGACTATAGATACCACTTACTCGGTGTGTTCTCATTCGATTAGTGCTAGGAAAAAGGAGGCCCGACACAGTCATGCCATAGGTTAAGCAGACTCAGACTGCAAATACATAACCTAACTACAGAAAAATTCATCGGTCAAGAGTATCAGATTTAGACAATCTTATGCACATTAGGTTAGAACAGAGAAGTCTTCTGCAGAGGTTGATTATCTGAGGGCTAGAGAATAGCTGAAGTCGCACAATATTTTAGTAGAGGAGGATAACAGAATTTCAATATAAGAAATTTTGTTACACTAGGGATTAGGTCATCTTAACAAATGTTTAATTTGAAAACCGGAGCTCACATAACCTAGCTCTCTCATTTGTTGGAGGTGCAGAGAAGGCTCAGAACATGGGTAACTAAGGTGAACAACACATTTTCACTGTGGATAGTATTAGCATTATCCACATAGTGTCTTGTCCTCCAATTTCTGTTACTAACTGTTGTTTCTTGTGCCTCAGTTTTCACATTATTTTGTTGTTCTTTTTTTGTGGTTGTTAAATGCTATATAATGTTTTCATTATTATTTGCTATGTCTTTTTACTTTGTATTTTCTCTTCGATACCTCTTTGATATGCATTCCTTGAGTCGATAATATTTCGGAAACAACCTCTCTACCTCCATGAGGTAAGCATGAGGTAAGGGGGTAAGGTCTTAATATACTTTACCCTCTCCAAGCCCCACTAGTGGGATTTCACTTCTGCAGCTCAAGTACCTTGGTCTGTGTTGCTTTTTCTCTTCATTTTTCTATTGGATGGATCTTTATGTTTTTCCAAACTTCACTGATGGCTTACTCAGTTAGCATGTCCAATGTAAATGCAGCTGGTCAATTATTTTTGTGGTTTCAATATCTCTTGAAAGGACTTTGTAAGTTCCGACTTCCCAATGGGGCTGGTGCGGGTGAACAATTGTGATGCTTGACCCAAAGCCTCTACATCGCTTCTTTCCCCCCTCCTCCATGACTGTGAGTAGAAGTGTTGATAAAGAAGCTTCTAGTATAATGATATCCATTTGATTACTGTTTGGTTCCTGAATTGGTTAATGCTCTTTTGCTTATATGAGACAGCTCAGACTAGTTGCTAATACTTAACAAAGTGCAGTAGAACCCTTTTTGTGAGTGCTTGCTCCTTCTCGCGAGGCATCACCACTATGCTCATCAGTACTTGTTCACAATTTATTTGTTGGAAGAAAGATTAAAGCCTCATCCTTCTCTATTCTACAGATCATTTATAGTGTTTATCAGGGAACACTTAAAGTATTCTCAGCGTTTCCTCCTCAAGTATTAGGCCGTGTATGAGACATAATGTAGGACTGTTGTTCTCTCAGGTAACGTTGGCGCTGATCAAGCAGTTTTTGAGCAAGGTGCTTCCGCTGGGAATGTCGGCAATGAAAAGATATTGAAGCTTAAGAGAGCAAATCCAGTGGCGCTTCTTCTGTCGTCAGCAATGATGCTGAGACATCTTGAATTTCCGTCATATGCTGATCGTTTAGAAACTGCTGTAAGACATGTAATAGAAGAGGGAAAATTCAGGACAAAGGATGTTGGAGGGGATAGCACCACCCAAGAAGTTGTTGATGCAATTATAGCTGCTTTAGACTAATCGGAATTGACAGTCGTCAAGTTTTTAGGAGAATTATTCACTGTCCAGAGATCTACTTGGCCTATTTTTTGCACAGCTGCAATTTTGTTTTAACTTTCTGAGACTATTTGCTGCTACAATTCTAATTATCTTTTTTTCATTGGTTAATAATTCAAAATGGATGCATGACTGCTGTCCATGCCCTGTGCATAAGAACCTGTAAAAGATCACTTTTTGCTTTGTCCATATTACTTGAATTTTGCTTCGTGGTGATACTGTGACCTATTTTTTTGTGTTTAATTTCTTTGATCTTTGACATTTTAATTTCTGTGTGAGTAGTGGTAATGCATGCCCTCTTCTTCTTCAATTATTTATTTAAGATCTGTTTTTATTTTATTCTGCCATGTGTAGTGGAATCTCCTCTCTTTATTTCTCTCTTTCTTTGTCATTTCATTCCTTGTTTTTAAAAATATTTATTTTTTCCGTGGTTAGTGAAATGACTGCTGATTCGTACCTTAACCTTTTTATCCCTTTTGTTATTGTTTGTGTTCGTTATTTTCTACTTCAAGAGAAAGACCAATATCAGATGCACCACCTTTCTGATATTCTAATTAATTAAATGGGAAAATAGTGATTTTTAATCCCTGCATTTTTGTATAATTCTAATTTTAGTCTCCGGTGTTGTTTGGTTACGGAAAATTAACTTTCAATTATTTAAAGCGTGCGCTTTTAATCCTTGAAGTTTACAAAAGTTATTTAGTTAACAAAATGACTATTTGAAAATAAAATAAAATAAAGCATTGGCGATTCTAAATGTTTGAAGATTTCATGTATAACATTTAACTTATATTTTATGTATTTTTAAAAATATACAATTAGAATAATTATTTTAAATTGTATATATCATATATAATTCTACAAGCCTTTAGAAAATCACCAACCCTTTTATTTATTTTATTTTATATATTTTAAAATAATTATTTTATTAAAGAGTTTCTTTTGTTAGTTTCAAGGACAAAAACCACATACTTCAAATAATTGAATGTTAAATGTACATAATCAAATAATAACACATGAACTAAAATTAAAATTATACAATAATACAGGAATTAAAATCACCTGTTCCTCTTAATTGAATCTGTTCAAGTGGACGTACTCCAGATCAATATCGCCATTTCGCTTAAAACGAGACATATAAAAAAATAGTGATGTAAGGGTTTATTCACGCATTTTTTAATTATTTTTTTTTGGTTTTGCATCCATGTCCGGTACTCATATTGGAGCCCAACTAAATCTGGATTGCTACCTAACGACTTTATAGCAAAAAAAAAAAAAACACAAACTCAACACCTTTTTTATTTAAGATGATGGGCTATTTACCGGTCTACCATAATCTATGTCGGTTAGAGGCGGCTCTATGCTTTAGCATTTAAGGCCTTTGCCTTAGGTCGCCAAATTTTGGAGTCCCAAATTTTTGTAAGATTAATTTATGTGTTAAAATTTTTATACAAAAATTAATTATTTATGATAAAATATATAAAAAAAAATTAAAAACAAATTATTTTATCTACTTTAGCATTTTTTGTACTTTGTTAAAAATAAGAACTAATAGTGAAAAGTGTTGGAAAAATTAAAGTATAAATTATTTTTTATTTATTTTTAAATTTTAGTTTTAAGCGTTACTAAAGAATAAACATATTAAAATGAGGTATACCAAGTCATCAACTTCTTGAGTCAAATTCTATGGTTCTTACTCTTATCTTTATTTAATATTTATCAATTTATTACTTATAACACTATGTTTACAATACATATAATAATTATTTCCTTAAATGATGTTTTTCAGTGTTGAATTGATAAAATCTTACCTAAAACTAATAACTGAAAAAACTGTATTAAGTACTAATAATTTTCATCTAAATAGTGTGAAAAAAATAAATTTTAAATAGATACGTATATAGAATGTATTATATATTTGATATTTATAAGTTTTTCTGATTTGATTGTGGTGAAAGGTAACTTTTAGATTACATAAACTCACTGGTTGACTTATGGCTGCATAATCCCAACATATCCGGTTCAGCCCACGTTTGAGCATTAATTGCTGGTTTAATTTATAATACTGGCCATTACCATCACGATGAAGAAATAACAAATAATCTTATTGCACTTTGCCAACTGTAATATTATGTCCCCTTTGCTATAAAATGTGAATTTGTGAAATTGTTTCATGTGTTAACTCTTCGATATTACTCCATTACTTTTTCTCAGGAAACGCCATTACCGGCATCATGAGTTACTCAGGCGTAACAAGAAATTTCATATGTAGTATAAACTCAGTACAAATTGAATCGACAAGTATTCATCAGAAGCGTCGCCATTATATGTGCATGCAGGTATCGATGGATCTTCAAACTGAATCGTCGCAGGGTTTACTTAAATGTTCAGCTGCAAACTATGTTCCATTGACACCTATAAGTTTTTTGGAGAGAGCAGCAAATGCATTTAGAGGAAGAACTTCTATTATTGATGGAACTTCTGTGAAATATAATTGGGAAGAGACATATGATAGATGCATAAAGCTTGCTTCTGCTTTATCTGAGCTTGGCATTTCTCGTGGGGATATGGTAAGCTTCTAACTCATTCACATCAACTTATTTATCAATTTGATCGAAATATATATGTATATAATGTATTTACCAGCTATTTTGTAAACTAGATCACCCAAACACATTCAACTGTAATCATTCTTCAGGAAAAAAAAAAGCTAATGGGACGCCGATATTAAATTTGAAAAAATTTGTATAGATTTATTTGTGATCCAAAATTGGGGATCTTTAGTACAACTATTATAATAACCAAAAAATAATAGTACAAGGATTCTTTTTTTTTTTTACATAACATATTGTAATCGGTAAAACTTATCTGCACCGGGTGTTATTTTAATGATAATTAATTTATATATATTTTACTTTATTAAATCACGTATTGACTTGATATAAATATATGTTTTTTCCGTGGTAACTTTGTTTGGTCTCTTTCTTATCAAGTACATTATTTTATGAAAATAACTCAATCTTCTTGTTCTTTTAGGTTTCGAGTAATTATTAGGTTTATATATTGTCCTTTATTGTTATAAAATGTTCTCGATAACTTTAAAAATGAATATAGCCGTTCATTGTATTCTATATTGATTTTTTACCATTGTTTATTTTTAATTTATTAAAAATTGGTTAAACTCGAAAGAGAACATGATAGGTATATATAAGAATGTTATTTAATTAATAGAAATACATTGTTAAGTCTCTCATCCTTGTGTGATGAGAACTTTGATCTTCTTATATGCACTAGCTTTTGAGGTTAAATTAGGTCCACTAGTCTGTATCAGAGTCGGACCCAATCTTGTCGATGATGTGAATTTAAATGGTTTACTCAGTCATTTTCATAGATTTTGAAATTGTTTGTGTAGGTTGCAACATTAGCTCGAAATGTATACGCAATGCAAGAGCTACATTTTGCAGTACCAATGGCTGGAGGAGTTATTTGTACATTGAACACCCGTCATGATTCAGCTATGTTATCAGTACTGCTGAAACATTCTGAAGCAAAGGTAATATTTGTGGATCAACACATGCTGCAACTTGCTCAAGGAGCATTAGATATTCTTGTCAATGAAAAAGTAACACCACCTCTTCTTGTTGTGATCTCTGAATCTGAAAATTCTTATTCTACTATTGTTAATTCGAATTCTTACGAATATGAGAGCCTCCTGGAAAGTGGTAATAGTGAATTCTCTGTAAGGTGGCCAACAAGTGAATTAGATCCTATTAGTGTTAACTATACTTCTGGAACAACGTCGCGACCCAAAGGGGTTGTTTTCAGTCACAGAGGTGCATATCTCAATTCCATTGCTACCTTTCTGCTTCATGAGATGAGTTCATGGCCTGTTTACCTTTGGACCGTCCCAACGTTTCACTGCAACGGATGGTGCCTGACTTGGGGTCTAGCAGCACTTGGTGGCACCAGCATTTGCCTCAGACAGGTATATCCAAAAGACATATTTGAACACATAGCAGAACACAAGGTCACACACATGAGTGGGGCACCAACTGTTCTGAACATGCTTGTGAATTCACCCGTAAGCGATAGAAAACCACTTCCTCACAGTGTTAACATAATGACAGGTGGTTCACCACCACCTCCACAAATCATTTCCGAAATGGAGGAACTGGGGTTTCGAGTACATCACTTATATGGACTAACAGAGACATATGGTCCAGGTACATATAGTTTGTGGAGGCCTGAGTGGGATTCTTTACCACCAAATGAAAAGTACAGACTGAAAGCAAGACAAGGGGTGCAACATGTTTGTTCAGAGGCAGTGGATGTGATGGACCCTCTTACAATGGAGAAAGTACCAGAAGATGGTAAAACAATAGGTGAAATTATGTTTAGAGGGAATACAGTAATGAGTGGATATCTAAAAGATGAAGAAGCAACAAAAGAAGCTTTTAAAGGTGGATGGTTTCATAGTGGTGATTTGGCTGTTAAACATCCAGACGGATACATAGAAGTTAAGGACAGGTTGAAAGATATCGTAATCTCTGGTGGAGAAAACATAAGCACAATAGAGGTGGAAAGAGTTTTGTATAGTCATCCAGCAGTTTTTGAAACAGCAGTGGTTGCGCGACCAGATAATCACTGGGGGCAAACACCTTGTGCATTTGTGAAGTTGAAGGATGGTTCAAATGTGAGTGATCAAGAAATTATCAACTTCTGCAGGGATAACTTGCCTCATTACATGGCACCTCGAACAGTCATATTTCAAGATCTCCCGAAAACTTCAACAGGCAAGATACAAAAATTCATTCTAAGAGAGAAAGCCAGAGCCTTGGGAAGTCTTTGCTGAAGGAAATTCGTTTTTCTTTGATTATAATTGCTGTTAATTGTCATTCTTCTACTCCATTTACAATTTGAGAATTTTCTACAACTGAAAGACTTCTATGCTGTAATCTGTTTATCTTACTCTTTTTTTTTTTTGGTGAGTTTAAAGATTGAAGTCTATCAAAAGGTGTATGCTAATGATCTCTATGTTGTACAAGCTGGACATGGTATCTCTTTGCTAATGAAGTTTAATTTTCATTATTCTACTTCTCATCCATTGCAATAGGCTCTATTCATTTTATGTTTCATGCAACATTAGCCCAAAATGTATGTGCAATGCTAGCATTCGCGAGACCACCTTGTGCATTTGTGAAATTGAAGGATAGTTCTAATAATGTTAGTGATCACAACTTCTGCTAGGATAACTTGCCTCATTCCATGGCACTTCGAACAGTAATATTTCAACATCTCCTAAGTAACTTATAATAGGCAAGATACTGAAAATCGCGCTATAAAGGGGAGAAAGCGCAGTATTTTCTGAATGAAACACTTGATTTGTCTTTTTTACTATAATAATTATTAATCAACATTGTCCAAAGCTGGCAAATTGCTCTGGTTACTGTGTTTGAAGATTGAAGTTTCTTCAAAAATGATATGCAACTAATAATCCCCATATTTTGTACATGACATGTTCTTTGCTAATCAAGTTTAATCTCATTATTCCTCTGTGCAATTATGGAAAATTATTTCGTTCTGTTAAAAGATATATAACTTCGACACTGCTAAACTTTATCTATAAGGTCATGGTAGACGTATTAGTAAAGATTTAAGCAAAAAAAAAAAGTATTAGTAAAGAGAGAAAATAATGATATTTAGAAGGTCATTCAATTTTGCCTGGTTAACTTTAATGGTTATTTTAGGTGCAAATATAATTTCTTTTTTTTTACCTATTAAATGGTGTGTCAGCTATAATTTTTTTTAAATAAAATATTTGAGAAAATTGAAATAAATATTAATTTTATTTGGAATACAATTCATTAAAAATTCAGTTTACATAAAGAGCTAGCGAGTAGCAACTCTTTGTTGACCTTTGACTTTAAATCTTCCTTTGATTTTCGACTTTGAAAAATAATACTTCCTCCATTTTATATTAAACTAATTTTTAATATTTTTTTATTTTTAAAATTATTTTAATTATTTAATTTTATTCTTCATTAATTAGTATTGGAATTAATAATTAATTAATATTTATTTATTTTAATTATAAATTTGATAATCAGTAATAAGATTAAAAATAAAAAATTAAATTAATTTATGTGTTGATCTACTTTTTTTTAAAAGGTGTAAAACACCTTAAAAATTAACTTAATACGAAAGAATATGAAATGAAAGAAGTAGGAGTTTATGCAAAAAGATTTGGGAAGAATTATAGTGGAAAACATAGCTCTTCCTTTTTAAAAAAGTATCATTAAATTTTAAGATTCTACAAATGTTTTTTATCGATAAAAATTGATAAATCGCTAATTAAATGTCTTTATATATATATATATATATAAGCTCAAACGCATTCTAGTTTTATTTTTCCAATTCGATAACCTAAATGAAAGTTATATTGAGAAATTTCTTTTTAAAGTAGGACTTTTTACTTTGTATATGTTAATTTTCTATCAATTTTTTGTTTGTCATTATGGTAGATTGAGTTCTGAATAAATTTAAATATTAATTCTATTTTTAATTAAGAAAATTTTAAAATTTTACTAATCATATCATTACACAAGTATCAAAATTATATTTCAGCCTAAATGACTGGAAAGCGAAGAGCTAGTATTGATTTAAAAAGTATCTTGGGAAAATAATCTGATATACCCCTCAACTTTGTCATTTAGAGCTGATATTTCCCTTGTTGTGAAAGTGACTCATATATACCCCTACTTATAAACAAATAGCTCACATATACTCTTTTCCTTTAACGGAAATGAAAAAAATAATAATTTTAATCTAATTTTTAATTATTTTTTCTAAAAAATATAATCTTATATGAGTAATTCGTCAAACATATTTTTTTTTTACTTTTTTTTTTGTCTCAATAACTAATTTAAAATTATTATTTTGATAATCAAATTTATTTATGTTTCACTAAAATTCTTGTAAAACTTATTGTAGATGACCAAATTTTTTTCTTCGAACAAAAATCAAATTACAATATAGACAAAAAAATAGAAAATTTTTTCTTATTTAAACTAAGGAATGAAAGAAAAAAAATAGAAATAAGAATAAGCAACTCAAATAATTATAATAAAAGAAGTCAAAAAATAATTTATGTATGAAAAAAGTTAAAATATACCTTGAACTTTGATTGAAGAATCATATATACCCCTAAATAATTTTTAAAAAAAATTGAAAGTAAAAAATATAAATTTAGAACTATTTTTTTTAACTTCCATTAAATGAAGAGTATTGTGAGCTTATTTTGTAACGGCAGGAGTATATGTAAGTCGTTTGTACAACGGTAAGGGCATATATGAGTCACTTTCATAATGAGAGATTTATTAGCTCCAAATGACAAAGTTGACGGGTATATCAGACCTTTTTTCCAAGTATCTTTCAAGTTAAATATTTAAAAGTCAAATTTTAAGACAAAAAATAAAAAAATAAGTAGATGCCTACTTTTGGTTTTAGACTTTTTTTTTAAGTCATCTTAAATTTATTTTAAGTTATTTTTAATTTTATCAAACACTGTCCAACTTTTTTTTAATAATATTTAACTTAAGTTAATTTATTTTTGTATTTGTCAATCACTTTCAAAAGTCAAAAGCTGACTTAAAAATAGGTTTGAGTAGTTTTAAATCAATCCAAAACATCCTCTAACTTAATAAAGTTAAATGACCTTTAAAAAACAAAACAAAATTAAATATCTACTATAAATAATAAAAAATAAATAAAAATTAACAGACTATCATCCAAGCTTCTAACTTTATAAACTATATTAGAATTTGTCAAAATAAAAGAAAGAAAATCCTAAACACATTAGCCTCGACTCTGTTACTTTGATCTTGATTTTTATCATTTTCTTAATTGTCGTTTCCAATTATTAAAATAAAAAATTATCACTGGTATATGGCATTTTGTGTCAGGCAGATTTGATGTAGTTGGTACAAAGATCCAATAAATGACAATACCCTATAATTGTTTTATAGAATCTAATTTTTATACTATTTGAGATGTTACTAATTTCAATAAAAAAGAATTGGAAATGTTATCATCTTTGGACATTCAATATAAGTCCTTTTATTAAAAAAATGGTTGAAATTATTGTTTCTTGCCTTGAAGTTAAACTAAAAATGAAAAAAAATAATTGAAAAAGTGAGATAATGTTGAGGATTATAAAATATTACTGTAGCATACATAAAACCAACTCTGGTTCTTTCTTCTGTGGGCCCTTTTGCCACAGATTATTTAGAAAAAAATTAGGAACTAAGTTTCGCCCATATAATTACTTGGCAATATATTTGACAAATAAAAATTTTTTTCCCTCTAAAATTATATCAAATTTTTTATTTTATTAAAACGCCTATTATTTATAACTTTGTAATAAATTTCATTTCTAATCAAAATTTATATCGTTATATACATTTTTTTTTATTTGAGCTTGCTCTCCATAGTCATTTTCGATTACAAGCAGTAATAGTAGTTTTTCGTATACAAATAAATGATATTTTCTCATTTGCTTTCTTTCCTTTGTTCAAATTTATATTAATTATGTTTGTTGTTATGATTTTTCATGGAACATATTCATTATAAAATGCTAATATAAATTTATGAATATTTTAGTTATATCTTTTTAAAAATTGAATATTTCTTTCAAAATTTAAATTATTAAGTCAACTCTGTAGTACTTCTTGTGTTCTTTGTTTTCTATAATTGTAAATTCTAATTGTTCAATTAATTAACTATTTAAAATTTTAATATTCGATTCAATTCCTCATTTCATATAATTTTTTTCGTTGCCCCAACTTTTAATTAATATCAGGGTGCATAACTTAATTAAAAGGGGAAAGAAAGCATTTGGTAATAAATAAACAACATCTATAGAATAAAAAAAATACTAGGCATTAATTCATCGTGAATTATCATTCAATTCTCATTTTGCAAGTGAATTACCTCCGCAGAGACAAAATCTTGAAATATTAAATCTATCTTCTATCTGTTGTTATATATAATTTATCTAATTTTCAACATTACAAATTCGACGTATTAGAAAATGATGCCTAATTTCAAGCATATCCCTTTAACTATGTACAATTTCAAGCATATTTCATCTTTTTATGATTTATTTACATTTTATTAATTAAAACGAATTTTGAACTAACGTACTTTTTCATTCATACATCTTTAAAATAACTACTATAACTTATCGAACTTTTTTTGCTTTTATATACTAACTGTTAATTTTTTCAAAATATATTGCAAAAAACCTTTTCTTACAATTTGTCCAAACAGTTAAATACGGGCATAAACTTCATTTTTAAAAAAGCTAAATAATTTCTATGTGAAAAGAAGATTAAATAATCACAGTCAAATAAATGTTTGCAAATGCTGAAAAAGACAAATAGTATTTATGCTATAGTTTTATATTATAATTTGTAAGCTGACAAAATTGAATATATAGGAGTCATAGGGTGTGTGTGTGGATATACATTAATGTTACGGTTTGGCGAGTTAATCTTTAATTTGTGTTGTTTGAGATTGAATTTATACTCAACGATGCATCAGTTTTTATGAACCATTATGATATACAAATTAAAATTTATACTTCACAAAATAGTTAATATCTTGTGAGAAAAAACATTAAAGATCAATATTAAATAGGGGCAAAAACACAAATGACCTTTTTTTTAATCCTCCCTAGAAGAGCTTTCACTCTTTTTGCTTGAATTTACAAATTTTTGATTGAAAGTGAGATGTGTTCATTGTTCGAGCAAATAACTCAGTAAAGAAAATTATGAGATATTTTTCATATTTACTCTTAATTAATAAATTTTTTAACTACTTTACATTTTTTAAAGAGAATAGTTTGAAAATAATCAAAAGAACAATAATAGAAAAACTTTTAATTTATATTCTTAAATATTATCTTTTGCCATCTCCCAACAATGGACTCGATATAAATTAGAAGGAATAATGTGTAATGATTTAGAGAATAAATAATTAGCGTTGAAGATAAAACATAATTTTTAAATAAAAATGAACAAGTGAAAGTGAATAGAGATAACCGAGGCGTAACAGAGCTTGTTGACATTCAGTCAGAAATTTCATGATTGTAATTCCTAAATACTATCGACGTATTTATTATTTATTTAGACATGTATTTGTATAAAATCCCCTCACACTAACTTTTGCTTGCTCACTCATTTTCATCTATCATGAATCCTTTTTTCAATATTTCAAGATTGAATGGGTTGTTACATGCTCTAAACGGAGTTCGAGTTCACCCCATTTTGAGTCAGAGGTCTCGTTATTTGTCCCAAATTATTGATAAGAATGTTGAAACTCACCCATGGGAATCTATGGAGGGACTAATGAGGTGTTCAGCTAATTATTTCCCTTTAACACCCATTAGTTTCTTGGAAAGAGCTGCTAAGGTTTTTAGAGACAGGACTTCTGTTGTGTATGGTTCTTCTGTTAAATTCACTTGGGAAGAGACTCATAATAGGTGTCTAAAGATGGCTTCTGCTCTGTCTCAGTTGGGTATTTCTCGTGGTGATGTTGTAAGTTCGATTACTCCGCTTCAGAATATTATGTCTAAATGCATGGTTAATAGTATATAATATAACAAAAGTTGTTTTCTCAACACAATTTCATCTATTAGTACTCCGTACTAGATCTTCAGAGACCCTATCGTGAAACCCTCAAAGAGTGTACTTCTTTTCATTAGTTCTATCACGAAACTCTCTCAAATATACACAACAAATCGATCTTCGTTATGATAACGAAATGCCTAAAACCCATAATTCAATTTTTAGGGAAAATGTTGTCTAAGGATTGTAGCTCTATGGTTTTTCATCCTTGGAATAAACTTCTACTAACATTTTAGTTTCATCACATACGAAAAGTTTTTAAATCTGTGATGTCTCATGGTTGTTAGTGTAAATGCTTGAATAGGTTGCAACACTGGCCCCTAATGTACCTGCAGTGCAAGAGTTGCATTTTGCGGTTCCAATGGCAGGAGCAGTGCTTTGTACGTTGAATACACGTCATGATTCAGCTATGGTATCAGTTCTCCTGAGGCATTCAGAAGCTAAGATCATTTTCGTTGACCAGCAGTTGTTTGATGTTGCTCAAGGAGCACTGGATCTTCTTGCAGATGGTAAAACGAAACCTCTTCTAATATTAATCCCTGATCCTGAAAATCTACCGCCTCCTGTTGCTGCTCCCAATGTTCATGAATATGAAACTCTTCTGGCAAGTGGGCGCGATGATTTTGCTATAAAGTGGCCGTTAACTGAATTTGACCCTATTAGTGTCAACTATACTTCTGGGACAACGTCACATCCTAAAGGAGTCGTTTACAATCATAGAGGTGCATATCTCAATGCTATTGCAACTCCTTATACTCATGAGATGGGCTCTATGCCTACTTATCTTTGGACTGTTCCCATGTTTCACTGTAACGGATGGAGCCTTACTTGGGGCGTGGCTGCACTTGGTGGCACGAATGTATGCCTAAGACGTGTCTCTCCTAAGGACATTTTTGAGAATATATCCCTCCACAAGGTCACACATATGAGTGCTGCACCAACGGTCATGAATATGATTGTAGATTCACCAAAAAGTGACCGCAAACCACTTCCTCACAAGGTTGAAATAACGACAGGTGGTTCACCACCGCCTCCTCATATCATTTCCAAGATGGAGGAGTTAGGATTTTCGGTATCTCATATATACGGTCTCACAGAGATTCATGGTCCCTGCATGTCTTGCCTCCATCAGCCAGAGTGGGAATCATTACCTCCTGATGAACGATTTGCTCTGAAAGCAAGACAAGGAGTGGAGCACTATTTTACGCAGGGAATTGACGTAAAAGATCCTGACACAATGGAGAGGGTTCCGGATGATGGAAAGACCCTAGGTGAAATTATGATTAAAGGGAACACTGTGATGAGTGGATACTTGAAAAATGTTAAAGCAACAGAAGAAGTGTTCAGAGGTGGATGGTTTCATACTGGCGATCTTGCTGTGAGTCATCCAGATGGCTACATAGAAGTTAAGGACCGGATGAAGGACATTATAATCTCTGGAGGTGAAAATATTTGCTCGGTTGAGGTGGAAAGAGTTTTGGTCAGTCATCCTGCAGTTCTTGAAGCAGCTGTAGTAGCAAGACCAGATAATCACTGGGGGCAGACACCTTGTGCTTTCGTGAAGTTGAAGGAGGGATTTAGTCTTGGCTCTGAAGATATAATCAACTATTGTCGGGATCATTTGCCTCATTATATGGCTCCCCGGACAGTCATATTTGAAGATCTACCAACAACTTCTACGGGCAAGATACAAAAGTTTGTCCTAAGGGAAAAAGCAAAAGCCTTAGGCAGTCTTTGTGAAATCAAAAGAGAGATTGCAGTCTGAAGAGTACTTGAGAGTATAAGCCTTATTCTTGTAACACTTGTTTAGATATTTCCAACATTAACTCTTGGCTCTTCTGTTTGTAATCTTATGCTTGAGGTCATACATAACAAAGCTTTTCTATGAATAAAAAAGGCTCAAACATTGTCGGTGTGTACAATTGATTAACTTGACAAACATGTATAGACCATCTCTCTTCATCCAGTGTTTTCGACTTAAGAGAATCGGAACAACATTTACTGTATTTGTGTAGCTTATTGCTTAAAAGAGTTAAAGGATTGGCACATACACATAAAGCAAAATCAACAAACAAATTGCTGCAGAAGTGGTGCAAATAAGTGGAGTAATCAATGGTACTAGATATATAAAAGAATATAAATTACATAATGCATATTCAATGGATACCAAACATGAAACTGAATGAGGAATGACACTTATGTCTTTCATCCATAGATTCAAACACTGCAAATTAAAGCCTAAACATATCGTGATATGCTCATTAAACTAAAACTTACTAGTCAAAAGGGGCATTATCAGTACCAATATTTGCTATTTTTTTTGAAAAGGACCAACGACACATAGGGCATCGGTGGTTTATCTCCAGCCATTTGATGATACAATGTAAGTGAAAAGAATGCCAGCACGGTAAGATTGCTATGGTCTCTCCAAGCGAAGGATCATTGATACAGATGGAACACATAGGATGTACTGGATCACCATGTTTTAAAGTCCATCTATACAATATTTCAAAGGAAAATGGATTTACACCTCTGTTTGTCGGATTAGGAGGAGGAACAATGGGAGGAAGACGAAACTCAGTGTTGGTATTGAGAAGAACACGAGCACGAGCAGTATTAATATCTTCACCATCTTGTTGAACATAAATAATAGTAAACGACATGACTATAGGCACAATTTTACTAGCACTATTTTGAGGATCATTTATCTGTGATGTAGCAAAAGTTGAAACCTGTTCAGCTACATCAGAAGCAGAGTCTTCAGAGATACCTAACATATTGCAAATTACTCGTGCCTTAATTCTGCATTGTGTCAAAAAATCAAATTTAAATACATAAGGTTTCACCGCGGACTCAATCAGTTCACGAACAACTTTTTCATCATCATCATCATCGTTGTCAATTTTTTCGAGTATATAATCAACTTTACATTCGATGTAGAATACGTTTTCACCACAACCAGACCAATCCCAATTATTCATGATATTGTCGTCCCGATACATGTCTAGTTCATAACGGTCACAAAAGCTACAATTATTTTGTACCGGGTCCGGGAGAGACATCTTTTGCAGAAAATTACAGTAGAGCAAGAAGGAAGATAATTAGACAAGAACAAAAACAAACTTTAATAAGAAGGGATTAATGTAGGTTTAAATTACTTAGATTAGGTTAATGAGGTTTTCCCACTACAAGTTGAACTCGGTTATAGCATCCCTACATGGTTAAGGAAACTAGATTTTCAGAGATAATAATAATAGAGAAATATTTTCTCGGTGTGACATCTTTACGGATATTTATTTTGATATTCAAATAAATTTTTTTTTTTTTGTAATTTTTTGTTATATCTTTTATATTTTTTTGTGATTTATAGTAGTTTTTAATTTATATTTTAATTTTTAAATATATAAATTTTATTTCAAAAAATTTAAGATTTCAAACTTGTCATAATAAATTGAGACAAAGAGAATAACTATTAATTAGTTGAGTGACAATAAATGAAAAATCAATTCTCAAAGATTTGCTAATCCTTCGATTAAAAAAGGAAAAAAAATCAAATTTGGCGCCGTATGATCTGAAATTTAGCAATTTTGTTATTTGTTAAACTCTTGCTTTAATATGTCACTTGGTCATTAGGAAAATATTTTGTTTTTGCCCTTTATGGAGTTCAAATTAATTTTAAAATATAGTTAAAATTGAGGGGTAAATTTGAATATGTGCAGTCCATTTATTTCATGCTGAAACTTGTTAATGAGAGGATATAATTTATTTAACCTAAAGTAGATTTAACATAATTTGTAAGTAGCAAAGTAGATTGTACAATTTACATGTTTAAATGTAATAAATCATTTTTAATACTTAGTAGTATATTAATTTATAATATTTTAAAAAATATTGACTGATATTTTTTACCAAAGGTGTAAAAAAGAATTTCAATAAAAATGTTTATCCTATTAAATTTCATAGAATTAAATACATATAAAAATAAGATCATGATTTAGTTGCATATGCTGACTCTTATTATTATTTATAATAAATTAAAAAGAGAACACTTACACATCTTATATAGTGGAAGTCTTATGCAAAATTGAACGACTCTACCTGTACTAACAAATACACCCATTATTTTTTGAAATCAAACACACACATTTCTATACTAGGAAAATGGTCATGGTCATCTTTGTTTATGAAGTTTGAACGGCAGGATATTGTTTGAGATTGAGGCGTAGTATATACGGAGACTTAACAGAGCCACAGTACAAGTGATCACCAATCTTAATGCCACTTGACACCATTGTCAAATCCTCATCATAATAGTGTTCCAGTGGATTTCCTTGTAAATCAACAGATAAAACACCACCATTTTTCTCTGCCTTTGATTGTCCAACATATTTCACCATTATAGCCATTATCTTTCTGATGAATGGGTACTTTAGTGCCAAGTCCCATGAATATGTGTTTTCCTATTCAAGTTATCAGAAACAAAATATGAGAGAGCGGTGTACCCTAAAGGTTGAACACATCAAATTTAAATCTTATGAAGAAACTAACCGAGGCAAATGCAATCCAATAATGCCCTTCACCATCGTAACGAATGTTGTCAGGAAATCCAGGTAAATTATCAACAAACATATCCACAGATCCTTTTTTTTCGCCTTTTATATGATACTTTTTGCATTTCCTCCTACAAAAAAAGATGGCAAATGAGAAGTATTTTTCTATGTATATCTGCTAAGTAAATTAAAAATATGAAGAGTACTTACAGAGGAGTTTCACAGAAGATAACATAATTTTGATCTGGAGAGACTGCAACGCCATTAGCAAAATGCAGGTTGCTAAGTAGCGTTTTGGTCTGTTTAGTTGATGGATCATAACTTAACAATCTTCCATGGGGTCTTCCTTCAAGAAAATCATAAATGTATTGTTCGATATTATATTTGTAAGAAGCATCGGAGAAATATATAATTCCATCCTCTGCAACGTCTACAGCGTCTGCCAATTTCAATTTCAGGCCTTCAGCTTCCTCTGTTAGAACTTCAATTTCACCCTCAGAAGTAACGTTGAGTAATAATCCCTGTCACACTTAAACATTTCATTCTAAATAATTATACAAGATTATTTTATACTGAACTGATATCAAAATAGTGTAAATACGGAGGAATTAAGATCTCTTGTCTTCAGATCTCACTGTTATCACTCTAAAATGGTGTGATTTTTATATTTCCTTTGTAGTCATACCATCAAAACAAAATAGTCCTGAGTGCAATTTCACGAGTGACTATTATTTGTCTACTATGCTACGCTCTTTATCGTAATTTATTGAACAATTACCATTAATGTACACCAATCTATCTCCATATTTATCAGTTTCATTATTAGATAGTAATACTTCCTCCGTTTCAAAACCGTTTGAAAAAGAATAACCTAGTTTAAGGCCTTATTTGTCTGTATTTAATAGAGATCTGAATCTTAATCATTCACATTCAGCCTAAGTACGTTTGGTTTTTAGATCTGAATCTAAATCATTCAAATTCAGTCCATTAATTTTATTTGTTTTATTTTTAAAAAAAGGTTCTTAATGGGTCTGAAGAGGTTTGAATGAATCAGATCTGTAGGACATTCTTAACAACATTTAGATTCATTTGATAAGTTATCAAATAATAAATATCGCTTTTCTGCTTTGAGCGTGCCTTTTTTTATCTCATAATTAAAAAAAATTCTCTCTTTTCTCAATCAAATACCATTTTTTCCCTCTTGAACTAGTAAGTTTTCATAAATACTTTCAAGTATTTTTTTATATTAATAATTTTCTTGTATTGACTGTGTCAAAAACACTGTTTGTTGGTGTATTGGTGTTTATCAAGGTTTTTGAATGAAAAAAATAGTACTCAAAATCATGACTCTTAAAACTTTAAAAATTTTTTTAATCAAAAGTGATATATTTTGTTGAAATAATTTTTTTATAATATTTTATTAATTAATGTTAATTTCACATGCACATTCAGCTATTGAAAGCAAACAATATTAATTATTTAGTGTTCACATTTAAAAATCGAATTTTAATATTCAAATGTGTATTCAGTTCAAAACACTTGAATCTTAATGCAAATTTTAATATTCAGATGTGTATTCAGATTCAAACCTCTAAATCTTAATAGAAACAAATGAATCCTAACTTGGAACAAAGTTTAAGAAAAGAAAGTGTGTTTCTAAATTAAAGTTATATCAAATGTATCAAAATATCCTTTAAAATTAAAGTGTTGCGAAAAGAAAATTATTCCTTTTTAAACATATTAAAAAGGAAATAGCATCATCTTTTAAAAACGGAGTAAATAATATTTTCAAAATAAAACATCAATCAATATATACATTTTCTGATCATGTACTAAACATAGGAATAAGGAACAAATTATAATGGTAGGGTATACATCGATAACTAAGGGCATATGCTCAAGGGTATTTCAGATTTTTTTTCATTCCTTTATTAATTAACAATTTCTTCCCCAAAAAAAGAAAAAGAAAATTGACCTTGTCTGAATCTGCAACGATAACTTCGCCGTGATGTCCTAGAGCAAGTCCGAGAGGTCTGCCACCGGTGAAAACCCAATCCTCCACCGTGGAATCCGCCGCCGATTCGTTGACTTTCACTTTTTTAACCCACCCATCAACGCATGCAGTGTATATAACTCCCGATTCCGGATCGTAGGCTACGTCTTCGGGTGCTAACAGCTGGTTAACTCCGATGTTTTCGGAGCCACGGAGCACCTGGTTATTGCGCTTTGGTGCAACAATGGGCGGGTCAGTAGATAGCACATGGGTCGGATAAGAAACCGGGTCAAAGGAATCGAGTTGATAGAAAACCGTTCCTAGAATAACGGGTATTATTAGTGAAATAAAAATAGGGTTTAGAAAGATGGAGGGAGAAGTCATATTTGCAGTTGTTGTAGAAGAAGAAGAAGAAGTTGGGGCTAGTGTGAATAGAAGGGCAGATGAAGGATTAACATTTGAGATATTAACAAATCGTCAGCAAAGAAGAAGGTATGTGTTGACTCGTATTCCTCTTTGTTTCCATTCTTATCATAACAAAAAAATAAAATGTGGTTCCTATCTACTACTCCATTTCTTTCTATCATAACCATATTTCGGACTTACAATATAAATAAATTTAGAGGTGTTTTAAACGCTTTTTTATATTTTTATTAAAAACATAATGTTCTCACAAAAGTTTAAATTTGAAATTACTGCTATGTGATGTGATAAATTAAGATATATATAAAATAAATAATTTATGTGAAGTTCAAAAATATTTTTAATACTTTTCTTTAAAAAAAAAGACTAAACCAATACCTTCTACTTTACTTTGCCTCTCATTTACAGTCTCACACTTATCATTAAAAAAATAGAAGTATGTTTTAAAGTTTAAAATAAAAAAAAGTTCAATTTAATAATCTCTAAATATAAATTTCATGTAATGATTAAATTAAAAAAATTATGCTAAAGTACTTTCAAATATAAAAAAATGAATGGCTGATAAAAATAATGGTAACGTATAAAATAGAATGATTGAATTAATAAATTGACCATTCTAGTGTGTTTGAAAAATTGTTGGCCGCATAGATCGGTTTAGCGATTCGCACGCCCCTAATTATTTATTCTTGATAAAGCTAATTGCATATAATGATAGAGTGGGTAAGTTAATTATTTACTAAAGATATTTATATTAATAAAGTTATTTAGGTTAAATCATTTCATTTTAATTTACTATTAAATAGTAAGTAGTAAAGTAAATTAGTAATGACATATTGATTGAATGGGTTATTGTTACCTTATATGACTTTTTGACAATATTAAATTAGGCCTGAAGTTGGTTTGTTTTAAGATAGACTTAGGGGGTGTTCGTGGTTCGATTTGGATCGGTTATTGATTAAAATTAAAATCAAATTAGTTTAAGTGATTTTTTAAATTTCTAAAATCAAACCAAATCAAACGAAAAAATAACCATCGGTTTGGTTATTGTCGGTTTGATTCAGTTTTTCTGGTTTATTCGGTTCGAAAATAATAATTTTGTTGAGGACATACGTATCTCGATAGACACAAACACCATGTACATGAACAATCTACAGAAAAACTAATGTCGATTCAGTGAAGCAATTAAGCAATATTAGAGATATCATTACACGAACAAAGTGTTTCATTTAAGAGAAAATTTGACTATTTTATGTGAATTACAGTAGGTAAAGACTAAAATAGATTTTGATAGACTTGGATTTGAGATTGTTATACTTGGGTTAAATTGTTGACTTAAGAAAATGGTAAAGTTAAAGATTTAAGTTAATTAAAATTTAACAAAATATTTTTAATTTATTTATGAATAATATATAAATAATTATAAATTTTATATATCTAATTTATCGGTTTGGTTTGGTTATTTTTGCACTTGTTTTTTAGTAAAACCAAAACCAAACCAAATAGTAGCGGTTTTCAAAATTTAAAAACCAACCTAACCAAACTAAACCAAATATCCATTTTTTAAATTGGTTTGGTTTGAATTACGATTTGATTTGATTGTTAACCATAACCATGAACAACCCTAAACATAGTATTAGACGTCGATTATATTATTGATTTATTATTGGTTACCCTTTGCAATAAGGTTGAATTCAAATAAAAAGTTACTCAATATTTGCACATGTAATATTAATTGATTACCTTAAATGCATAAATTATAACGAGCGTGAATGTTTAAACAATTAAACAAAGTCATACGTCAATTAAACATAACATCTTGTAATGTATGGAGATAATTATAGCCGTCAATATGGTCTAGGTTCGTTGGGCTAATCTGACCTAACTCTGAATTTAATAGGGGTGGACTAAGATATTTAAATCCCATTTAAGAAAAGAATTTTAGTCTGGCCTGAATAAGCCTACTGATTTGTGGGGCTTGAGAAATATCGATAGGGTCGGTCCGTAGGTCAATAAAAATTAATTAAAAAATATAATATAATATTAAAACTTAAAATTAAAGAGAGTCCAAACTCAAAACAATTAGGTTAATATTTCTATTTAGTTATTTATATTTAAACTTGAAAAAATATAGTAAATATTATAAAGATAATTTTATTTGTAGATTTGATTAACAAGTAGTAATATTAACATCATGTAATATTATTTTGTTGATATTTATGATAATATTTTTAAATTAGAATTTATAATTTAATTTAATAATTTTAAAAAAATATAATTTTTAAAAAAGTAGGCTGGCCCGGCAAGCCTGTAGCCCGTCTTGTGGGTTGGGCCAACCATTTTCTGGCCCACATAAAAAATAGGCTAGTCAGGCCTGACCTGTAAAATGTCAAAGCAGGATTAGCCTGGATGAGATGGGTTAGCTCATATTGATAGCTCTAGATAATTATATAAACCTACCTCATTTTCAATGAAGCCAGGCAGTGACGGAGCTACAGTGTCCAATTGGACACCCTTCGCCGGAAAATTATACCGTATATATAATTAAAATGCTATTTGTAACGGTTAAAATAAATAAATTGGACACACTGAGCACATTGACATGCTTTGGCCCAACGGTCTAAAACTACCTTGCCCACTTTGAAGTCGTGGGTTTGAATCCCGAGAATTGCAATTTTAAATACAACACTTTTATTTTATTATTCATTAACTTATTTATTTAATTGTCTAAGCTAATTAAATTACATTCTTAATTAAAAATTTAGGTTTACTAGCTAATTGGAATTTCATTAACTTCATTAACTTATTTATTTAATTGTCTAAGCACATTAAATTACATTCTTAATTAAAAATTTAGGTTTACTAGCTAACTAAAGAAATTTCATTAACTTATTTATTTAATTGTCTAAGCTAATTAAATTACATTCTTAATTAAAAAGTTAGGTTTACTAGCTAATTGAATTTCAATGTATTTGACTTTTTATTTCCTCCAATTAAATTTTGAAATAAAACTTAATTTTAAATATAACATTTTTATTTTACTACCCATTAACTTATTTCTTTAATTGTCCAAACTAATTTAATTACATTCTCAATTAAAAATTTAGGTTTACTAGCTAATTGAATTTCAAAGAATTTGACTTTTTATTTCCTCCCATTAAAATTTGAAACAAAACTTCATTTTAAATACAACACTTTTATTTTATTATACATTAACTTATTTCTTTAATTGTCTAAACTAATTAAATTATATTCTCAATTAAAAATTTAGGTTTAGTAGCTAATTGAATTTCAATGAATTTGACTTTTTATTTCCTGTCATTAAAATTTGAAATAAAACTTAAATATAATTATTTAATTTAAAATTAATAAACAAACTCTAAACTATTTGTGTAAAACAATTAAAGCGAACAAAAAGAACCCCTCATTTGATTTGCTTCTATTATTCATGTTTCGTTATTGTTGTCATCACAAGAGATTAGTGAAAGCTTGAAATGTAAAAATGATTTCATTTTAAGCTTAATGCTCCCATCTTTTTTTTTTCTTGTTTTGTTCGTTCACTTTATATTAAATTAAGCACAAATATTAAAAATAAATATTATGTAGTTTGATTTTTAAAATTTTGGAACATTCATTCTTAAAAAAAGTAATATTAATATTATGTAGTTCAATTTTAATTTTTTCAATGCATCTATTTATCGAAAAAAATGTAATATTTGGACACCCTTCGAAAAATTCCTAGTTTCGCCACTGAAGCCAGGCTTGAAATAGGTTTCTAAAATTATTTCTTTAATTTTTATTTATTTTTAGAATAGCTTTGTGGGTAAACTTATTTTAATCTGAATGATATTATTGATATAAATTATCAATAATTGGACGATCATAAATGTTCATTCTAATAATGCTAATTACTTGTCGATATTTCCTTTTTCTTTTCCTTTTCTGTCAAAATGAAATACTCCATACCTAATAATTGCCTTCATGTCTCTCTTGATGAGAATTTGATCGCTTGTGAAATGAATTGTAAAGTTGTCAATTTAGGACAATTTCCTGGTTTATATAGGAAACTTATAAAATGATAAATAAAGTTTTGCAATCAATAATTGCCCCAAAGTACTAAATATATAGTCTAACGTGTTTAAGACGAAAGGTATTATTACTAGCACGAGCATAATGTCAATTTATATGATATAAATAAAAATTAGAGAACTAATTAAATTTTGATATGGTTTAATAATATTTTAAATTGTTAATTATTGTAACTTATAATATTTTTTACTTAATTTTTAAATAATACTTATTACTTCCAGTGTCCCAATATATGTAGAACAAATAGAATTCAAGATGTTGAAGAAAAAAGAAACTAACGATTGAAACATGCCAAAGGAACAGGGTCAACGCAGTTGACTGACTTGTCTACAGCAAGTGTTGATGAAGAAGGAAGGTGAGGATTAAAACATGTCGAAGGAACAGGCCTAACCAAGCTGACTGGCGAGTTACAACACTGTTGAAGAATTAGAGTTACGCTAGGATTAGACTACCTATGTTAATTAGGATTATATTTCGTCTAGAATTATTTTTATGATTAGGATTATAAAACAACTAGGATTAGATTATTTATAATTACATTATTATTATTATAGTAGTAATAGGTATTATAATAGGACTCTAAGTATACTTAACTTAAAACTCTACGATTCTCTCCTATATAAGGAGTATGTACTTAATTCACCAATTCATCAATAATTGATCACATATCAATTCATCAACAATTGATCACATATCAATAAAATCATTATTGATCAATATGATTAATTCATCAATAATGATCACATATCAATATATAAATACAATCCTTGATTTCTCTACATGAGAAATCTACATGGATTTCTTCACAAGAGTCAATATGTTGTTAATAATTGAGATTTATAATATTTTGTTGTATGTAGTTTCCTAAACTTAAATAATACATGTTACTTCTTTTAACTCATTTTATGTGACATGGATGGATTAATTTTATGAACCAATTGATTTTTTTTATAAACAATCAATTTTTATATGTTTTTTTTAGAATATCAAAAAATTAAGTAAAAGAATATAAATCATGTTAAAAAAAATTAAGTTGTCAATTAACATGATTTATAGAATTTTATTATGTAATTTTTAAATATATAAGAAAATTAAAAAGCGATCAATTTTATATGTTTTTTTTAAAAAAAAAATTAAGATGTTAATGAACATGATTTATAGTATTCTTTGACGTAATTTTTAGATATTTAAGAAAATTAAAAAATAAAATAAATAAATTAAAATGAGAAAAAAAAATAGAAAAATGTATATGTAAGTCTGGAATCATACAGGTGAAGCAGACATTTCGACCACCACCTTATGGTTATCCACAAGTATAAAAGTAGAAATGCAAAGTAATTAATGGGAAATTTGTGCAATCCATATTGATATATTTTTCTTTCTTTCTAAAAATTGCTTATTGTTTAGTCAAGTTTTAGAGTAAAAATTAAGTATTTTTGAAGAGTAGCATAAGTTGCTTTTTTAAAGACTAGAATTAACTTGATTATTATATATTTATATATATAATTAATAGAAACGGTCTGCATGCATTGGCCTTTTGATTTAATAAAGACTCTTTTATAAATAGTAAAGAAGATATACTTGATGATTGTGATAATTAAAAAAAGAGGGTTGCTTGATGGTCTTGATAGTTGATATACTCTATTCAGTAATAAGCAAGGAGAGCCCCCAAAAAACATTTTACTGAAACTCTGAAAGGCATTTTTAAAATAAATCAATACATAATATCCCACAGCTCTAACTGAAAGATATTTTTAAAATAAATAAATAAATAAATACTTTTAAAATAAGTTGGTTTAAAAAGTTTCATCAAATAAATTATAAAATGACAAAAAATACTAGTGAGGAAGATAAAGTTATCAATATGGGCTGTGGTTCATTTCATCCTGGCTAACCTATATAGATTTTGAAATTAATCGGACCAGATCGGGCTAGCTCATTTTTGGGGTGAGCCAAAAAATGATCGATTCAGCCCACAAGTACGTGGGCTACGGACTTTGCCGGGCCAACACTTTTTTCTTAAAAGTATATTTTTTTACAATTTTTTAAATTAAATTATAATTTTAAAATATTGTCATAATATCGACTAGACAATATTACATGTTGTTACTGTTACTACTTGTTGATCCAATCCATAAATAAAATACCTTTATAATGTTTATTAAATTTGATTATAAGTAAAATCATAAATAGCTAAATAGAAATATTAATCTAATTGTTTTTCAATGATCATAATAAAACATAAAATTTATGACAATATTCCATAAGCTACGACCTATGTAGTGATTCCCTAGAATGTTCAGGAAATTTTTATTTTATATAGTACATAAATCATAAACACAATTTGCATTTAAAGTGTAATATTTCAAACGTTAGATAGATTTTCAATTTTGTTCCTATCCATATTTCTTGAGTATCATAATTCGGCAGATTTATTCAGGTCGAGCTAAAAAAATTTTTATTAAATGGACTCAAGAAAATCATAACCCAGCCTTATAAAATCACAGGTTAGGCCAGGTCGATCCAACAGGCGTAGCCCATATTGATGGCTCTAGAGGAATATCTATGAAAGGGGCTGGAAGAATTTCTATTTGACTTAACTCTTCTTCCCACTATCTATGGGCTTTAAATTTTGGGAAAATTACACAAATGACAAATATCTAGAGTATATTATGTAATATAGCTTTGGTTTAAATTATTTTTAATCTGGGCTATAGTTTGGCGAAATTTTGCTATTTAGTTTACTAAATGTATAAAATTAAATTTTTATAATTCGATTCCTGATTGTAAAGATTCAGAATTCGTATATTCTTACCCTAACCATTTGTATACTATTTATGAAAAAAATCATAATAAATTACCATGTTTATGTATTGGCTAGCTAAATATACAAACGAAGTTATCAAAAATTTCTAAATGTAGAAATACAAACTTTGTATATGGTCAGCTTATTTGTATATTCACAAGTGAAATATACAAACCGCAACCTCCATAATAAGTAAGATTATAGCTATGAAACACAATTATCAAAATCATAGTTATTGAACTTTATTGTGTCTATTATCTTTGCTATTTCTGATTTTTTTTCCAATTTCTTATTTTTCTCGCTAGAGCCTAAGAAGTTCAAACATAACAACTGAGGCAAAATGTCTTTGTATGTATATCATTGTCAACACTTACTTTTCTCATTCAAATATTGTATGGTACTTTTGCGTTGTATAATTAAGGGTGTATATTGATATATCTTATGTCTACAGGTTTATTTGATAAAAAATACATTTTTTTTTGGTTAAGATCTTTAGTTTTATGAATGTTATGATGATGTATGTTTGGAAAAATTGAATTGGTGTTTTTATTGTATTTGTAGAAATTGCATAATGAATAGGAAAGAAATTTCTTTACAGAAGAGCAAATTGGACTGAAACAACAGGAGTTTGGTCACTTTTGTGGGTAGATCCACCCAAAGTCCAAAACCCAATTGGACCGACATGTAGTTTTTCCTATTTTTACAAGGGCAAAGGACAATAATCACAGACAAAATTACCATTAGCGTTGATATATTTATATTACGCGTGAGATACATTAATCATTAAATAAGATACATTATATTTTTTACATGTTACACTAATTTGATGTACATTTATACTTGATGATACACTAATTTGATGCGCGAGATACATTAATTTGATGCACTGATACATTAATCTGATGTGTGAAAATGAGGATTTTGGGAATTTGTAAAACTAATAGAGGATAATGGTAATAAGAGAACTTAAAGGTGAGATTTCTATCATTTATCCGTTTTATAATAGGGCAACTTTCACATATAGCAAACATAAAATTCTTATTTGTATGTTATAGCAAAATTTGCATAATTGTTATACATATACAGTTGAATCGAATTGTATAAATTGAATTGTATAAAACGAGAAAGAGAGAAATTATATACAATTTGAATTTGTATAAAACGAGAAAGAGAGAAAGGTAAAAGAGACTTGGGCAACGAATAAACAATTGAATCGAATTGTATAAAACGAGAAAGAGAAAAATTATATACAATTTGAATTTGTATAAAACGAGAAAGAGAGAAAGGCAAAAGAGATTTGGGCACGAAAATATTTGTATTGTATAATTATAAGTCTATAGGACGATTATATACAATTCGAATTTGTATAAAATGAGAAAGAGAAAAAGGCAAAAGAGACTTGGGCAGGGAATATACAATTGAATCGAACTGTATAAAACGAGAAAGAGAGAAATTACATACAATTTGAATTTGTATAAAACGAGAAAGAGAGAAATGCAAAAGAGACTTGGACAGTTAAATATTTGTATTGTATAATTATAAGTGTATAGGACGAAAATATATGTAATATATGCATTTGCATGTGTATATACAATTTTCTCTCGCTTTATATAAATAGAAACACAGTTTATACATTTCTATTGTATAAAACGAGAGAGGCGAGCGACAGGGAGCGATCGAGAGAGGGAGAGTGGCGAGCAAGAATATGAGGGAGAGAGGCGTCTGACAAACAGATTGCTATGGAACACAAATAAATCAAACGGTAGCTACTGTATTTCTTTTACATTATTAGTTTGTCATTTTAAACAATTATCCCTTTGTAATATAATAAAAAAAAAAAACCTTAAAGTTTTCAATATTATTAATGTCAAATTAACTTTTTAAACAAAGTTCCAATCAAAGTAAATTCATGCCAAATACATAAATTTATTTGGGATCATGAGCAATGTTTTTGCTAGACATAACAAAGACTGAAAAAGGACAACTTTTATTAAGGCATGCATATTTCAATTTTTTTTTTTTTTGAGGGTGGGGAGGAAATATATCAGGATTCGAATCCCACCATTAGGATGAAGGTGTGGACAGCTCGCCAACTGAGTTGCACCCAACTTGTAGACACAACTTCATTGCATTGTTGACCTTGTCCCTAAGTATAAATTTCTGTATTTTCCCTGAAGAATTGAATGGTAAATCACCAAAGATTACTGCCTTAGGAACCATGTTATCCTGTAGCCAATCTTTACAAAACTTAATAATTTCTTCATCAGTCACAAAACAACCTTTTTTCAGTTTCACAAAAGCACAAGGGGTCTCTCCAAGAACATTATCACATCTTGCTACAACTGCAACTTCCAAAACCATAGGATGCCTAATCAAAACACCTTCAATTTCAAGTGTGCTTATAGTTTTCCCATCAGTTTTGACTACGTCAACAGCGCGATCCTTCAACTTTATATTCCCATTTGCATATTTAACACCAAGATCTTTAGTCCTATACCACCCTCCCTCAAAAGCTTCTTCAGTTCTTGATGAATCTTTCAAGTACCCCATCATCATAGCATTGCCTCTAAACATGATTTCCCCTATAGTTTTTCCATCTGCTGGCACACTATTCATACTCTCTGGATCTTTTACATCAACTTCTTCCATCATAATGTTGTGAACCCCTTCGCGAATTTTCACATCCACGTCTTTATTTGACTTGGAGATATGCTCATCTTGAAACTTCCAAGGCATCGATATCATTGGACCAAGTGCTTCACTCATACCATATGCATGATTGATAGTAAATCCTAACTTTTCGAGTTTGATCAGAATTTCGGGCTGTGGCAGTACCCCTGCTACTGTTACATTCACTTTGTGAGGTAACAGAGGCTGATTTATGCCTATAGCATTTGCAATTTTTGTAAGAATCATTGGTGCACCACAAAAATGTGATACATTGTGAAGGTAAATTGCATCCAAAATCTCTTTTCCATTGATTTCACTTAGGCAAACATTAGTGCCACCCAAAGCAGCAATTGTCCAGGGGAGACACCACCCGTTGCATCGAAACATATCCACTGTCCAGAGAAAAACAGGGCTTTTTCCCATTTCGTATCGAAAAATGTCAGCAATTGTATTCAAATAAGCAGCTCTATGGCTATACACAGCTCCTTTAGGCTTCCCTGTTGATCCAGAAGTAAAATTGATTGAAATCGGATCAAATTCATTTTTCGGATACAAAATCTTGAAATTAGGCTGGCCCATTTCGAGAAGTGTTTGGTAATCCAGAATTTTTGATGGCCCTGATGATGACACTGGTGGTTTTGTTTGATTGTTACCTTCATGGATTAAGACAATTAGACAAGACTTGTCTTTTTCTTGAAGAATGGTAAGTGCTTGAAGCACTAGTTCAATGAAATCAGAGTATACAAAAATGATTTTGGCCTCTAATTGTTGGAGTTTTTGAGCCAATGTGGTGGCATCTAGCATTGTGTTGAGTGCAGAAAGGACTGCACCAGCCATTGGTACACCAAAATGTAGCTCATATTGTGCTGCTACATTAGGTGCCACCGTTGCCACCTGTTTGTATTAGTTAAGATTAATAAGCGCATAAATTAAGCTTGTTTTAATTGGTTACGTATGACAATATAAGCTACAAATAAAAGTGAAGGGAAAAACGAAAGAGGGTTTGGACTCAACGTAACAACTAGAATTTGAAGTTTATGGATTCACGATAAAATCTAAGAACTTGTATTATTCAATGAAGAGTGATATACTAATTCTTTTTAGAAAAAAAAAACGAAAATTGGGGGCAGGGGAGGGGGAAGGGGAAAAAGAAATGGGGAGTAGATTACTATATGGAGAATCGAATTTTTACCAACAAGCTGAGAGTTCAAGTAACCAATCAATTGAGCTACTAAGATTTTCCATGATAAGTGATATTGAAAATAAATAATAACTCTTTCTTGATTTGTTAATATTAACTAGATAAAATAATAATGAACATATGAGTATTATCTGTTCGAATTTAATACTAACTAAAATTTTGAACGTGTATATAAGAAAGAGCCAAAACTATTAGGTTATACCGTAATTTTAATTGTGCATCCATATTCCATCCCCAACATTATTATGCGAGAGACATAACAAACTATCTATTTATATTCGATATATATGTCAAATTAAAATAATATGATTTCGAGAGAGCTTCCAAACAATATTTAAGTCCATTGACTTGTTTAGTACTATTGAGCCAGTTCATGTATCTAGATGTTTTCCTCTGGTCGTAATTACGCATATCAATTGTATCTAGTCATCAATTTATTTATTTTTCATAACGTGGGTCTTTAACAAATTGCTAAACGTAACAAAGTCAATAAATTGTACAATTTTAAATCACAGCCAGGACAGGCTCATGCAGAATGAGGAAAAAAAGGATACAAGTACTAAGGAGTTTTGATTATAATATAACACTAATATAAGAAAAGAATTAAATTCCCCCTTCAAGGTGTATCATCAAGTGCATATATGCTCTGCTCTAAAATATTAAATTTGATGTGACACGTATTTAATTAATTACAATTTGAGACGAAGACTTGTGGTCTAGCTCATTTGTTAAATAAAAAAGAATGCAAATAGAAACTTTTTTCTTAAAAATAACAAGAAACAAAAAAGTCAAAACGTGTATTCACACCGTTACACATGATTGCTCCTATTTTTATCGTTTTTAAAGCATGAAATAGAAATATATATATATAAATATATATTTATTGTTAGTACTTAGTATATATTATAATATATAGTATATATAATCTATGTGTTCATTACATATTTAGTATGTGAGTTAAGACAACACAAATTTTCATCTAATTACATTACTATATTACATGACTTATAATTAACTAATCGTTTTTACGTGACATTGTGAATTTGTCCTCATTCAGCCCCTAATGTTGACACCATTACGCAAGTTATGAACGTTTTCCAGAGTTTTATAGAGAAAAAGCCAAAGGAAATATAAGAGCAATGAAACTCGAGGGGGCTGTTTTGTCGTTACTATTACAAGTATGAGCACTCAAAATGGTTTCGAATATCTAGTAAGAAGACAAAAGATGGTTTGTTATTGGAAAAAGACCCCTCAATATATATTCTTATAATCTTATACAATGACTTACTAATAAAGTAATAAAATAGTTAGTGTAAAATTAGATCTTGCGTCAATCATACTCTAAACATTAGTTCAAAGGATAAAGGATTGTCTAAGATTTATAAGAAAGACTATTCATCTCATTAACTATCGATGAAAATTTTTTCATTCTTTAACATTCATCTGAAGCTCAGTTTTTTGAACATTTTACGTGTGGACAACTTTATAATTAGATTCTAACAGCTAGGTGTAACTCATATCCTAAAAACTAGCTCCAATAAGAGAATGTTCAAATCTGATCACTTATTTCTTTAACCATCGATATGGACTTTTTCATTCTTTAACATCTAGCTGGTCAAGTCAATGTGTGATATAATAAATATGAGAGAAGTAGAACCATATACGTAAGTCAAGTCTATCTTCGCATGGGACATAATTATTATGCTTTATCAACTAAGAATTAAGTGGAGGAATTAAAGTTTGTTGTCGATTCTTCTTTTTATTATAAGTGTAAATGTAAATGTAAAAAAAATGATAATTAATAACCCTTCTTCTACGCATCAATTAATTTGGGTGAATGAATGCGCCTGTTGACTTGGTTAATATATCAAGTCTCTAATGGCTCACTTCTACTAATTAACTTTTGCCTTAAAAGAAAATAATTGGCATGCATGAAATTAAAAGGATCAAAATCATAGTATTTAAAGTCCAAAGAACTAGATCTAATTCTAGTCTAGTTTATTATTTTCACGTCAGGGAGTTCTTAACCATATTTATGTTAGGAAAGAGTTCAAAGAAAATAAAAAACATAGATCTTGAATGGAGATAAATCAAGTGCAACTACTTTCGGCTATATAAATGGTGCACCTGTATATGTATATAGAATTAGTCAGATTGTCTGAAGCATGAACAGAATAAATATGTTTGTGTTGTACATAAATATATATTGAAGATGGAGGAGTAAGTGAAAGGATGAAATTAGACTTACAACATCACCAGATGAAACTCCAAGTTGAGAGAGAGCAGATGCAAGGTTGATACATCTTCCATGTAATTCTTCCCATGAATAACTTATGTTTCCATAAATTAAGGCTATGTTTTTGCGGTAAACAAATGCAGCACGTTCCAAAAAACTTAGAGGTGTCAATGCTACGTGGTTTGCAGGGCAAACTACCAATCCCTCCATCTTTTCCTCCACAACTCACTCCATATGGACATGCTATATATAGCATCTTAAAAGGCAAAACTCATTAAATTTGAATTCTGACTTTACATAGTGGTGGATTTCGGAATTTCATTTAGGGTAAGAAAATAAAAATATATTGCATGGAGTTTGAACTTGGAATCCCAATTTAAATTTTGAATAATTACTGAGTCAACCTCTAGTCTTGGGTTAGGGGTTTCAAAAAAAGAATTAAATAAATATATATATATATATATATAAATTAAATTAGCAACAGATCGTTGGCCATCGAGTGTTATATACACCTTAATCGAAATGATTTAGGAAGTAAGAAAAAATGACCTTAAATATACAGTGTAATTTTTTGTCGAAAAAGTTCAAGGAAATATCTTCATAAGCGAAATCAAAATTTTAATATTATGACATCTGAATTTTACAACGATAAGTTCAAGCATTAATAAATGTGTTCTATACTTAATATCCATACATATTCAATGAACTTCTTAGACAAATACATTATTTGAAGAAAAAAAAATTAGGTTCGATCAAACTTGTATCTGGCCGAGCTTCTATATAAGCTCCCCATGATGAACACCGTAGCAATCACCTAGATCGACCCCCGACTCCGCCCATTTATTTAGAAATATATTTCAAATCTAACTCAACTTTAAAAGTCAGCTCTCACCGACGTAAAACTTCTTTCTACACGCTAGTGAGAACGTTGTAAGAGACATAATTCGACAATTAACATTTACTTTTTGAAATGTTATTGCCATACTACTTTAGTATTATTTAATTTATATTTACAACATTAGCAGTTTAATTTTGTGCGCATTACGCAATGTGGAAATAATATAAATTATTTTATATTCGTTGAGAGCGCGTTTTGACGTGGCTTAAATGAATCAGACATTTTAAGGAATGTTATTTAACAATTAAAAGAAAACAAAGCTTTAAAGTTAGGCTAATTAATAGAAAATGACTTCATCGTCATTCGTCAAGCTGAATGCTAATTGCTTGCTTACTTCTGTCATCATCAATAATAATATAATATAAACTTTTCCTTAAGCTAATTGCTTTGCTTAGTTCCGTAATCATCAATAATACGATTTACATATGCTAAACCGAGTTATAATCCACTCTCGATATGGCTGTACATGTGAGTGCTACTTAATTTAGTCTTCTTTAATTCACTAAAACGCTGTTAATATATAGTTATATACAACATGAACATTAGAAAAGAAACTTTTTTTTATACTCTTTATCTGTCAAGTTTTATGTGCAGCACTTTTCACTTCTAGACATTTAAATTAATTGTTTAATATTTTAAAATGTACCTTTTTTTCATCATTTTTTTTAGATTAAAAAATGGTGACTTAGTGTGTTTCATGTCTAGTTTTTGAGTATGTGAATTTAGTTTTGAATATTGAGTTAATTATGTTCAAAAATCTTAGAGGGGCATTTGGTTGTGTTTTTTTTTCTTTCTCCCGTTGGATTCCTAAAAACATATTTGACAAATTCAATTTTAAAATTTGAAAAAACATCAAAAACAAAAGGGGTTTCACATTTTTTCACTCTAAATTACTAATAAAAAATCAGAACACAACTTCAATTTGTATTCAAGACCAAACACAATTTTAATCCAAAATATCATTTTCACTTTGAGAACAAAAATTATTTTATTTGTTCAAATACTCACAATTTTCATGTCCAACCCACCCCCAGCCAAATTAATGGTCAATAAGTGAAAAATAATACATGAATTAAGACGGAAGGAGTAAGTATTTTATAAAACATTTTTATTCCTTAATTTGGTTGTATGGAAATAAATTTATTTTCAAAATGGTGTCCTTATTGATTTAGCCTAATAATGCATTTATTGAGATAAATGTAAATCACATTTTTAGCAAGCTCTTTATGACTTTTCATGCTAAAAACAGTCATATCTCAAATTACCATATCAAATGTTAGTTGGGGGAATGCCTAATAATTTTTTATTAATACTTGTAATTATTGAAAAAGTAGCAAGGAATTAAGAACATTATGTTTAAGAGAGTTAATAAGGGCCATGTTCACCAAAATCACAAAACTTATAAATTTATATAAAAAGCTGCAATATTTCTCTAATGTTGGGCTGGCCATTAAAGTTGGGTTAAAACTTGGATCGTAATTGGGCTAATACTTTAGAAGAGTGTGATTACTGCGACATTTCCTGGCCCAATTAGCACCCCTAAATATAAGAAACTAAGCAAACTCATAAAAGCAAAATAATATATCCATTTATATTCATACCCCACTAAAAAATTACACAATATACTCTCAACTAATTTTGCTTAAGTGATATTAATTCAGCATCGTATATCATATATTGTATTCGTATCATTAAGACTTATAATTTTACTTAATTGATAGTGAGTCAACATACTCTCATAGCATCATTGACTAATGAATAATTTATGAAGGAAAAATTACTTGAATTGGTGTCTTTTAATAATTAATTACGGATTTTAGCGCTATTTTTTATTCATTACCATTTATAGCAATACCATATTAAATTTGCAATATGTATTAAAAGTGAATTAAGTACGCATTATATATGCATTATAACTATTTTTAAAAATATATTATGTTTGTTTGAAAAAAATTGACATATTGTATTATAGATGTATTAAAATGTGTGATCAATGTATTATCCATAATAAAACTTGTATTATATGTGAAATAACAAATTATTCTCTGTATTATGAATAAAAAGTGTATTATAAATTATAATATATTAAAAGTGACAAATAAAAATAAAATATTATAATTATAAATGGTAAATATTTTTTATTTATATTGTATTTATATAAATTAAAAAACCTTAGAGATACCATAAAAAAGTATATGCTCTTATAGAGTCACTCACTATTGAGCAATTTCTAAACAAGAATTTTCTATAATATCACAACAATATACATATGCTTTTATAATTCTTCCGTATTTGAGATAATATTATTTTTGTTTGTATATTACAGCGTGACTATTTTCCTTACTTTTCAAATGGTGTTTGCAAACTAAAACAAGGCCTGAGAATTGGCCATCTAATCTTAATCTTTACAACCCCACATGATGGATTAAAAAAAAGGGATATCGTAGTTAACCAACTCCGTAGGCAATTTTAAAGAAAATTATTAAATATTTAACATTTATTATATATATATATATGGAAAAAAAATTAGTGTGACTTTTCCTTCGTCGACCCTCTAGCTTCAAAAAGATTAGTGTGATTTTCCTTCATCGATCCTCTAGCTTCATCGATGAGTAAGTCATTTATGATTTTACCGTACAATGTTATTGTCAAGCAGAAATTACTTTTGTGCGCAATATGTACGTAGCCAGCAAGTGAACATTATTTGAGCATGAAATTAAGGTTGTAGGGAATAGTTGAATGAGTAAAGAATACTTCCATCGATCATCAATATTTATAAAATGTAATTTAGGTCAAAACAATGATTAATTATGTATTTATTATATACATAAATAAATAAAATGATGATTTCCCTTTTAAGGGACTTATATGTAATTGTTGTTCCTCAAATGAATTGATCTTTGATATTTCTCATTATAATTTAGGTCTAGCGGAGCTAATTTTTTTAAGGTTATTATAGGCCTAACTTGTGAGTTGTGGATTATCATGAAGCAAAAACATTAACTTATTCTCAGCGGAAAAGTTATTTATGCAGAGAAATTAAAATTAAAGACGGATACAAAATAAGGGCAAAATAGCAAATGACCGTTTTACCCCTCGTAAGAGCATATGTAACGAATGTTATCTTGACTCTTGACTATGACTTCCGTGGGAAGCGGGAGTAAACGGTAAACGTAAGTTATGGTTTGTAAGTTTTAAACGTGTATGGAAAATGTAGCTCTTCAAGACTTAGATTGATGACTTACTATTAATTTATTACTTTACAACTATAAAGAAATTTCTTCATGTTGAAAAGTCTTACACATAAAATGGCCTCTTCTAGAAGCAATAAGATACACTCTTGTCCACAAGCATGGATTTTGTTAGGGTCATTTGATTTAAATACGAGTTATGATGGGATTAATTATGATGACATAAATTATATTGAGATTAATTATGATGGAATAAATTATGTTAATATTATTTTTAATTGAGTGTTTGATTAGTTATATTTAAAATAATATATCTTGTATAAATTTTAAAAACAAGTTATTTGATTTTTAGAAGAACTCTCATTTTTTTTTGCAAGCTTTAGTTATTCAATCATTAAAATAAAATTTTTATTTCATTTAGCTCAAATATTTTTGTGTGTGTATTACCATATTGGTACCATATGTATTTAAAAATAAACCTTCTTTTTATTTAGAACATCTATCATAAGTTAATAATTAAAGTAAATAAGGATTTATGAGAAATTAATACTTATATAAATAAACATAAGAATTAATCAAATAAATTAATCGATAATAATATATTTATTTAGATATTTTTTTTATAGAAACATGTGAAGAATTATCTAAAAATAAGGAATAGTGAAGCTTGTAAATATTATTGTATTCTATATTAAAAATAATGTAAATATAGATAAATGTGAAAAATGATGTATAAAAGAGTTTAATGAGATATGTTTGTCATTTTACCTTCTTTATTTTCGAACAATTTATCGCGAGATTACTAAATCATTCAAGAGGAAAAATAACTTATCCTGATACTAATTATTAATTATGTATAAATTATTTCCATCCTTCACACCAAAAAATAAATTAAATAATACTAAATTTAATTTAACAACTATTTAATGTCATCCTTCACGCTAAACAACTCCTTGTGGTGACAAATTATTGACTACACTTGATTACAAAAGATAAATTTGTGACCTATTTAACCAAATATCAACGTGTTGGACTCCCCACTTTTCAATAAATATTCCTATTTTATTATGCCGATTCTTCTCCGATGAATAAGAGAAAAACGAAAATTAGATCTTTTTTTTATTTGTGTGTATTATTCTTCCGTAGCTGTCATGATAATTTCTCTGTATTGTTTCAATTTTATCGGATATAGCCGAAGGGACAAGTAAAGTTAGATTTGATTTACTCCGTGTTAGGCAGTTTATGATGACAATTTTGTATGTATTCCCCTGCGATTTTTGTTCACTGTATCGGCCATTTATGATGACACACACGTCAATGACCCAAAAAAGAAGCAAACTTGATAACTACAATTCTGTGGAAAATAGTCATATTTGTACAAAGTATCATTTAACATTGTTGGTGGAAAAGTCTTAATCCAATCACTATAAGTACCCACACACATAAGTAAACACTCAAACAACACAAGTTAAAAAGCCAGAGGAAAAATGAAGTTCAATATTGTATCACCAGTTGCACTGTCTTGTCTCTTTTTCTTGTTCCTAACAGGTACTTTAGCACAAAATGCCGGTTCCATTGTAACGCGGGAATTGTTCGAACAAATGCTGAGTTTTAGGAACAATGACGCATGTCCTGCCAAAGGATTCTACACTTATGATGCATTCATAGCTGCAGCCAATTCGTTTCCAGCTTTTGGTACTACTGGTGATGATACTGCCCGTAAGAAGGAAATTGCTGCCTTTTTCGGTCAAACATCTCATGAAACTAATGGTAATTTGGATCATCCTTCTTAGCATTGTAATTTATAGGTAACAATTGAATTATATAATTCGCTCTTTTGCAGGTGGTAGTGCAGGAACATTCACTGGAGGATATTGCTTTGTTAGGCAAATAGATCAGTCAGATAGATACTATGGCAGAGGACCTATCCAATTGACACAGTAAGACAATTCAATAGAATATCAACATTTAAAATTTTGGAATCATTATTATTATTTTTTTCTTTTATGCAGCCAATCTAACTATGAACGAGCTGGACAAGGTATTGGTGTTGGACAAGACTTAGTGAACAACCCTGATTTAGTTGCGACAGATCCTATAATATCATTCAAAACAGCAATATGGTTCTGGATGACAGCACAGGATAATAAACCATCATGCCACAACGTTATCATTGGACAATGGACGCCATCCCCTGCAGATACGGCTGCTAATAGAGTTCCAGGGTACGGTGTCATTACCAACATCATTAACGGTGGACTTGAATGTGGGATGGGTCCGAATACTGCAGTGGAAAGTCGAATTGGATTTTACAGGAGGTATTGTGGTATGCTGAATGTTCCCACTGGTGAAAATTTGGACTGTAACAATCAAAAGAACTTCGCCCAGGGCTAAGCGTCTTTATATATATAGAGAACGCAAATTATGTTTATGTATTACGTTGTGAAGTCTATAAGTTATATTTGGATGTAATCAATAAGGGGATTCTGTATGCCCATTTAGAAAAATGGAAGTTGATTTTCAGAAATACTAAAGTTATATGATTTTGATCTTTTGTTATAAATTATGTTGAATCATTTTGAACTGAGTAACTATTAAAAATGAAGTTCTAACTTCTAAGGATGAGAAGCAGTAGGAAGTGAAAAAGGAGAAAATGTCTTACTGAATTAAAGAGTATAGAGAGAAGACTTGGTAGTCACCAGTAGATATATTTATAGTTAACTAAATTAACTACCTAATTACATGGGCCACAATTTACATTCGGACTTGCTTCATTCTATCCAACACATTTAGTGGGAGATTGATCATGTATTATTGTGATTTTTTTTTTAAAAAAAAAAATTTATTTTTGAAGTGAAATTTTATTTTGAAAATTGAAGTTGTTCTTTTTTAGTTTTGATAAGTAACTAGAAGTGAAAAAATAAATACACTTTTATTTTATTTCCAAATTTAGTTGAAATTCAAAATTTGATGGATAAATATGTTATCCCGAATTCAACTCCAGTCATGGTCAAAGATGATGGATTTCAGCTTTGAATCTTCTTTTTAACGTTGATCATTTTTGTCACGTTATAAGAATTGTTCAGGGTCAAACCAAATGATGTTAGATCAAGGAAAAAATTAGCAACGTGACAATATCCTGTTTAAAATAAATGGACAACTCATACCGTATAGGTAAAAGCCAATAACTTTTTAATACATATAAAAGAAGAGAATAAATTATGCAGGGACTTCTGTGATCAAGAAGTTATAAAATATAAATTAGAATATATAAAAGTTAAACAAGACAAAACAAAGTACGAAAATATGGGAGGTCTACGAAGGAGGGAAAATGGTTAAGACTTAGAGCCCCGTTTGGCCATAGATTTCCTAAATAATATTTGGGAAGAAACTTCGCAAATAGTGTTGTCTATATGCTTTGCCATTATTAGGTAAATATTTTTGGCAAATATCTCAGATTCCTAAATACTAGTTTTTTTCGGTATTTGGGTCAAATCTCATTATTTGGGATTTTTTAAAAATTGAAAGTTTACCCCAAACTTTTATCTTTTACAAAAACACCCTCTATAGTTGTTTGCTTAAGTTGTATTACATGATTTTTTACGTTAATTCCAAAGTAGTGATGAATATTCGGTGAATATGAAATGATAATATGATTATTGATGAAAATGATGAACAATCGGCTCAAGATAACAAAGTCATGTGTTTTGTCTACTTCACGATGTATGAAATGATGCTTGTTGCACCTACATCAAATTACCACATTGCTCTAGTGTTATTGTTGTAACAAAGATCCAATTGACTTGTAATACAAACTTATGGTTAGTTTTGATATTTTAAAAACTTATGGGTATAAATCATATTTTTCTAAAAAAGTAGAATATATTTCTCAAATATTATGGCCAAACACATGGTGAAATTTCACCCAAATAATATTTGCCAAGAATATTTGGAAATCTATGATCAAACGCTAGCTTAATCTTGGAGGAAAGATCAAATCATTAGACTAATCAGGGGAAAAAATTGGATCAATTTTTTTTGTTCGATATTCACATTAAGATCTGACTAAATTTGTATTCACATATTGCAAGTATTCACATATTGCAAGGTTCAGGACAGCTCCCAACATGATTTTTTGACCTTTGATTAAAGATATATAAATTTCATAGTTTCACCGCATTTACGTTGATGAAAAATTTAATTTGTCAAACTCATGACTATCTTTACTATTACTGTTAGATTAAAAGTACATAGACATTTCAAACCTGCCAAACTTGTAATTATACTTTTGAAATCTATTAGAGGACTAGTAAAAGCCTAACTACGATTATTAATGTCTTGACTTCTAAAGACTACTATAGCAAAACCACACATAAAATTAGGCACGGAAATTTAATTTGGTCGGTATAATTTAGTCCATCAAAAAATTGTAAGAATATGTAGTTCAAACTGATCCAATTCGGAAGTTTATCAAAATACTTAAAAGTTTTTTTGTTTGTTTAAGACGTAAATGTATTCGTAATAAGAAATATATACTCATTAGGTATTGAAACAAATTATAAAAACATAGCAAAAGTTATAAACTATTTGTTTGATTAACAATGACTCATTATTTAAACTACGGAAAAGGGCCTAAAATACCCTCAAAGTATTGAAAATGGTACAAAATTACCCTCCATCCACCTATTGGCTCCAAAATACCCTTCCCACCCACCTATAGGGTCCAAAATACCCTTGTCATCCATCTTTTGGTTCAAAATTGACCACTTATTTAACGGTTTTATATTTAAACTATTTAAATATTTTTTAAAATACGTGGCGCTCAACTATATGTTATAATTTAACTTATTAGTATAATTTATAAATCAATCCACTACTCACCCCATTAATAATTAAATCCCTCTAAATTAATGAACCCGTCACATTATTAATGCAAGCTACTGCCAATTGAGTGTTTTTAAAAATTATAGAAGTAAATTATCATACATTCAAGTGTCTAAATAAAAATCACCAATAAACTTAAAAGTCTGACTATGTTCATCTTAATTATTCTTACGTCTCAATTATGTGATGTTACTTCATAGGTAACTTTTTTTTCAAAATAATATATTAAAGTTTTAAAATAAATCATAAATATTTATAAAATTATATTTAAAAAAGTGCATGAATCGATTCGGGATGTATTACTTCTTTACCTTTAATCATAAATTTCTAATTCTATTTTGAAAAAAAGCGTCCTCCTAAATAAGCGGTCTGGCTCAGCCTAAATTTAATTGAGGCTCCAATTCGGACTCGAATAATTTTGAATGTCATTTTCAGAAATCTATAATTTCATCGTGTTTTAGTAGTATTTATGACGATTTTGATATTATAATTGGATTATTAATTGGGTGAGGTTTAGTTAGTAATGAGTGGGTAGTGGGTTGGTTTATAAATTATATTAATAAATTATAATTATAATCAATAATTGAACGCCAAGTATTTTAAAAAATATTTAAAGAGTTTAATTTTAAAACAATTAAAAAAGTGGTCAATTTTGAACACAAAGGTGGATGACAAGGGTATTTTGGAGCCAATAGGTGGATGAAAAGGGCATTTTGAAGCCAATAGGTGGATGAAGGGTAATTTTGTACCATTTTCAATACTTTAGGAGTATTTTAGGCCCTTGTCCGTTTAAACTATTTTGTCCTATTCATGCAACCCAAAATTTCCGACTTATTTCAAATTAACATTAACAAAATTCAGCTCGATTCGTTTTATTTGAAACCGCTATAGGAAATGATTTTCACTTGAATGTGCGCGGAAAATATAGCTCCCAAGACTTGACTTATACCGTTGAGGGAAAAAAAAAACTTGGCGTATACCAGAAATTACTTCAGTTGGAACAGTCTTGTACCGACTTCATTACGTAGCCAACTTTGATATTCCAGAACTCGACAACTTGTAAAAAATAGGGATTACGTACATGATAAATTAAATTGAGTAGACTTTGCTTTACAAGATAAACTCAGTTTAATTTCACCACGTAAAAAAGAAAACCATGGGTGATTTTTGAATTCAGTTAATATGACTATACAACATAAATTCTCATAGTTGAATTATTTTTGAGATATTAAATTCAAATTTTCATATCTTCCTCTTCTAGGTTACTATAAGTGAAAAGAAAATTGTGTATCTATTTTTGTTTCGGCCATTTATGATGACACACGTATATGACCGAAACAAAGAAGCAAACTTTTGTTGAAATCAGTGGAGAAGTGTATGCTCACCTTAAATTTGATCTCTATAAACACCCACCTACATAACTAATTCAGTAAACACTATCTCATAAAGCATAAGAAAGAACAGAGAGAAACAAAAAAATGGAGTTTTTGAGATCACAAATTGTATTATGTTGTGTCTTTTTGTTGTTCCTAACGGGAAGCTTTGCACAAGATGTTGGTACAATTGTGACAAGTGACTTGTTCAACGAGATGCTGAAGAATCGAAACGATGATAGATGTCCTGCCAAGGGCTTCTACACTTATGATGCATTTATAGCTGCAGCCAATTCATTCCCAGGTTTTGGTACTACTGGTGATGATACTGCACGTAAGAAAGAAATTGCTGCCTTTTTCGGTCAAACATCTCACGAAAATACTGGTAATTTTGGCTCTTTCAACCTAATTACTGTTATTTGTTCAACATATAAGTACACAAAATTGAACTGACCGTCAATCGTAATCAGAGGTGTATCTAGAATTTTGAGGCTCTGGGACCCATACACCTTGAACAGTAGCTTGGTTTCAATATTAACACAAGTGTCTAGTTATCAAGCGTTTTTAAGAAATGGATTTACGTTATATACACTACAATAAGTGAAGTATTTGGTTCTAATTTTGCAGGCGGTAGCCTAAGTGCAGATGGTCCATTTGCCGGAGGATATTGTTTTGTTAGGGAAGGCAATCAAATGGGAAGTGGATTTTATGGCAGAGGACCTATGGGTATGTAAAACAGAGGAAAATAGTTCATTTCTAACTAGGAGATATTAGATGAAAAAAACTCCATTTTGTAACTAATTTATTGATGATAAAATGAATTTTGCAGGCAATCGAACTATGACTTAGCTGGGCAAGCAATTGGACAAGACTTAGTTAACAACCCTGACTTAGTAGCTACAGATGCAACTGTATCTTTTAAAACAGCAATATGGTTCTGGATGACCGCACAAGGCAATAAGCCATCATGCCACGATGTTATCACAGGGCAATGGACGCCATCAGCAGCCGATGCATCAGCAAATAGACCACCAGGCTACGGTGTCATTACAAACATAATTAACGGTGGAATTGAATGTGGCAAAGGACAGAATCCACAAGTGGAGGATCGGATTGGATTCTACAGAAGGTATTGTACGATATTGAGTGTTGCTCCCGGGGACAACCTTGATTGCTACGACCAGAGGAACTTTGCTGAGGCCTAGCCTTATGTTTTAGTCATGATGATGTCTGAATATAAGGGAATGAATAAGGGATTTTGGATGCCCCGTTTGGAATATGTAGTTTCTTATTTTGTCTACACAAATAAGAGTTTCTTTATCTTATAACATAATATACCACATGTATTATCTCATCGATATTTTAATTTCCCCTTTGTTTACATAGTTCTTGCACTTGCAATTTGCACTAGTATATGAGGGAAGCAATTTTAATAATTCAAGTGGCTACATGAGTGTATTAGAGGGTTAAAGTGTATTCTTTCAAACTTTTAGTAGTAGTTGCACAAAAGGCAGTGAACTTTTGAGTGAAGAATAAATAGAATAATTTCTAGTTGGCGCTCTGAGGAGTTGTTGATTGGCCATTAATAAGACACACTTGTATCCACATCGACAGCTAATTTCTCTTTTTAAATATTCCAAATCCTTTGTCACCTTTCAATCTTGCACATGTGCTTCCTATTTAATTAAATTTATTACTCAGGTAGTAGTAATACAATTCACAAGGTTGAAAATCGATGAACATAACTTTTAACGATTTCAGTTTAAGTGATTAAAGAAAAGGATTCCATTAGTGTATTATTAAATTATTTATCATCCTGACAAGTAGGAGCATGTTCAATTAGTGACCCTATATAGAACGATATTGATGTTGAAAATCTAAGATAAAAGGTTAACATCTACTTAAATGTCATTTTCCAAGTTAATATTTTACTTTAAAAGGTCACTCAACAATTAGAAATGGCGTAACAAAGTTATGGAACTTCATAATTATATTTATACTATTTATTTGTTTTTTTATTCGTTTATTGCATTATTTACTACTGTTATTGTATTTTCTCGTATAATTTCAATGCCACTTTTTGTATGTTCTTTTCATATATACTTGATTTTATATTTTCAACGTTTTTAATTTATTTATCCTATTTTGACTTGACATGAATTTGAAAAAAAATAATTTTTTTTTGAATCGTGTAATTATAAAATGAAAAAGATATTAATTTTTTTCTTCAAAATATCTTTTAATCTTATGATTTTCAATAAAACAATCATTCAATTAAAAACTAACTAAAAGACAAAATAAGCCAAATAAATTAAAATTCTGAAATTATGATTTATTTAAGTAAAAGAATCTATATTCAAAACAATTTCTAGAGCTATGAGTACACCACCCTCCCTGTACACTGACATATTAATATGTTGTTGCTGTTATTTGTATGAGTAGAACATGTTTGAATGATGGCATATTTCAACAAATTGAAAACAGAAAAAATGAATGGGAGACCAATACTATTCTGGAGCTATTGGAATAACAAGTTAATGGGTGTTCAGCTAACCGTTCAGCTGATGGTAGCACTTATCACTGCGGTTCTAGTTATCACAACTTTGTCCCTGTCAAGAGCCATTATTAGGCCAAAGGAAAATGGGGATAAGATCCAGTTGAACTCATTATCCAGATGCAATTTCTTTTCTGGTAAATGGGTATTCGATAACCAATCTCGTCCTCTTTATAATGGGTCCAATTGTTCCTTCATTTCGTTTTTGGATGATGGAATGGCTTGTCAAAATTACGGGAGAAAAGACCTTGATTATCTCTATTGGAAATGGCAACCCCATGATTGTGACCTTCCAAGGTATAGTAAAATTTTTTCTGTTTATCTTCTGTTTTTTGTCATTTGGGTTTTGGGTATTTATAATTTTGGATAAGATTTAATGCAACAGCTATGCTGGAGAAGTTGAGGAACAAGAGGCTTGTTTATGTGGGTGATTCACTGAATAGGAATCAATGGGTTTCACTTGTGTGCATGCTGGAGTCATCAATCCATACTCATCTCAAACAAGTTCACTTCAATGGTTCTTTGGTCACATTAAAAGCTATTGTGAGTTTCAACTATTATTATGTGTTTGTTCTTTGGTTATTGAAGTTATGGACTTAGATCTTGTTTCGAACATTATATTGGTGAAGGAATACAATGCTACTATTGATTTCTACTGGGCACCATTGTTGGTGGAATCTAATTGCGACGATGCCTGGCATCATCGTGTGAAGGATCGTGTATTGAGAGTTGATTCAATAGAGAAACATGCTAGATTTTGGGAAGATGCTGATGTGCTTGTTTTTAATTCCTATTTATGGTGGCGACTGGATTTGACTGTTCTGTGAGTAAACACAACATTAAATCAATCATAACAAGTTGTACTAAATTTCAAGATTTTGGGAATAAAATGACAGTGATTTGTGCAATTTCAGGTGGGGTTCGTTTGAAAGTGCAGATGCAAAGTATGAACAATTAGGAATGGTGCGTACATACGAGTTGGGCCTACAGACATGGGCAGATTGGTTGGACACTCATCTCAACCGCACCAAAACAAGAGTATTCTTTGTTAGCATGTCGCCCACGCACAGCAGGTATATAATTCACCCACTTCTCTTTATAAAAAGTTTTTCTAATTGCTGAGAAGCGCATTTAGATTTGAAGTTTATGAGTTGCTATAATGATCTCAAGTTAATATATTATAACAATAATTAGGTCCTTCAAATGTTTATAGATACTTATTAATTTCTAAATATGTATACAAGAACTAAAAGAAAAGTTATTGAGATCATATGAACTCGTAATTGACTCTCCACATTTGTCCCTACATTGAACATGCTTTAACAACACCAGTTACTACTACTCCTCAATCACACTTAGTAGGGTCGATTGTATGAAGCCTCAATAACATATGCTTCCATTGGGTCCATAATGTTTCAATGCTCCGTACTACAGAATTTTTTAAACATAGGGGTTCTCTCATATACTACTATAGTAGGCACTAGTAGTTGGTATCACTTGTAAGCTTTTTCAACTTCTACTATCATCTATCTTTTGCTAGATCTGTTTGGACTCGAGATATTCTACAAACTCACTCAAATGTTAATGACATATTTAGTGTAATTCCAGAAGTAGGGGTCTGAGTGTATGCAAAGAATATGTTGTTTTCGACACCCTCGACTCAAGTATGTAAAGCAAAGAACTTTTGTTTGATATAATGTCAGGGGAGAAGAGTGGGGGAAGGCAGAGGGTGAGAATTGCTACAATGAAACAGAGCCAATTTCTAATGCAGAGTACTGGGGATCGGAATCATCTGCGGGAATGATGAGATTGGTGGAAGTAGCCATCAAGAAGCTGAATGAAAAGAGTGGTGTCAAAGCAGATTTGATCAACATTACACAACTTTCTGAATATAGAAAAGAAGCACATCCATCGATTTACAGGAAGCATTGGGATCCTCTAACCAAAGAACAATTGGAAAATCCTAGTAGTTATGCAGATTGTACACACTGGTGTCTTCCTGGAGTACCTGATGTTTGGAATCATTTCTTGTATGTATACCTTCTTTACTTGTGACCCATGTAGAATGAGACTTGGTTCTTACAGAAATAGTAAGAGTGTAATTGGGATTCATTTGTTCTTGAAAAATAGCATGTAAAATCATTATCCGTCCAAGTTTTGGCGGTGTAATGACTCCTTTGATTCATCTAGTTAACTCATCCAAAAGTTAGGTTGATATGTAGTTCACATTGACTTGTAAGAAACTTTGATTTGTAAGTCATAAACCATCAAATATTAGGCACTCAAATAAATTATAAGAAAATTAATTAATTATTATCAGGCACTTAAATGAATGGTCAATAGTTCATCTAAATTTTGAGAAATATCCAAGAAAATCATATAACTATAATTATTGCTCTAAGTAAGACCTTTTGATATATTCAAAGAGCCTTCCTAAATTAATTAGCAGCCGTACGTGACTAGTGAATAGTGTATTTAGGACTTTGCCAAACGTAGAGGTCTGAAATGTGCATTTGTTCAAACTTCAAATCGAAAATCATTAAAAGGAAAAAAAGATGAAATGGGGAAGAAAATTACAAATGGAGAATAATTCCTTTTGAGTAATCATCAATTGAGATCAAAGAATAAAACCTTATTAATAGGAAAAAGAACGCTAATTGTTCTATTTAATACATCTCTACGCATTAGGTAATCATAGGTGTGATTAGATAGTATCTAGGGTAATTAGTAGCTTGACTACATTTAGGACTCTAATTAACTAGATAACTTCTTTTAGCAAGCCAGTTGATCCTAACTAACTTAATGTACAAAGACAATTTTGCCCTTAACTGCTTCTTCTACAACTTGTCGATTGCCACTTCGACAAAGTATTAGGTCGTCACTTGTCATTAACAATTTACACAAATGTGTAAATTGGAGAGCTACTTTCGCTTTCAGTAAAGTTCAAAAGCACATTGATTGATGTGAACTTTTAAATTTAATTATTAAAATAATACTCCTAGTTTATCGTAATTTAATAAATAATTACCATACCAGGATCTAAAAATTAAATAATGTTATAAAAAAAAATTAATAACTTAATTATCTAAATTTTATTAAATAAATTAAATTTATTAGTGTAAAATATTCAATAAGTTATCGAACACCGGATGCAAAATAAATAAAAAGAAGTACGGCATTTGTTATTGCTGCAGATAAAAAAAGCACCTGGTTCCAAATAAGTCCCAAATTTGAGTCAATATAATTAGCCTTAATGGCTGCTTCTTTGACGAGCTCGCCATTTTTATCTCCGCCAATCATGACTAATGTCCACCATTTTTAAAGACGAACAAACAGCAAATCTAAAGCAAAACCCTGAAAAAGCATAGAAAAAAAAATGAATGGAAGACCAGTACTTTTCGGCTCTAGTTTAAAGAACAAGGGAATGGGTATTCAGCTAAGTTTTCAGTTGCTGTTAGTGATTATCACTGCAGTTTTAGTTCTTACGGCTTTGTCGATGTCCAGAGATATTGGTCAAGCTCCAAAGTTAGTCGAGAAGCAGACCCAGATAAGCTCGTTATCTAGCTGTAATTTCTATTCTGGTAAATGGGTATTTGATAATCAATCTCGCCCTCTGTATAATGGGACAAATTGTTCGTTCATGGATGATGGAATGGCTTGTCAGAAGTTTGGGAGAAAGAATCTTGACTATCTCTACTGGAAATGGCAACCCAATGATTGTGACCTTCCTAGGTAGAGTATTATTCAGTTTTTCTTCAATTTTATCCTACTTTTTGTTCTGGGTATTTGATTATAGTTGTTGATTTTGCGAAGATTTAATGCTACGGCTATGCTGGAGAAGTTGAGGAACAAAAGGGTTGTTTATGTGGGAGATTCACTCAATAGGAATCAATGGGTTTCAATGGTCTGCATATTAGAATCCGAAATTCCTAATCATCTCAAATATGTTAACTATAATGGCTCTTTGGTCACCTTTAAAGCTATTGTGAGTTTCGAAAATTGCTTCTCCAATACGCTACCTTGTTCTTCTCCTTGAACTTTGCTTGCAGTTCTAATTAGTTTAATTTTGTATTGTTTACGTTAATGAAGGAGTACAATGCTACTATTGATTTCTACTGGGCACCATTATTAGTTGAATCAAATTGCGACGATCCATCATATCATCGTGTGGAAGAACGCATAGTGAGAATCGATTCGATAGAAAAGCATGCTAGAATTTGGAAAGATGCTGATGTGCTTGTTTTTAATTCATATCTATGGTGGAGATTGAATTTGAAGGTTCTGTGAGTACACTTTTTGCAACCTTTTTCAATTCATAAGAAAATTATGATTCTTAATTTCAAGATTTTAGGCACAAGATCGATGTTCGTGAATTATGATGGAAATTGTGTAATTTCAGGTGGGGATCTTTTGAAAGTGCAAATGCAAAGTATGAATATTTAGGGATGCTGCGTACATACGAATTGGGGCTACAGACATGGGCAGATTGGTTGGATACTCATGTTAATCGCTCCAAGACTCGAGTTTTCTTTGTTAGTTTATCACCTACACACAACAGGTATAGAATATGTTTCTAAAGTTTGCTCTTACTATTCAAATTAGTGTAGTGTTAATTAAGCGTGATCAGGAGATAAATGGTTTGTTTAGGCAAATGGTCAGTATAATTAAAGCTATTTTGAAAGTAGTAGAATGGACTTCTCCATTGTTTTGACAAAATGAGTTCATTTATGAAGAACCTTTCCAACTTTAGTGCCTCCAACAACCCTTTCAAAAAGAATTTGTTAGTTGCATCTTTGAATGCCTCCATTATTTATTCCTTTTGTAAACCGAAACCAAGCATGGGGATGGGAAGTCCATGAAAATAAGATTAAAAAAGTTGTAGCTGATGTCAAGCTCCGTGTAGGAACAAGTCTTCGTGTAATATGAGATCATGTCATGAATCATTTTTTATTCTTTGACTTTGGCTTTATACATTGTATATACATGTTGTTAGTTTTTGACTTTCAATTAGTTTATTGAGTCGTACGAGTACTAATTATATATTTGAATCATGAAAAATGGCAGGGGAGAAGATTGGGGGAAGGCAAATGGTCAGAATTGCTACGATGAAACAGAGCCGATATCTAATAGAGAGTATTGGGGATCAGATTCAGATCCAAAGATGATGAAATTGGTGGAATTGGCCATCAAGAAACTGAATGAGAAGAGTGGTTTGAAAGTTGAGTTGCTCAACATTACTCAACTTTCTGAATATAGAAAGGAAGGTCATTCATCAATATACAGAAAGCACTGGGATCCTCTAACCAAAGAACAATTGGCAAATCCAAGTAGTTATGCAGATTGTATACATTGGTGCCTTCCTGGAGTTCCTGATGTTTGGAATCATTTTTTATATACACACCTAGTTTACTTGTGATCCATACACAGTGCTACTAATTGGTACAAAAAAAGATAGAATTAGTTTATTCTTGAATGAAATGAATCACCTTCATAGTTCAAGATTCAATTAGTGCACCATGTTGTTGATGAAAAAAGGTTTATATATACATGTTTATATCAAATCAAATAATGCATGAATTGTTTTTGTAGTTATATTCTCACTTTGAGTTTGTGATGAATTGCGTCATTCTTTTTGTAACAACCTACAAAATGAAAAATATGTTACCTAACATGACGTCCTCCTACATGAACATTTTGTGTTCTACGTGACGTTTGACATATATAATGTCACATTGAATTTAAGCGGATGACATAATTTTAAGTTAACATCAAATTAAATGACATATTTACGTGTTATATGCCAAAGAATATGTAATAGCAAGGAATCCTACCCAAGACTAACTTAAGTGGATTCCTCCCAAGTCCCAACTTTGTCCATAATGATTCATCCAATTGATTTTAATATATAATTAAGCAAATGCTGCACTCAAAGCTAAGTGGAAGTGTTGGAATAAACAGACACAAAAATTTATTCTTTCTACTCATTTTGAAAAGCCTATTTCACTCTCTGTTCCCTATAAATAGCAACCTTACTTACCATCACTCAGAAATAATCACACACAACTTGGTAAAAACTAAATGAAGAACAAAATTATGTTTTGGGGTTTTGTTTTGTTTTGTGTGTTGTCTACAAGAGGAGGATTGACACAAGATGTTGGTGCTCTTATTAGTAAAGACATATTTGAGAGAATGCTATTGCATCGTAATGATGCCAATTGTAATGCCAAAGGATTTTACACTTATGATGCTTTTATAACAGCTGCAAGGTCCTTTGCTGCTTTTGGAACTACTGGAAACACCAACACTCGTAAGAAGGAAATCGCTGCATTTTTGGCACAAACTTCTCTTGAAACAACCGGTACTATTTTCTTAAGTAATTATCCCTAGCTCGTTACAAGAACAAATAGAACTCATTTTTACACTTTCTATTGAGATCTTATTGACAACTTTTTAAGCAACGTAACATCCACAACCACGTATTATTGTACATAGGGGTGTCAAATGCGCGGGTTGGGTTGAAATTAGAAATATTAAAATGAGTTCAATAGAAATCGGGTTGGGTCTTGACTCACCCAAATTTACTTTGGGCTCAAATGGGCTAAAAAACGGGTTGGGTCTTGACCCGTCCAATTTGACCCGATTAATCTCAATAATTTAACATATTGATATTTAACTTTTATAATCACAATTTTTGAATTTCCGCTCAAGAATTTTTTGTTAAAAAAGTAACAAATGGATAGACAAATTCTAAAAGATGTTAAATAGATAGTAATTCATATCTTCAATATAGGAACATATCTTAATAAAAAGTTTTAAAACGGGTTGAAATTGGAGATTGAATTGGACTCAATTGAGAAATCTATTCAAATAGGTTAAGCTTGAATGGATTGAGAATGAATCCAATTTAAATTATCTTGAGACCAACCATTAAAATTCTGAGCGGGTTATGACACCCCTAAATTTGTCATGATAAAATTAACGTTATTTCCGAGTATGACATCAATTGTTAGTAATTAAATTAATAAAAAGTATGAATTATGTTGATAATTAGGGGGGTGGGGAACAGCTCCGGATGGTCCATTTTCATGGGGATATTGCTTCAAGCAAGAACAAGGTAACCCACCAGATTACTGTGTTGCAAATCAACAGTGGCCTTGTGCTCCTGGTAAAAAATACTTTGGTCGAGGTCCAATCCAAATATCCTAGTAAGTTTTGTTTTAATTTTTTCTACTTTCCACACAAATAGAAGGTTTTAAAATTATATTAATAAGTTCAATAATTTTGTGATATGCAGCAACTACAACTATGGACCAGCAGGAAGAGCCATAGGAGTTGATTTGTTAAAGAATCCAGATGCTGTTGCAAATGATGCAGTCGTTTCATTCAAGACAGCCTTGTGGTTCTGGATGACGGCCCAGAGACCAAAGCCATCGGCCCATTATGTTATTACTGGTAAATGGAGACCAACAGGAGCTGATTTGTCTGCTGGTCGTGTCTCTGGCTATGGTTTAATCACCAACATAATTAATGGAGGAATAGAATGTGGAAAAGGTTCTAATCCAAATATGGAGAATAGAATTGGGTTTTACAAGAGATATTGCCAGATACTTGGAGTCAATCCTGGGCTCAATTTGGATTGTGCTAAACAAACCCCTTTTGGCCAGTAAAATAAACTACTGCAAGTTATATAGTCAAATAATGTTTAATGTACTTCTTCCAGCCCTGGTGATTGGTGAGAAATATGTTATCCAAAATATTTAAGTTATATAATAAAACAAAAGTTATATTATCAGAGGAATTTACTTTACATATATTTTATGTTAATAAATCAATCAAGGCTTAATAGATAGTATAATTTAAGTTTATTTTTCTCAATGATCAGCGAACATTAACAGAGCTTATGAAAAGAAAAATAGACAATAAATGGTCAAGAAGATCATGATTAATTCCACTAAGGAAGGATGAATGTAATTTTTTTTTATTATTTGAAAAAGTAAACATTTTCAAAAGACCGTTTCTATAAATATGATTTATAGTAAAAAAAGAAAGAAAAAACTAATGATGTGCATATTTCTACAAGATGTTTACACAAATAGTTCGTTAGATAAACTGTTTACTTTTTTCTATTCAATAAACATTAATTGATGTATTAATTAACATATATTATACATTTGATGACCATCTTTAATTTAAACGATTGAATAAGCCACTATTTATCGTATTTCTTCAATTTCCACTTGGTGCGTATATAGCAGGCACTAACATGCTTTCCAATTCAAAATCTTTTTTTTTTTTTGACAAAATGTACTTTCTCTCTCTCTAATATTAATTATTATTAGAGCAACTTTCACATATAGCAAAATATAAAATTCATATATGTATAATATAACAAAGTTTTATAATTGCTCTCCATAACAAACATAAATATGTATAATTCGCTATACATATACAAAGAAACCAATTGTATATTCGCTATACATATACAAAAGAAAGTAGTTGTATACAAATAAATTGTATAATTTCTGTATGTATAGACCGAGAGATAGAGAAAGACAAAGGAAAATTGGGCCGGAGAATATTTGTATTGTATAATTATAAGTGTATAGGACGAAGATATATGTATTTGCAGGTATATATATAATTTTCTCTCGCTTTATACAAACAGAAACACGATTTATATATTTCATTTCTCTTTGTATAAGCGATGGAGGCGAGGGTGACGAGCGAGATCTGGGAGAGGAGGGGAGAGGGAAACGAAAATATGTATATATACAATTTTTTCTAGCTTTTATATACAAACACAAACACATTTTATACATTTTTGTTTGTATAAAAGTGAGTGGGAGCAAGCGAGAGATTGAGCGAGAAAGGGAGAGTGGGGAGCGAGAGTTTGAGGGAGAAAGGTGACTGACAAACACTTTGCTACATGGCACCAGTAAATCAAAGTGTGGTTATAGCATGTAATTTGATTTATTAGTTTATCATTATATACAATTTCCCTTATTATAAATTGATGAGGAAATGACATATATATACAACTTATTGTTACAATTAACAATAAATAGCGCAACATTAATTAGCGTTTAATAGATAAATAAAAAATAAGCACAAAATGGCCCAAATTAATTAATGACATTTTTATAGTTTTTTTTTTTCGTATAACCAAAATCACTCAAAAACAAAATTAACTGAAACATACCAAATTATATATACAATACATAACCGCCTAAAAACATAAATTATGTATTTTCATATATTTTTTATTCGTTATTGATAATAAAAAAATTTAATTGTATACTTGATGATATGTAGAATAATGGTGTATTTATTCACTTAGCATTACTATACATTTATAGCTATGTCATCTAGTCCAATGTATACATATTAAAAAATTAAACACTTTATGTATTCATTCACTCATAGTATGTATACACTGCATTGAAATTTTTTTTAATCAGGAAGATCATGTATAGATATCCGTATATTTATTCTCTTAAAATTGTATGCATTCCAGATTCTTCCTTCAGAAATGAGGATTGCAGATGAAATATAAAATGCTCAATGGTAAACACACAAGTTGAATCAGATAACGAGAAGAACTTACATGACTATAAATTTAGAGTTATGGATAGAGAATCCACAAGATTAGAATCAAAATCCCCAATTTTATGAATAATCATAGGATAAGTTTCTTAAACATGACAATTGATACCCACAATTAATTAATTACTATTACCTAAATTTTTACCTAAATTAGATATAACCTTCAATTTCAAATTAAAACATAAAAAAAAATCGAACGACAATACAAGAGGGGGTCAAACATAGCCAACAAGTAGAAAAATTGATGGGTAAATATCAACAAACCATCAAGAATTTGAAAGCGAAAGATAAAAAATAAACTATGAATGAATATTTTTATAGAATTCAATATGTAAAACTAACAAACAAGCAAGCAAACATCTTTTATTTAAAGTAATGAAAAAGATAATCAATAAAGAAACATGATTTAAAAGAATCTGTATGTATGGCATAGAAGAGAAAAAAATGGAGAAAAAAACCACTTCCCAATAAAAAAGGACATAATGCTACCACCTTTTAAAATTATTAATTTAATTAAAAAGAACTTTCCAATATGTGGGCTACTAATTGCAAAATTTGATTTTAGAAAATCTTTTTTATCAATAAAATAAAGGAAAAATAACTTAAATACACAACTATAAGTTTTATATTCTCTAATTTTCCCTTCTTTTTTTAAATATTACATAATTCCCTTTTTTTTAAATTTTAGTAGAAGTGTATAAATACATAACATTCTCTCCTATAATACACAATTACCAAATATAATGCCTATTTTTTCTCCATTAAAACACTCAATCTTCTAAATCAGTTTTTGGATTTTGAATTATTAATTTTAATTAAAACACCCAATTTTGAAATTTTGAATTTCAAAATTCAAAAAATTTGAAATTTCAAAAATCTGGACAATTTCTCTCCCGTTCTTATTGTTATTCTTACTCCATCACGTCTTCAGTTCTTCTTTCTCCATCATCGTCTTTCTTCTTCTTAATCCAGCATCTTTTATTGGTTTCTTCTTTTTCTTCTTAATCCATCATCGTCTTTCTTCTTCTTAACCCAGCATCTTTTATTGGTTTCTTCTTTTTCTTCTTAATCCATCATCAGTTCTTCTTTTCTTCCCTTTTTTGTTTTGGTTAATTGTTCTATTACATCATAGTAATGGATCNTGTCAAAGCATAGACTAAACATTATAATCCACTTAGTACTCATGTATTAAACCTATTGTCTGATACATGATAATAATTTTCATGATTTTTTGATACATATTGGATTCCTTAAAAATCTGTTGTTGGATTCCTTAAATTTTTACAATTAAATAGTATTTTCCAAGAGACAGCCCAACCCAACTCATTATTTTGAAAAATTCACAGTAACAACAATAAAATTACTGCAGTTCGAAATTTAACAGATTGTTCATAAAGAATGTATTCAAAATAGATGATATAATCTTTGATTTTCAAAATTTGAAATTAATATCCAATTACGTGCTGATTTAATGCTGATTAATGATCTGTTACCGTAAATTAAGCTGTTTTAGTTAACAAGATTAAATGTACCATTTTTTCCCCATTTTTTTCTTAACAGTTTAAACTTACCATGTATCATTTACCATGTGTCACTAGAGTCTAAAGTATCACGGCACAACAATTTTAAGGGACTTTTAGTAAATACTAAATTTATCGGGACAGAGTGTAATTATTGAATTACACTATGGGATTCCTTAAATTTTTACTAAAATAAAAGGAGGCTATATGTTGCCAATTAGTAAAATGGGATATCATGCTGTGCCATTTTTTCTAAATTGATCCATGTATGATATGTTGTGTGATATTTTTTGGGCTTTAAGTTTCAATCCCCGATAGGCCCAGTGGGCCAGGGGTTATTAAATAGGAAAATGGGCCTTTGTAATCCAATGGGCCTAAATGACCCGTATCTGTACTTAGCATTTCTTCTTCTTTGGCATGACGGAGATCGAAATGATAAACCCTTGCAGAACCCTAATTTTAGTCCTCACAGAAGGAAGAAGTGTTACAGTTTTGGGTTGGTTACAAGAAGACGAAGAAACAGCTGAGAAAATGGGGAAATTACCACCTTCCTTAAGGTCAGCTAACTTTGCTGTAAACACTCTCATCAAAACTCCATCTCCATCCCCATCCCCACCTCCAACCTCAAAACCCCATTATTATCCCAAAAAATCACAATCACCCAAGAAAAAACCCACATCAAATACTGAACCCCAGCTTCCATCATCTATTGTAGCCTTTGATTCAACATCTCTTTCAGATGCTAAAACCCTTTTCAATTCTCTGATTTCCAGTACCAGAAACCCCTCTCCAGACAATAAATTTTATAATGCAGTTCTTCAATCATTTTCCTCCAATTCAACTCTCCAAGATTCAATCTTTTTCCTTAATCACATGATCAAGGTTCACCCTCCTTTCTCCCCTGACAGGTTTACATACCATGTTCTCCTCGTCCAATCTTGTAAGTCTGTTAACCTTTCTTTATCCCCTGTTCATCAGGTTCTTAATCTTATGACTACCAATGGTTTCCCTCCTAATAAGGTCTCCACAGACATTGCTGTGAGGACCCTTTGCTCTTCCGGCCACGAAGAGCAAGCCATTGAGCTAGTGAAAGAACTTTCCTCCAAAGACTCTCCCCCTGATACATATACTTATAATTTTATTGTTAGGCATTTGTGCAAGAACAGGCCTTTGAGTACCATGAATAACTTTATTAAAGAAATGAGGGAAGGTTTTGATATAAAACCTGATCTTGTTACATATACAATTATGATTGACAATGTTTGTAATAGTAAAAATCTTAGGGAAGCGACTAGATTATTAGGAGTTCTGAGTGAGGAAGGCTACAAGCCTGATTGCTATGTTTATAATACAATTATGAAGGGTTATTGTATGTTAAGTCAAGGGGGTGAAGTGTTGGGTGTATACAAGAAAATGCAGGAGGAAGGAGTGAAGCCTGACCTTGTGACATATAATACATTGATATATGGATTGTCTAAGTCGGGAAGGGTGAAAGATGCTAAGAAGTTTTTGAATGTTATGATGGAGGAAGGCCATGTTCCAGATGCAGTCACGTATACTTCGTTAATGAATGGTATGTGTAGAGAAGCAGATCCATTAGGGGCGGTGGCTTTGTTGGAGAAAATGGAAGCACGGGGCTGTGCTCCTAATTCGTGTACATATAATACATTGCTTCATGGGTTATGTAAGGGAAGATTGTTGGATAAGGGAATGAAACTGTATGATGTTATGAAACAGAATGGTACGAAGCTTGAGACAGGATCTTATGGAACTTTTCTCAGAGCTCTCTGTCGGAATGGCAGAGTGGCAGATGCTTATGAAGTTTTTGATTATGCAATAGAGAGCAAGAGTTTGACTGATGTTGCTGCGTATACAACATTGGAGAGTACTTTGAAGTGGCTTAAGAAGGCTAGAGAGCAGGGACTTGTCATTTGATCTCCATTGCTGGTATTCTGATTCATCTGAAGTGTTGTACTTATTCATGGGCATTGTCAATCTTGCTTAGAGATTTGTCACTTCTCCAAGTGCTCCTCTATGAGCTTGAGAAGTCAAATCGTCTCATCATTTGATCCTTTTTATGTACTTTTTCATGTTATGAAATACACAGGAGTGTTTGAATTTATTATACATATGGCAGGAACTATGTGTCTGAATTAATTGTAAATATAACAGGAGTTCTCAAGCTAGAAGAGTATGGAACATTAACTATTTTCCACTCATTTAGAAAATGAACAAATGTAGAACACTCGATTGAACAAATGACTTGGGAGCGTCTAAGCATTTACCAACTATACCTTGTCTAGTTGTGCTCTTATTTGGAATCTTTGAAGTGAACACGGGTATAGCACCTAAAGATGTCTAATGAGGTCTATAAACTGGCCTTTCAAGGAGCTGATTCATAATGCAAAGAGTTGGAATGGCAGGAAGTGATCCCAAGAGGTCGACTGCCATTTTAAGGCAAAAGACCTCCTCAGCTTGGCCGACTTGAAACTTTATTGAGCTTTCTCCTAAATTTAAAAACCATCCTGTTATTGTGTATTGTTATAAGAGATCGGAAGCACGACACCATTAACTGAAGAAGGATCCTTATATGCAGCTGATTGAATAGGACTGAAGACCATCTTCAGTTAATATGATATAAGGTTTCTGAAGTGAAGCAGGGGAGTCCATTTTTTACTCTGAAATTCTCCAATTTGGTTCCCTGTTGCTTGTTGTAGTTTTGTAGCTCTTAGTCTCGATTCTAGACTAGACTCCACGATAGAATTGGACCATATCTTAACTCCCAAACAGCTTCCAAGGCCCAAAAATTGTTTAGCTGAAGCAAATGGCTGACTGGGCTGGTTAGAATAGGTCAGGCTACATCATCTTGTATTGCTCCATTCCATGAATTTTGGCTTATGATTCTGTCACATGTTGATGTCTCTTGTTCTCATGGGATCTGCGAACAAGAAATCTTCTTGATTGTCTCTTGGTTTGTTTGCAGAGCAATGATATTTTACTTTTTTTTCTCTCAAAATGACAATATGTATATACATGGATAAGGTTCAATGCTCTGTATTTTCTGACACTGAAAATAACATGTTCTCTTTATTATCCTTAGGTTTCAGTGTACCAATTGGGTTCATCATCTTTATTTCTTATGATAATAACGCCAATTTATGAAAAAAAATATAATTTGTTCTGAACCCCATTGAACCCTTGTTTGTTGTATGTCTAATGAAGTAAAAAGAGCTTTGAAAAGTGAAGTTGTGATTGAATTAATGACAAATGGTTCGTTCACTCAAGAAGCATGGAGTATATTATATTTTCATCTGTTGCATTAGTCACCCAACAAATCGCCGACCTTCTCCTTACCAAATCTTTATTTGTTCCTATGTAAATATAATCTTTAAACACAACCTCACCTCAATTTCCAAGATACCATAATTTTCTATAACCTAAACTTATCCTTTGTCTACCCATTCATTACAAGCAAATAGACAAATTTTGACTAACATGGATTGTGGTATCAGTAGAGGAATTGCTCCATCGATGTTTTTAGTTTGAGCCCTGAGTAATGAGTATGAACCAAATCATGTTGGGAGCCGATCTGGATTTAGTCGGAATCACCGGCAGACATGGGAAACCCATTATATATACACAAAAAAGTTATCCAGCTATAGCCTATATGATTCTTGTTCACCAAAAACCCTATACCTAGCTAGCTCTTTATCAATGCAACCGGTAACTAGGGCTGTTAAGTGTTAACCAATCGAAATTTTCCAGATGCATGTAATGTCCAGAAACATGTACAATTTCCCATGTATGTTAAAATAAAATCCTTTAATTCAACTATACGATTAAAATCTAAAAAAAGGGAATCTTGCAGAAAATTGTTGGAGAAAAACAAGGCATAGTACAGCTCTATAGCACTCTCTATACTCAATGATTGAATTTAGAATTCATCCAATTAATTAATGATTGTCAAAACGTTGCAAATTCTGAGGCCATAAAATGCAAGGAATAAAAAATTGTTCTCTAACAAATTGCTGGTTAATGACGTAACAATATTACTGGAAAAAAAAATAATTGTTGCCTAGGTTAATAGCTGTCACATACAATTTAATTCCAGGAAAAAAAAGTCATGTACCTATAAATAGACTCTTGAATCATTTAATTTGTTACATCAAAAAAACTAGTGAGTCCTTTCTTCCAAAACAAATAAAAAACCATGGCAATCTCATATAAATCTAAAAGTTTATTATTTCCTGTTAGATCTATTAGCTTGCCTACAAGATTACATCCTAATGGCCTAAAAATTGAAGATGAATTACACAAGCTGAAAAACTCCGAAACGTCGTCGTCGCATAGTGCAGATACAATTCAGGCTGGTATTGTTGGGCTTGTAGAATTATACAATTCATTTCAGGAACTAATTCAGTGTCCAAGCACACAAAAAACTCTTGTTCAACATCAAAATGTGGCTTTTGTAGAAGAGTCAATAGAAGGATCACTTGAGTTACTTGACTCATGTGCTGCAATTAGAAATTTATTTTGTACTATTAAGGAACAAGTGCAACATCTTCAATCAGCGTTACGACGAAAAGGTGGAAATTCCAGCATCGAAAGGGACATTGGTAATTATTTAACCTTAAGGAAGAAAATGAAAAAGGAGATTGGAAAAAACTTGAGGAAATTGAAACATATGGAGAACAGAGTTGGATGTTCTCTGTTTTTGGACATTGAACAACACTTAAGAGAAGTAACAGGAATAAGTATATCAGTTTTTAAAGCTCTTTTGGTATTTTTATCCTACCAAGATACAAAATTTAAGCCTAGTGGATGGTCAATGATTTCGAAATTGATGATCACAAAATCAGGTTCTTGTAAAAGTAGTCAATTTTTTAATGAAATGGGGAATGTTGATATGGCTCTTTGCGATCTTCGCGAAGAGATTAAGAGGAATGATGGTAAGGTTGATGTCAATATTGCACGAAGGAGATTACAGATGCTTGATGAAAGTATTAAGGGATTTGAAGCTGGATTAGAAAGCTTGTATAAGCAATTGATCCAAACTAGAGTTTCATTTCTTAATGTTCTAGCACTTTAAGAACATATATTCTTACTTGTACATATATAAGAGTTCACCTATAGGTTATACACAAATTTTGTTAGAGTGAAGATGAATAGTTCAGAAAAAGTTATAATTAAATCTTAAACTTTGAGATACATCTCCTTGTTTTGTGTTCTATCTTTTTACCATAACGAAGTCTAAGCTAATTAGTTTACTATTTCTTCTGTCTCAAATTATATTTAGCAATTATCTTTAACCTGCCTTATTGTACGCGGCGATTCTCAATTCCTAAGTTGGGACTATCCAAGCATGAATTGGTCACGGGCTAGTAATAATTTGTAGTCATTTCAGATGTATACCCAATCTATAACACAAATTATACAGTGATTATACATTTCTAACTTCTTTTTTATTTTATTTTAAAAATTCTTTTTAACTCTATTTATTTTTAAAAATCTGATAAATAAAACTATATGGGGCTAACTTTCTATGTGGTCACGCCTCCGACTTTTAAAACACTTAGATTAATAACATATATGATAATCTAATGATTAAAAAAATGATCTGAAAAAGGGGTTTAGGTTTTATATATCTTAAACTAGTAGTATATTCTATGATCTATAATTAATTTACAGGATCCATGAATTTGAAAGTACTAATAATAATTGTCATCGATTCCTGCTGCAAAGCAAATAAATTGTGTACTGATAATTGGAATAATTAGATAGATATTTAGCCAGCAGTGCTTCAGATTTGGTTAATGTATAATCAAAATACAATGAATTAAGCTCAAATAATCATCGATAAATTAAACCACATGCATGAATTGCGTTGGCTGTTTTAATAATTTGTAACCATTTGAGTAGAATCCTTAATTATTATTTTGACATGCTAAAGGACTATGTCTTGTACGATTATGTGAGATTGAATTGCCATAGACAAGATCTTTTTTGTATAATTACTTTCTAGTCTAGTGGAGAATACAATTAGCAATGTACTTAATTAGTACAAGACTAATTTATGAAAAAACACATGATAATGACGATCACATGGGAACAAGATGATCATTGTTGATAAGACATGTTCAATTATTTCAGCTTTTCTTGTCCAAATTAAGGTTCATGGATTTACGATGAATGCTGCATCGTTAGTCTTAATTATATGAATTTATCTAGGAGGAATAATCAATTGAAGGGACAAGAAAATGACTACACAATTTAGTGTGATCAATCCTAATTACATTGAACCTGATCATATGGACAAAATTGTATCTTTGTAAATCCACTTCCATGATCAACAAAACGGGTAGTTAGATAAAAACGTACGTATTCACTTCTTTCATTTCATTGACAATTAAAATAGATCTAAACGTCTGTAATATGACGCTCTCAATCTTTTTAGCTCCATCCCTTAGTAGTAGAGTAATGATGGCAAGAAGTAGAATTTTTCAGTGATGGATCATGAAATAGGAACTTAAAATAATTTAGTGTGTCACCTGAAGAAGCTACACCTTTCTGTCATCACATGCACTTCATCGTAAAATATTATGAGTGGCAGTGGATTTGTCCATATGTGTATCTTCTCGCAGAAAATGGGCCTAATCAAAATTGTTTGATGTTAGCTAGTCAAAATCTAGCACATTGAAATTCTTAACATGCTAATTAAAATCTTTCAAATTCTTTGAATTTGTTTTCAGTATATTCTTGCTACGTACTATAACAAAAATGATTAGCCAGCTATAGATTTTGAAAGTTCACACTATTTTTGTCAACCAAAAAAAAAAAAAAAAAAGAACTTAACTACTTGCTAGAATATGTCTCTCTTGGACTTTCGAATAGGAAATTTGGCCATTGATATGATTTGCGAATATTTATTGAAAGTTATGTGATTTTAAGTTTGTGGTATTTGATTATTTTACATGCAATTGAACTATGATCAGTCCAATGGCCTTGCATCATGTTAATGGTTTCTTGAAACCATATTTTCTGCTGACTAATTTGTTTTATGCTATTAAGAAGTATTAATGAAAAATTAACACTAATTAATCAACGTATTCTTTTTAATTAGCCGGAAATACTAGCAACTATTTAGGTGTAAAACCGTCCCTAATTAATTATTTGTACAGAAGAATTATGCCATGTACGATCACCTGACACTGGATAGTCAACCTAATTAAATTAAAAATTGTTATGTTCTATTTTATTAATAACGTGCTTTCCGACCTTTCTGCCAAAATAAAATAAAATAGCATAATTAAATTATAAAATCACATGATAATGACAGACATCAAGACAAAGAATGTTTACGGTTGATTAAACATCACCTAATTGGTTTTCGATTCATGTCTAATGATGTTTAATTAACACTTCAAAAGGTTTAGACTAACATTGATTATATAATTACTGATCTATTGATCAATGGTTTCAGGATAGCAGTTGAATTATTCAGAGGGTAGTTTTACAATAATCATCTAGCTCTAGCTAATAATCATATTAGGTCTTAACCAAGTAATTATTTAATAAAATAATCAATGCATTAATAGTAAGATAATGTACACAACTTTTTAACCAAAAAGATTAGTGAGGACTAGTGAGCAATATTGAGCGTTCCTTCTGATATAACACAAAGCAACTGTGGTGCGTCTGACGTTCTTGACGATCAAATATAACACAAGGAAGCTCCATATTATCCTATGGTCTAGTAATACATACTAACAGCTCTCGAATCTCGAAAATTATTAGAGAAGAACCAAGACATAAATAGGATTTACACACAAATATTCATCAATAAAATCTCTCTCTCATAAAATAAAGATAAAAAAATCGAACCAAAGACACACCCCTCTTTGAGAAAATAGCGATAGGAATAACTCTAGACAACACAACGATTGTGAAAGATTGTATTCAAAGAACACAAAATCCAGTAATTCATTTTTTGTATTTTTCTTGGTGAAATTAAGAGTTTACTAATTGAGATATGTTTAGGTTTGCTCTCTTTGGTATCTAGCAAGAATAATAAGCCAGCTAGTGATGTTTGAAACTTGTAGAATTGTAGTAGGAATAACTACTAAAAGATGCCATTTTACTAATTTCAACTCTTAGGCAGTGAGGCCGTTTACACATAATGATTGGGGCGGCACCAATATAACTATTCTCAATATGAAAATCAGTATTAGGAGAAAGGGACTAAAGCCTAATGTAACCTATTTTAGAGCCAACAAATAAAACAATTCTACACTGCCGGCTGTTGGCTGCTACACCAATAAACATCACCTACAATAATTGAAAACATTACAAAGATATAAGTAGAGGGAAGAATGATCTTCTCTAGCATTCACTTGATAACTAAGTCTCTATAGTAAAACATAGATATAGACATGGCTAATTCTAGTCATGTTAGGTCGATTAGCTTTCCGTCTCGTTCACAGCCAGAGTATCTAAGAGTTGAGATTGAGCTAAACAGGCTCAAAACATGGGAATCAACATCAATTTCTTCAACAACAACCCCTTTTAGTTTAAACACCATTCAACAAGGCCTTGTAGGTCTAGCAGAGTTGTATAATTGTGTTCAAGACCTTCTAGTGTCCCCGGTGATTCAACAAGCTCTCCTCATACATCAAATGGGACGATTAGCGGAGGAAGCCCTTGAGGCCTCTGTTCGATTAATTGACTCGTGTAGCACGACGAGGGAACTAGTCTTGATGATGAAGGAACAAGTGCAAGATCTTCAATCAGCATTGAGGAGAAAATTAGGAGATTCAAGCATACAGAGTGTTTTTATGTTTAAAAATATTCTTTGTTTAAAAATAGTAAAAATGACTAAGTTTCGGAAAATCAATTAATCTTATTATCCAAGAAAAATCAACTTTCTAAATTACGGAGTCGCCACTTGATTTTTGACAAAACCAAGAAAAACTTTAAAATTAATTTCAAAAGATTCAAAACAGATAAATCATTTGAAAAAGGTTCGAAGTTCAAATGTACATCCCGAGAAGGTGTTAGGCCCTCGGATGCCCGCTAACTTGCGGTTGACCGGCGATTTGACTAAATGACTCTTAAGTAAATTTAAAATTTTAACTAAGTAAAGAGAAAATTCGTTTTATATATTTTATTCCATTTTTTATTCTTTTTATTATTTTAAGGAAAAATATTTAGAGGAAATTTCTAACGGGAAATAACCTAAAAACTTTTGACAAAAGTCATTAAAAAACAAACTAAGTAAAAAAAATAGTGAAATTTATAATAATAAAAGAAATGGCTGCCCTTTAGGAGATTGTTAAAATTCTACCAAATATTAATTAATTTAAACAATAAATAAATAAAAGAGGAAGAGAAAAGAACATTTTGAATTTGAGCTAAATACCCAAATTCATCAAAATTGGACTTTGGCCCACCTGTCCCATACTGATTTTTAAAATGTAGGCTTGGGCCCCCTTAACAAATTAAAACCCGCAAAAACATTTGGCCTTTGGGCCTATTTAAAAATGGGAAATTTAGTTAACTAGTCAAAAAAATCAACTTATTTAGTGATAATATCCATATTTTAATAATATTAGTAACATGTCAAAAATGTCATTATTTTAAAAATAAATAATTATTCTGATATTATTAATATTTTTTTCTCTCTCATTATTTACACCCTTTTTCTCTCTCTCATAGATTACACATTTTCCTATATTTATGTAATTGGATAGATATAAATGTCATTTTGATTTTTTTCTCTTTTCTTAATCTTATTAGTTTCTCTCTCTTATTTTCTTCCTAATCAAATCCCATATTTTTCTCTCTTTTCTTAAGCTTTTTTTCAATTTCTCTCTCTAACATTCTTCCAAATCAATTCCACAGATTTTCGATTCAATATATTAATATTTTCTATTATTCTCATTTAATTTTGTTGCAAGATTTGATTTGAAGATTAGCATTGATTTGAGTATTATGTTTTTCAGATTTCTTATTTATTTACTTACTGATTTTAGTGTTTTTTTTTTGTTTTTTTTTTTAATTTTGTTGTTCTTAAAACATTTTTTAGGGTTTGAGACTACATAATTCTCTCTTCAATGGACGTTTTCAAGAGAGTTACTAGAGGTATTGGACAAAATAATCAAAGTTCTTCCTATTTTCCATCATTTAATTTTTTTTTCACTCAAAAATTAAACATCAATGTAGGTTCCGCTTCTAAATCTAAGGAGGATATACGACGGGGAAAAATGCCTGAATCCGTCGATGTGCAAAATCCCACACAAATTAATAACCATGAAGTTGAAGAAGATCAATTTGTTGGAGAAGATGTATTTTTTTTTCATGTTCTGTGTCTTGCATGTTTAGTTTAATTTGTTTAGTAATTTTTAAGATTCAAAAAAAATCATGTTACAATGCATTTGGAAGTGTATATGAAATTTTTATTATGTTATAGTTAGTATTTATTTTTGTATTTCATATATTTATTGTATTTTGTGTTCTGTCTTTTTTTTTATGTGTTAGTTATGTCAATGTAACACATTATATGAGTTTGATTGTGTATATTTCATAATTTTAATGTTTTTTGTATTCATAGATTTGAAAGCATATATTGAATTTTGTTGCTGTTTTAGTCATTATGTATTTTTGGATTTCATTGTTTTAATGTATTTTGTACCCATAGATTTGGAATTGTATTTCATATATTTAATTCATTTTGTATTCTGTTTTTTTTTTGTTTGTGATAGTTATGTCAATGTACCACAGTTAGTATTTATTTATTTTTCATAGTTTTATTATTTTTTGTATTCATAAATTTGGAAGTATATATTGAATTTTGATACTGTTTAAGTCAGGTATTTTTACAATTAATAGTTGCATTCATTCAAAAATTATGTTGCATTGTTTCTGAATTTGATATTTTTTTTCTAATTTGTATTTATTCTAAAAGTATGTCAACTAGTTATGTATTTTATTTAAGAATGAGTACACCAAATATTCAATTATTTCTTTTCAATTTTATATTTCATTCACTTTTTCATCATACTATTTTTTTGTATTTTATATATTATTATACAAAATTCTAAATAAAAATTAGAATAAATAGAAATACAAATAAATACATATTGAAATGAATAAATACAGGATTTTTGAAGAAAAAAATAACTATATAGGAAAAAAAATATATGAAAATACAAATATATTTCTTAAATGACTATATAGATAAATTCGACATACCTATTGGAATGAATATAAATTAATAAAAAACTATAATAAATATAAATAGAATTTATTGTGGAATGAATATAATTTTAAAAAGGTAAAAATTTTGGAGAGAAAAAAAAAATAAAATTTAAATTTTATTTGAAAATGTAACTGATGAGAAAATTAAGTGATCCTTAATTTTTTTTTTGAAATATTCTCTCCCTTGATTTTCTCCCTTTTGTTATTAAATAATTATATTATTAAATAAAAAAATATATATATATAAATAAGATACATAACAAACTAAAATTTGACATTTTTACTAAATATTGAAAGTGTTGCTAATGAATCCTCTTAAATGTTAAAATATTGACGTTTTCGAAAATTTCCCTTTAAAAATTGTTGAAGGGCCCTGGCCCAAATTTCCTGGAAAAAAAAAGAAATAGGTATATAATGATGTATACTGATGTATACGATATACATTCAATTCCGTTTTGGACTTTTGAGACCTGTATTTTGTTTGAATACACATTTCTCGCGATTCCCCTGTATTTTCCATATTATTTCAGCGCCTTTGTACCTGTACCATTTTTTTATCCTGTTTTAATAATTGTATATCGCTGCCCAAAAGATGTATATCAATACATACGGGTTGTATCCTACGCACGTATTCATTTCCTATTCCTGTATTATATCTGAATTTGGCGTCTCTGTACGTTAACCTGCAATTCACATTTTTTACACCTATTTATGGTGTAGCGTCTCTGTATATCAGTGTATACAGTCTGTATATCAGCCTGCTTTTCAACTTTCGAAAGTTGAAAGCTCCTTTTCAGCAGTGTATCTGGAGGGCTATCAACCCAGATTTCGATTTGTTGCTTCATGTACGCCTGTCAACCTGTATATCAGTGTATACAATATGTATACAGAAGGTATACATCATCTTCAACACCTGTAAATTAATTTCCATCAACTTTCCAGGTTCTAATGAACCAGTAATCAATTTCCAGCAGTGCATTTCTGCTGTTTTTCAACCTGTACACCTGTTTGAAAGGAATCTACGACTCGAGGAGGATGTTTTGAGCCTTTATGGCTCAAGGAAGAAGTGCAAGAGATGGAAATGAAGTCCATGGGGACTCGAAAGTGATTTCACATGAGTGAAACATGAAGAAACAAAGACATAAAATTGTGAGATTACTGGAAAAACATCTCGGAAAATAACTGAAGAGACAAACCAACAACAACTCATGCCATTTTCAAAATCGAAGCAACAACTCTTAATGGAGGACTTGAACTAACATTCAATATTTGTATGAATCAGTTGTGTAAACACATAATTGAATTCTTATCACTATAGGAACAAGCAAAGGGTTAGGGTCGAAACGCACATTAATATTTGATACCAAAACAGGCGATAAATATGAACAGACCATCAAAGGATCTAGGAAATTTTCAACTATACAAAAATAAATAAAACAGTAGGAACAAAATAAACATGATTAACTACTAAAAGGTCAAACCGAAGTCTAACACATGACTACTAAAACAAAGCTAAGCATATATAATAAACAGAAAACATAAAAGAGCTGGGAATTAAATAAAACAAGGCTAAGAAAAAAATTTTACCTGGTTCTGGGCAGCGAACCAAAACTACGAGCTTGAAAGAGACGATACCACCTTCTCAACTCGAAAAACCACAAAAACACTTTAAAATTTTGAACTATGGAACCAAGAATTCTTAAAATTTATAGGTACTATTTGGTCTTCCCCTCCAAAATCCTCCCTTTAAATAGTGAATGAAGTGGGTTTATATAGAAACCCAAAAATCCTCAAAGAGGATGAAATACCGATGTGAGACTGTTGCAAAATTGAAAATTGTTTGAGAAACGACATGGGAGAGGCAATTTCGTTTAGGAGAAAATGAATTAGTGGTCGGACCAAATTGGATTTGTCAATTTCGTTTGCCTCAGATCTCTTTCATCCATCCTAAGCAAACGAGGGGCAGCTGTTGACACCCAATTTTGGCCCTCTACGATTTGATTAATTTTTAAAGCTTCTTAGATCTTAGACAAATGAAAATAATTGATTTTATCCATTAAAAAAAAAATTTGCCTTTCCCACATCATTTTTCAAACAATTTCAATTTTGCAACAGTCCCACATCGGTATTTCACCCTTTTTGAGGATTTTTGGGTTTCTATATAAACCCACTTCATTCACTATTTTAAGGGAAGATTTTTTAGGGGAAGATCAAATTACCCATAAAATTTTGAGAATTCTTGGTTCCATAGTTCAAAATTTTAAAGTGTTTTTGTGGTTTTTCGAGTTGAGGAGATGGAGTCGTCTCTTTCAAACTCGTAGTTCCGATTCGCTACCCAGAACCAGGTAAATTTTTTTTCATCTTAGCCTTGTTTTATTTAATTCCAACTCTTTTATGTTTTCTGTTTATTATATATGCTATGAAATAAAGACCAACAAGTGATATAATTCAATCCAACAATAGGAATTTTTCAGAAAATAAAAGCAACACAGTGATTTACTAAAATTCTGCAACAGCATGACTTAATCATATAACTTTAGCATGAGTTGGTTAACTACATTTGCAAATTGAACACCTCTGTAATGCATAATAGACAAGAAGATACAATCTTTTATCCGTCAACTTTGATCTATGCGATTCAACAAAGAGAAAAAATAAAAAAAATAAACAAGCAATAGTGATAAACAGCCAAAACAAATACATGACAATAACTAAACAGAAGTTCCCTGACACGTCAACTATCAAGTAAACTACTTAAACCCAACAATTGACTCAAACCAAAAGGGAGTTGAAAACAGAGTCATACATGGTTTAAAGATTAAACAACTTTAGACTCAATTTGATCAAAGTGTCACTCGATTACAAGCACAAGAAAACTTTTTCGAGCCATTGCTCAAGCAAGCGGTGAGTTAAATAAACATGATGTTTTATGAAACAAATGCCAAGGGAAAAGATATGAGAACTAGGGAGAACAACGAAAAATTTAACAGGGAACACAGGAGTGAGCGAACAATTTCCAAAATGGTCAGCTTAGCAATTCTAGAAAATTAAAACTCATGAAGTAGTCATTTGAAAACTTTTTTCCAAACTTAAGAAAAATCTATAGTATGGTTCCCAAAACTATATCTACAAGGAACTCACAGATTTGAAGAAAACAAGTTTGAGGTAACAATTACAAAAGGAACTCAAAACTATAACAAAACAAATTAACAACCTAAAACTTGAACAAATATCAACAGTGAAGAAAATGAGCAACAGAACCTAAACTAATATATTTGACATTTCTAAATAAGTGCAAAAACACGAATCCAAATGCTTAATTGTTTACAAGAACAAATGCAAGAACTAAATCCAAAATACAATAGACTTTAAAACTAATCTCAGATAAGAAACACAAACAAAACACCGAAGATGCTAGGAAAATTTATAACAAAAATCATAACAGTGAGAATACAGAAAACATTGCTTAAGATGTTAAACCAAAGTAAAACACAGGAAAAAAATTAAAACAAAGCTAAGAACACCAAATAAATAGAAAGCATAAAAGAATTGAGAATTAAATAAAACAAGGCTAAGAAGAAAAAATTTTTTACCTGGTTCTGGGTAGCCAACCGGAACTACGCATTTGAAGGAGACGACTCCACCTCCTCAACTCGAAAAACCACAAACACTTTAAAATTTTGAACTATAGAACCAAGAATTCTCAAAATTTTATGAGTACTCTTTGGTCTTTCCCTGAAATATCCTCCCTTAAAATAGTGAATGAGGTGGGTTTATATAGAAACCCGAAAATCCTCAAAAAGGATGAAATACCGATGTGGGACTGCAGCAAAATTGAAAATTGTTTGAGAAACGATGTGGGAAAGGCAAAAATTTTTTTGTTGATAAAATCAATTATTTTCATTTGTTTAAGATCTAAGAAGCTTTAAAAATTAATCAAATCGTGAAGAATCAAAATTGGGTGTCAACAAGAGTTGCTTCAATGCCTACATAAGTTTAAGAAAAAAATTGAAAAAGGATATAGCCAAGAGCCTCAAAGTACTAAAACAAATAGAAAACAAGATAGAATCATTTACTCAAGTTGATTTAGATCAATCTGTATCTAAGCTATTTGGAGTACTAAGACAAGTATCAATCTTGACCATCTCAGTCCAAAGTTCACAACTTTATTTCTTGTCTTCGCCAGCTTCAAAGGCGAAGCAAAACGGGTGGTCTTTGCTATCAAAAATGCTTTTAACAAAATCAATAGCTTATAAGGGAGATGAAAAGACAATCAATGAGGTTGAATGTGTTGATCTTGCTCTCTGTTCTTACCTTCACAACAACGATTATAAAGTTGATGTATCGATGATTCAGAGAAAATTGCAGATATTAAATACAGGTCTTCAAGCTATTGAGGCTGGCACAGAGTGCTTGTCAAGGCTATTAATCAGAAACAGAGTCTGCCTTCTCAACATCCTTACTCCTTAGAAGATATTGTACATTAGTATTAATATTTAAGAATTAAGGCATACATTTTTATAAGCATATGCCTATATATTCTTGATCATCAATTTTTGTAATATTTGGAAGTGAAATATGCAAAACCAAAGTTCAATCATTCCTCTTTGCTAGTTTGTTAATTTTGCATTTCGATTAATATTTTACTATATGACAGATCCAAAAGATAATGAGACCCATTCTTGTTGAATTTTTTTTTTTCATTACTACAAGGCTAATTTTTGTTAACTGCTTCCCAATATTGAGGCCTAGAAATGTGTCTTACCCTTCAACCAAGGTTAACAAGTGTCGAGCATTGAATGGATTTCAAGATCTATAAATACCAAAGTTTTACTAAAACAAAACATCAACAAGCAATTCATAATTTCTTCGACAAATAGTTTGATTTCTCACTCTGTAACACTACTTTCTCAATTTCTATTCCAAAACTCATGGATAACTCCCAGAACTTGAGCTACCAAGCTGGCCAAGCTAAGGGCCAAGCTCAGGTAATTTACATGATATTACTTGAACATTCAATTTTCCTTTAACGTGCTCGAAGATCATTGATGGAACCAGAAATTCTAATACTAAATCAATTTGGGAAAAAAAATGCAAGAATAACAAATCGAGGGAATGCAACAATTTATTATGTATATACAATCAAAACTATGGTTCACTTATTTACCTATGATTTTAACACAAATAGAATCTATTCTATTCAGATTATGTAGCTCAGCCCTTGATAACGTGTGATATATGTTGTTATATTTACATCAGGAAAAAGGTAACCAGATGATGGACAGGGCCGCCAATGCTGCACAATCTGCCAGGGAAACAATCCAGGAGGTAATTTGGCCATTGATATATACACACACTTTTAGCTGATTTATTAGACCAAAAAAATAATGTGTTATATTTGGTTTATAGGCGGGGCAGCAAATGCAGGCCAAGGCACAGGATGCGACTAATGCAGTTAAAAATGCGACTGGCTTAAACAAATAAACACCTATGTTCAATCAAATGGGTTGTTCTTTTCCTTTCAAAAGTTTGAAGTTTCTTGTTTTATTTTTTCTCAAATTAGGGAAGCAGCTTATGTTGCTTAGTATTGAGTATTGTTGAGAGTTTTCTTGTTTCTGAATTAAAGAAGAAGCTATCTTTTCTTCTTTGCTCTACTCTAATAATATTACTACTATTGTTTGGTTCTATGTAATCTTTTTCGTCTAACAACTTTATAACTCATCAGTTCAATTTTTACCGATTCTTTTGAAATCAGATCACGAAATTATATATAAACAGGAAGCTGAAGTAAATATAAATTACTCAGTTCGACGATAGTTGTCCACTTTATTAAAAAGAGTTTGGCCAACAATATTGTCCAGATTAGAACATCAAATGATAATTTATTTTTTATGTCTATTTTACTTTGCTATTAAATACTAGTTATCATCTAACAATTTTTGAAAATATTAAATTTAATAAAATCAAAGAATAATATAATAATATTATCTCTATTATTTATTTTTTCTTAAAGGGTGGATAAGTCAATAGTGGACAACTATTGTTGCACAGAAGGGTATTTTTTTTAAAAAAACACACGAAATCATTTGTGTTTGATCAATAAATTTAAAATGAAAAAGAATCTGAAAAATACTCTAACCTTGGCCGAAATTGTTGTTACGATATCAAACATTATGGTGGACCTTTTATCCCTGCACTATTTAATGTATGTGTCCAAATGGACACGGTACTATTTATAATGATGCAATATTTATGATGTCCACGTGGACGCATAAATACCTTTAAAATACATTATTAAATAGTGTTGGCAATAAAAGGTCTTTTCAAAATTTTGATATTTTTACAGTAATTTCAATTAAAATTCAGATATAATTCGTTACATTTTTCACAATTTAAAAATCATTTTGAGTAGCAATTAGTGTGACCAAACTTTTCACAGTGCATCTAAGTGTAAACATTTTTATCTACGAGTAACACTTATTTTCTCTAAAACAAAATTTGGCCAAAGTAACATTTAATTTGAGACATAACATTAATGTGCTAATGTATGTCCCCACATTTCCTTTGGTCTTGTCCAAATCTTCTCCAATTAATTAGCTTAATTCTCAACGAAATCACTCTCATGGCTGATGGCATCATCCAAAAAAACTGAGATTATATTGCAAGCACTAATTGCAAATTAATCCTACTCTTTAGCCGAACATTTTGTTTTGTATTTGTTAAGTGCATGCTCTCCTGATTCAATATATATAAATAAATTAATTTATATGTTATTCTAAACTAATGTGGCTTCATGAAATAGGTTAAGTTATTGTCTTATTATTCTAATGTGGCTTTATGATATAGGTTAACTTAACTTTTAAGGGAATTTGTTCTTGAAAAATGGTATTCCATCAAGAAAACAACATTTCATGTAAGATCGCGACAAAAAAATGTATTGTTGAGATAATTGGTTTTAAAGTATTGTGAGTTACAAAAGACAACAGAAAATGTATTGATGAGATTATTGGTTTTAAAGTATTGTGTGTTATAAAGGAAAAAGATATTTCTAAAATGTATTATGGAAAATGGTATTCCATCAAGAAAACAGAATTTTAGGTAAGATTGCTAAAAAAAAATGTATTGTTGAGATAATTAGTTTTTAAAGTATTGTGAGTTACAATGCACAAAAGAAAAATGTATTGTTGAGATAATTAGTTTTTAAAGTATTGTGAGTTACAAAGCACAAAAGAAAAAATGTATTGTTGATTTATTGTTTTTAAAGTATTGTGAGTTATAAAGGAAAAAAAAAATATTTCTATAATGTATTATGAAAAATGTTATTCCATAAAGGAAAAAAAGAAAAATGTATTGTTCAGATTATTGGTTTTAAAGTATTGTGAGTTGATAAAGGAAAAAAAGTATTTTTAAAATGTCAGAAGTGGGATTTGAAACCACGCCCTCCTCTTAGGAAAATCAAAACTTGTGTCCAGACCACTCAGCCATTCCGACTTATATAATAATATATTGATTTTCCTCCTACTATCAATGCCCTATAACAAAATAAATAACAACAATAAAAAAAATTAATAGGAACCAGAAAAAAAAAATAATAATAATAGTAATAAGCCAATTACGTACTATTGTGGAATAGTGAAATTTTAGTAGGAGAATCGACTTGAACATATACTCAAATTCAATGTATCTTACTAGTAAAACTGTATGATCAAATCAAAGCCCATCTTTCATGTGATGTTTCAACAATATAATGTCCATATTAATTCCATTTTGTCACCCTTACCACCAAAGGCCCATGCCTCATGTATGTTGATTAATTGAAGTTAACTAAAAGCCATTTTCATGTAAAATTAGTCAATATGTAATTAATTAAGTACTATACACAAGTAATTAATATAGGTACGAGAACGGAGGAGCGAGCAGAAAGAGTTGAACAATTACAATGGATCAAATAAAATTCATATAAAACTTTAGGTAAAATCGAACATTCAATTTTTGAGTTTTCCTAATTATAATAGGAAATAGATAAAATTTGTGGCTCCACCATCCCCAATACCCATACTAGACATTCATGAATGGTCAATTTTTCACTTCTTTAACATTAAGTTCCCATGCATGTATAATAATAACATGAGTACATGCTGCTGTGTACTTGTGTTTTGGTTATAAGTTCTTTGTACAGATATCAATTTTACTTGTGCTGCTTGTTGCATCACACAGATTCAACTCATTCGACATTTTTTAAATCATATATGTTTAATGTTTTTGTCTGTTCATGCTCATAGTCATACAATTGTCTATGCATTGCATTTCTTCATGGTGATAGGAGAAAAATGTTTAGCTTGTTCTATTCCATCTCTCTTTTATTTAATTTCCTTGCGACCTAGGTACCCTACGATTTTTTTAAAATTATTATTATTATTATTATACAATACTTTATTAGTTTCTGCTTGTTTTTTATTACTAGTTCCGGAAACGTGCGCTGCACGTTTATTCTTTACTGTTATACAAATTTATATAGGCCTAATCTAACGTTGATAATTATTAATTATATTATTTTTTTTGTATATGTTGTTTTATGCAAAAGTAACTGTGTCAATTAATTCTTTTCATTTAATTTTGGTAATTTATTTGCAAAATAAAAAATATTGAAAAATATAAACTAATTAAGATAATATAGCATATAGTATGTATCGTAGTGGTGAATTCGTGCTCTAAATTTTAGAAATGGACGCAAACATATCTAACAAACTTATTAAAGATATGATAATGAGTAAATACATATTAATCATGTTAATGAGGGAAAAAATGACCAATAAATTGATGTTACATAAATTTATATTATAAGATGATGAAATATAAAAGTGAAGTAGACTTATATTTTTTGTTCAGTTTATACCAGAGATTATCACCAAAAATCTATTAAAAGACGAAAATAATTGCAACCCAAAAAACTTGTAATAAAATATAAAACCAGTAAATATAGTGAAAATATATGCACACACAAAAAGAAGGATTTTTTGAGTAAGATAACTAAGGAATATTAGTAAAATAATACACAAATAACGATACAACCTACCTTGAAAGAAGTTTCATCATATAAATAGAAAAATTATTAAGAATATTTATACTAAATATTATATTGTTTTCGGCTTGTTCTTTATACTAAAATAAAGACATTATCAAAATCGTAAGAAGGGATATAATGTGTTTTGCCTCAAACATTTCCATAATGAAGCAACATAACTCTTAAACCAAAAACTCAATATTCTTTTGTAACTGAACCCCAAAAATAGAAAATGGGTGATGAACGCATGACAATGAAAAGCTTGAAGAAACTATGAATATAGAACTTATAAGATGATTTTTATTTTGAGTTTGATAGATCATTTGATTATGTGATTGAATAATATAAATTTCTGTCCAAATTTATAGAATCCTTTAAAGAATATGAAAAGGTTATGATATTACTTCCATGGAAGATGATGAGATGAATAAAACATTTTAATTGAAGTAATAACTAAGAAACTAAAACTTTCAATAAATGTGGATATATGTAACAATTTTCTACATTCAGATTCAATATATTTTGTTTAAATGTCTGCTAATTTAATTTTAAAATTTATGAAAAACATATTTTTATTTTCAACTTTTGAATGAGTATGATTAACAATTAAATAGAATATTATTAAATGTGATTATCTTTTTTAACTTTGCAACTTTTAAATTAAGGTAAATAAGAGTATACAATAATTTAGAAATTTATTGAGTGTGTGTATATATATATANAGTTAATATAACACATAAATAAAAAAAAAAAATCACTAAGGTAAATGTATGCAACTGTACAAATTCTAATCGGATTCTCAAGGGTGATGAAACTGCAAAATTTCTTAAATAGATTATTAAGAACCTTTTAAATTAATTGAATTAGATATGAACAATAAAAGAGGTAATAATTAATATTATGAAAAGGAAAAAAAGACAAGATGTAACTATTTAATAATTAATTAATTAGATATATAATATTTCAATGTAGTATAAGGACAAAATAGTAATTCAACTTTGAAGTTGGGAGCTTTCCACTTATAATAATATATGATTTTATCAGATGCCTTTTTTGTTTGAATTTATCTATTTTTCTTCCAGAATAATTTTATCTTTTCGAAGGATGTGCATTGATGGGCAAGATTATGAAAAATATTTAGAAAGAAAACTAGTAAACCTTTGGATTGGGATGAAACGTATAATATATACTTAAAAATGTTTCCATTCAAACCAAGATAATTAGGCATAAAATGACACATTTTGTCCTTTAAATGTCCGTCTTTTATTTTTAATTATTTCTTATTTTTTTTACCTTTTATATTACTAGAATTGATGCATAGTGTAAAAATACATACATAACTTATGATAAATTAATAATGATAACACAAATAAAATGGAGGGAAAACTCCAAATAACCCACAATTAGGAGCTCAGTTTGATGACCACATTGTGATACCCACAATCATCATATCTTAAAAAGCCAAATCGATGATTTTATTAATAACATAAAAAGATGATGAATATCTACAAGTTGATAAAATAATCTCATATGTATATCGTGGCTAAACTTAGACAATTCTCTTCCATAATGGATTATAAACTAGAATTCATTAGGTTTAAACCATTAATTTAAAAGAGGAAGGTAACCAATAAATCATACGTGTTCCAAATATAATATACACCTTGCCAAAGCTGCAACAATCGTGTTTCTAGAAAATTCCAATTTTTTTTGCGTAAAAGAGTAGTATGAAAATCTGCCAGAAAAAGATGTTCATGTCAATTTAATAATGACGCTTTGCTGTTTCCACTTGACAAAACTATGACTCCTCCAATCAACACAATATTAAGAAGCCACGTATATGCTGAGGCATCTTTCTTCATCACTCACAAGCAATAAGGTAATGCAAAGTGGCAACCCTATTGAAGACAAAGAAAATTAAAAGAATGGGCAATCATTGAAGGTTTGTTTTTAGGAAGCACAACAAGGGACTGCCCATTCTCTTTTGGCACATGCCAATCTAAAAAAAAAACAGAGTGCTCTGTTTCTTGTCGCTTTCTAATACAATTTTGGTATAAATAGGATTGTGTTTCAAAGGCATTTAATCATATCCCCAAAACAAAATCGAGTCCCAAAAAAACAGAGAAAAAATGGCAACTTTTTCATCAAAATCCAATAAAAGATCCATCAGTTTGCCAAGCAGATCACATCCAGCTACTCAGAATATTGAAGAGGAGCTTACCAAGCTTAAAACTTGGGAATTCTCTGCTTCACCAACTGCAGAAGCTGTTTATAATGGTCTTGTAGGTTTTGGGGAGGTGCATAAGTGTATGGGTGATCTTCTAAACTTGCCCCTTACACTTCAATCCCTTTCTCAATGCCAAAATAAGAAATGGGTCGATGAAATCTTGGATAAATCTGTCAGATTTCTTGATGTTTGTGGAATAACAAGGGAGCTCGTTTCGCAATTTAAGGAAAATGTTAAAGATGTTCAGTCTTCATTGAGGAGGAGAAAAGGAGATTTGAGCATCAACAACTACACCACATTCAGGAAGAAAATGAAGAAAGAAGCCAAAAATTTGATTACAGCTTTGAAAAGAATGGATCATGAGGAAGTAGTTGATGTAATGGAAATTGATGATCAACTTGTCTCAGCTGTTATTAGAGTCCTAAGAGAAGTTGCCACAATAGGTATTTCAGTATTCCAAATGGTGTTGAGTTTCTTATCAGCTCCAATTTGTAAGCCAATTAGCAAATGGTCTTTGGTTTCAAGATTAGTGAACAAGGGTGGAGATCAAGACAATGTGAATGAGATAGAAAGTGTTGATGCTGCATTAAGCAGCCTTTCCAAGTGTGATCCTAATGAAATGGAGAAGATCCAATTTGTACTAAGCAAATTGGAAAGAGTGGAAGCTCATTTTGAATGCATTGAGAATGGTCTTGACAACATATTTAGATGCTTGATTAGATCAAGAAGCACACTACTAAATGTTGTCTCTTGCCAATGAAAATACCATATTATTGTATTGTATAAGCATATCCAAATATTTGTAGGATATGCTTATGAAATTCATGTAAAGGAACATTTTTGTAATTACACAAACATACAACGAAATTTACTATTATATAGCTATGTCAATTGTGCCTCTTTTTCTGTCTATTTTTTTTTAATTAAACTTCAACCAAACTAAAATGAAAGGACGAATTTAAACATACTTTTATGAATGTCATCTCTGAACAAAGTTTTTACGCACCTAAATTAATTTTATGGGTATCTGTCATCTCCCACTTGCATCAAATACTAGATAACTCTACTCACTAAGGCTACTAAATTTTGAACATGAGACCTCAAAATTTCAACTATTTCATTGACCACTAGGTCACACCCTTGCATAGGATTCTATGATCATTTGACATGTTAAGTACTATTTATTTGAGCTAATGATCTGATTCTACTTATAATTGAATATCATGACCATCGGTTGAACTGGATTGCAAGTAATTAGCTGTTAAGCATTAATTATTGAGGATTCTCTTAGTAGAAAAAAGGGACCAAGGAAACATCAACGCAACAGGCCACTCGTGCACACCTAACTAAATAAGAAACTCTAATAATTAGATCTGATATCCTTTAAATGCTGACTTAGAATTAAACAATAAATTATAGTAATTATCACAAACATACAAGTCAAGGCCTTCCATTTGTGCACAATTAAAATAATTTTCTTCATTATTCTTAATCTCAACTATAAGCAGATGATTTATTTATATAATCATGTTGATGATTGTCTCCTTCAAAGTATTGAAGAGTTCCACTCGTCCAGCTAAGACAATCTCAGAAAGCCATGTTCTTCCAGACAAAGTACTAAAAGAAAAAAATATATATATGAAAAACCTAACAAATGAAAGAGGAAGATGGTTCAACTGGCCAATGCCCAAAACGAAAGACGAGTTAATATCTCAAAATAAAAATAATAGTGGCGATTAGATGTTTTCGATTCATGACTAAACTGAAGCTCTTTGAACCAAGAGTAACATCAACAAGCCACGTATATGCTGAGGCATCTTTCATCCACTTTGAAGCAATAAGGTAACGCCAAGGTGCAACCTGTGAGAAGACAAAATCATTACAAAATTCACTAATGACTAAAGTTCTTTTATATTTTGAAGCATAATAAGCTCACCGAACTCTTAAGTAATGCCCACACCTCGTCACATGGCAATCTTAACGCCATATTAGCGAATTATTCTGTATCTTGTCGCTTTCTGTGAAGTTTTGGTATAAATAAGATGAGTTTTGAAGGGTCTTTCTTCATCCCCAAAGAAAAACAGAGGAAAAAAATGGCAACTTATTCATCAAAATCCAATAAGAGATCCATCAGTTTGCCAAGCAGATTACATCCAGCTACACAGAATATTGAAGAGGAGCTTAACAAGCTTAAAACTTGGGAATTCTCTGCTTCACCAACTGCAGAAGCTGTTTACAGTGGTCTAATTGGTTTGGGGGAGGTGCATAAGTGCATGATTGATCTTTTAAACTTGCCCCTCACACTTCAATCCCTTTCTCAGTGTCAAAACAAGAAATGGGTCGATGAAATCTTGGATAAATCTGTGAGATTTCTTGATATTTGTGGCACTACAAGGGAGATCACATCACAATTTAAGGAAAATGTTAAAGATGTTCAGTCTACATTGAGGAGGAGAAAAGGAGATTTGAGCATCAACAACTACACCACATTCAGGAAGAAGATGAAAAAAGAAGCCAAAAGTTTAATTACCGCTTTGAAAAGAATGGATCATGAGGAAATAGTTTATGCAATGGAAGTTGATGATCAACTTGTCTCAGCTGTTATCAGAGTCCTAAGAGAAGTTGCCACGATGGGAACTTCAGTTTTGCAAATGTTGTTAAATTATTTGTCAGCCTCAAATTCTAAGCCAATTAGCAAATGGTCTTTGGTTTCAAGATTAGTGAACAAAGGTGGAGATCAAGACAATGTGAATGAGATAGAAAGTGTTGATGCTGCATTAAGCAGCCTTTCCAAGTGTGGTCCTAATGAAATGGAGAAGATCCAATTTGTGCAAAGCAAATTGGAAAGAGTGGCAGCCCATTTTGAATGCATTGAAAATGGTCTTGACAACATCTTTAGATGCTTAATTAGATCAAGAAGCACACTATTAAATGTTGTCTCTTGCCAATGAAAATACAATACTACTATTGTCATGTATTGCATCGCATAAGCATATCCAAATATTTGTAGGATATGCTTGTGAACTCCATGTAAAGAAACAATTTTTGTAATTACATTCATACGGAGAAATTTACTGTATAGTTGTATCAAAGTTATTGTACGCACAACCTGTGCCTCTCTCTCTCTATTGTCTATATTTCTATTAAGTTTAGCCAAACAAAAATGAAAGGATAAACTTTTGTTCCCTTCACATATATAGCTGAAGCTGAGATGTTTCAAATACATCGTAACATTCTACTTAGCAAACAACGAACTCAACTCATGAATTCCAATAGTACTCCTTATCCTCATGATTTATTGTTGAACGGAGTAACTCAACCCCAAAACTAGATCATGAAAGTAGGGTTGTCCAAATCCGTATAAGCAGATTGCTAATGTATTCCCCAAGGCTCTAACCCATTCTAATTACTCCTCTGATACAACGTCAAAGGCATTGTGCCTAATTCACTCCCCAAAAACTAAATCAAAGATGTAAGATTGCTCAAGCCTTATAATTCCATCCCTCGTGATATTATACTGAACGAGTTCAGGTGACTTAATTTGGGATTTCCAATCAATTAATTCGACGTGTTGAGTAGTATTTCTTTGTGATAATTAACTGATTCAACCTATAATAATTGTATATGTATATCGGTTAGATAAATATATATTATACATATGTATTTGTATATATGGTAAGCGAGAGTGGGAGGAGAGAGGAGAGCAAGAGAGGACAGAGAGTGGGAGAGAGGTGAATTGTATATGTATATCAGTTGAATAATTGTATATTATTACATATGCATTTGTATATATGACAATCGAGATTGGGAGAGGGAGGAGAGAGGCGAGCAAGAATGGGAGATGGAAGAGAGAGGCGAGTGAGAGAAGGCAGAGAGATGAATTGTATATGTATATCAATTAAATAATTATATATTATACATAATATTTATATATTCTGGCGAATCATACATATACAAACGTGACTAATTATACAAACTCGAAAACAACCAAATAATTAATGTATAACATTAATCACAAGTTATAATTATAGCAAATTATAACTATGATAAGTAATTAAATAGTATAATTTTCTTTTAATTTAATCACATATCCAGAATTCTCTTAGTAGAAGACGCGGACCAAGGAAACATCAACGCAACAGGCCACTCGTGTACACCTAAATAAAACATTAGTATTATTTGTCACTATCTCCATAACCACTGAATCTCTTTATTGATTAATGAAATCTCCAGATTAGACAAGTTCTGCCGGTTACTGAATTAGAGTAATTATCATGGACACACAAATCCAGCCTTCAGTTCGTGCACAACTAAATAATTTGCTTCATTATTCATTTCTTTAATCATATTGGAAGAGTTCCACTCTTCCAGCTAAGACACCCTCATAAAGTCATGTTCTAGTAGGAAATATATATATAAATGATCGGGAGGAAAGAAACCAGCCAATTACCCATCTCATAACTACCAGGAGTAGATAAAAAATACTATTTCGATAAGTACCTATAATTTACCCAGGATATCAAACAAATAAATGTACAATTTTTAATAGTACTGTGACCTTTGCCACAGTATCACTCGACTTCCCTTATCCCTTCAATATAGGGCCCGTTTGGCCATAAATTTTCCAAATAATATTTGGGAAAAATTTGGCAAATAATGTTTGTCCATACAATTTGCTATTATTTGACAAATATTTTCGCAAATATCTCAAATTTCCAAATATTAGTTTTTTCTAGTATTTGGGTCAAATCTCATTATTTGGGATATTTTAAAAATTAAAATTTTACCCCAATCTTTTATCTTTTACAAAAACACCATCTCTATTAGTTGCTTGCGTTGTATTACATCATTTTTTACGTGAACACCAAAATAGTGATAAAATATTTAGTGAATATTAAATAATGATATGATTGTTGATGAAAATTATTAAAAATTGGCTTTAAGTAACAAAGTCATGTACTTTGTCTACTTCACGATGTATGGAATAATTCTTGTTGCACTCACTCCAAATTATCACATTGCTTTAGTGTCATGGACATTATTTGTTATTGTTGTAACGAACATTCAATTGACTTGTAATACAAACTTTTAGTTAGTTTTGATAGTTTTTAAAACTTATGTGTATAAATCATATTTTTCTAAAAAGGTGAAATATATTTCCCAAATTTTATGCCCAAACACATGGTGAAATTTCACCCAAATTTTCACTCAAATAATATTTGCCAAGAATATTTGAAAATCTATGGCCAAACGCTAGCATAATCTTTTTAAAAAGTCGTACGAGAATCACTCTTCATCTCAATTTAATAGTGGTGCTTTGCTGTTTCCAATTGATAAACTAAAGCTCTTTGAACCAAGGACAACAGCAACAAGCCACGTATGTGCTGATGAGACATGTTTCATCTTCTTAGAAGCAATTAGGTAAAGCCAAGTTGCAACCTCTGGAAGACAAAATCCATTAAAAAATTCACTAATGACTAAAGTTCTTTTTTATTTTGAAGCATAATAAGCTCACCGAACTCTTAGGTAATGCCCACACCTCGTCACATGGCAATCCCAACGCTATAGTAGCGGACTATTCTGTATCTTGTCGCTTTCTGTGGAGGTTTTTTTTTTATTAGTATAAATAAGATGAGTTTTGGAGGTATTTCTTCCTCCCCAAAGAGAAACAGAGGGAAAAAATGGCAACTTTTTCATCAAAATCAAATAAAAGATCCATCAGTTTGCCAAGCAGATCACATCCAGCTACCCAGATAATTGAAGAGGAGCTCAACAAGCTCAAAACATGGGAATTCTCTGCTTCACCAACTGCTGCAGAAGCTGTTTTCAGGGGTCTAATTGGTTTGGGAGAGGTGCATAAGTGCATGATTGATCTTTTAAACTTGCCTCTGACACTTCAATCCCTTTCTCAATGCCAAAACAAGAAATGGGTCGATGAAATCTTGGATAAATCTGTGAGATTTCTTGATATTTGTGGCACAACAAGGGATATCGTATCGCAATTTAAGGAAAATGTCAAAGATGTTCAGTCTTCACTAAGGAGGAGAAAAGAAGATTTGAGCATCAACAACTACACCATATTCAGGAAGAAAATGAAAAAAGAAGCCAAAAGTTTAATTACAGCTTTGAAAAGAATGGACCACGAGGAAGTAGTTGATGTAATGGAAGTTGATGATCAACTTGTCTCAGCTGTTATCAGAGTCCTAAGGGAAGTTGCCACAATGGGAATTTCAGTTTTCCAAATTTTGTTAAATTATTTGTCAGCCTCAAATTCTAAGCCAATTAGCAAATGGTCTTTGGTTTCAAGATTAGTAAACAAGGGTGGAGATCAAGGCAATGTGAATGAAATAGAAAGTGTTGATGTTGCATTAAGCAGCCTTTCCAAGTGTGGTCCTAATGAAGTAGAGAAGATTCAATTTGTACTAAGCAAATTGGAAAGAGTGGAAGCTCATTTTGAATGCATTGAGAATGGTCTTGACAACATATTTAGATGTCTGATCAGATCAAGAAGCACACTACTAAATGTTGTCTCTTGCCAATGAAAATAGTCTTGTATATCATAAGCATCCGAGTAATTGTAGGACTTGTTTATGAAAACCTTGTAAAGGAAATTTTTTGTAATTACACACATACAGAATCATAGTTTTATACTCACAAATTTTGCATGTCTTTCTCTTGTCTATTTTTCTAATTTACCATCAACAACAATCTGGCAAGTAACTTAGGTATATATACTCTCACATATATAACAGAAAAATACTTCAAATACATAATTTTCTAACTCATAAACTGATCAAAACATGAATTTCAGTTATCATGATTCATCAATAAAGACTCAAGTTAACTTTGACATTTTTGAGGGGTTTGTTTTACTATGTATTCTTTATTTTAATTATTTTTAAGAAATTTAAGTTTGACTTATAATATCCGAAGAAAGAAAAAAGAAATATTTATTGATATATGCTAACTTAGATAAGTTAAAAAAGGAAAATTAATTTTTAGTACGAGCCACGTAAAATAAAATGATTTAAAGCACATCTAAAATTTATTTCCTACGCATTAAAATGATATAAGTGCAAATAAAGGACATGGCTGAGATGATGATCTCATGAATGATGGTAATATGTTGATTTTTTTAAAAAGGAAATTAGCTGTATTTAAACGGACCAAGGAAACATCTATGCAACAAGTCACTCGTGCACATCTATTTAAAGTGTGTGTTATTCTTCTTAACCACTAAATCTATTTTATTAATTAGTGAAAAATATAATCACGAGATTTTTTGTCTGTTTAATTAGATCTCAAATCCTTGAAATACTTATAAGTTATAATTCATTACCTATTCTTCTATACATTTGTTGATTCTTTGAAAAAAATATTCTTCGATAATCTTTTGGAATGATACAAATAAATCATTATAAAAATCCGTCTTTAAAACAATATTTAATTAAATATCAGGAAGAAATCGGTGATCTTAGTTAGGAGTTCATCCATCACAAAATGGGATACATTTATAATAACGCGTTAATTTGGAATTAAGCAGTTTATAAATATACTATAAAGAATAGGATTGTACTCTCCAGGTTATACAATATGGATTGCTAAGTTAATTATCATGGACAAACAAATCCAAATTTCCATTCGTGCACAATTTAAAATTTTGTCTCATTATTCTTAATCGCCATTATGATCAGTTGATTAATATAATATAATATAATCATATCGATAATTGTCTCCTTGTGGTTTAAAAAAATTTCTCTCCTCCAGCTAAGACAACTATGTAGTAGCAGACAAAATTGTAGAAAAAAATATTATTTAAAAAAACTAACACATGAGGTGGTTGTACTGGCGCAATGCCCGGGAGGAAGGGAGCCTAGTATTTACTCGTGGCTTCATCTATATGATCTTGTCATACCATCTCATAACTAGAACAAATTAAATAATTAGCAAATTATTGGTTTTTGTTGCACAAATAATGTGACAGGTCAACTAGGTTAATGGACATATTAATCTGCAACATATTTGTATATGGCTTTTGAATTTTAGTAACTCAGTTAATTAATTTTATAAAAAAAGAATCAAAAATATGTTTAAACTATCAGAAATAGTTTAAATATACCTTTGAACTATATTTCGGTTCAAATATAGTCCTATCGTCAAATTATAGGGTTTAAAAATATCCTTCTCATTAACAAAATCGGTTAAACGCCACTCAGATGCCATGTGGATGTCACATGGCATGCCACATAAGTCAATAGAGTTCCACTCCTGCCACGTAGACTAATAAACTTACCCCTAATTTATCCCAATTTTCTCCATTTTTCGTGAAATTTAGAAACGATTTCACTGAAAAACATAGAACCCCTTTTCCTCATTTCTCCATTTCCTTAGAACGATTTCACAAAATACATAAGTTCTAAGGGAAAGAGGTTCTATGTTCTTCCGTGAAATTGTTTCTAAATTCTAAGAGAAATAGAGAAAATTGGGGGAAATTAGGGGTATGTTTATTTTTTACGTGACATAAGTGAAATTCTATTGGCTTATGTGGCATACCACATGGCATCCAAGTGACGTCTCACATATCCTGTTAATGAGAAAAATATTTTTGACCCTATAATTTAAGCGAAAGAATATATTTGAGCCAAAATATAATTCAAAGATATATTTAAATTATTTCGAATAATTTAACGATATTTTTGACCCTTCTCTGTTAATTTTATTTTCTTGCGAGGAAGGTAACCAACAAGCCATACGTGTAGTGGTATCACCTTTGCCACAGTAGCACTAGAGTTTCTTTATCCCTTCAATATGTAATCTAACTTTACTAAAAGTAGTTTCTGAAAAAGGTGTTCAATAAGCAATAATAGATCTTGATCTGAATTTAATAATGGAGTTTTGCTGTTACCGGTCATTGACAAACTATGGCTCTTCCAACCAAAACAATATTAAGAAGCCACGTATATGCTGAGACATCTTGTGTGACTTAACAAGCAATAGGATAATGCTAAGTGGCACAATAAGCTCACCCAACTAATAGGGAATGCCCATTCTCTTTTGGCACATGCCAATCTCAAAAAAAAAACAAAAACAGAGTACTCTGTTTCTTGTCGCTTTCTACACAACTTTTTATATAAATAGGATTCAGTTTTAAAGGCAAAGTCATATCCCCAAACATTTGAGTCCTAAGTCCAAAGAAAAAACAGAGGAAAAATGGCAAGTTTTTCATCAAAATCTAATAAAAGATCCATCAGTTTGCCAAGCAGATCACATCCAGCTACTCAGAACATTGAAGACGAGCTAAACAAGCTTAAAACTTGGGAATTCTCTGCTTCACCAACTGCTGAAGCTGTTTATAATGGTCTAATTGGTTTTGGGGAGGTACATAAGTGTATGGGTGATCTTTTAAACTTGCCCTCGACTCTTCAAGCCCTTTCCCAGTGTCAAAACAAGAAATGGGTCGATGAAATCTTGGATAAATCTGTGAGATTTCTTGATATTTGTGGCACTTCAAGGGAGATCACATCACAATTTAAGGAAAATGTTAAAGATGTTCAGTCTTCATTGAGGAGGAGAAAAGGAGATTTAAGCATCAATAACTACACGACATTCAGGAAGAAAATGAAGAAAGAAGCCAAAAGTTTGATTACAGCTTTGAAAAGATTGGATCACGAGGAAGTAGTTAATGTAATGGAAATTGATGATCAACTTGTCTCAGCTGTTATCAGAGTCCTAAGAGAAGTTGCCACAATAGGTATTTCAGTATTCCAAATGGTATTGAATTTCTTGTCATCTCCAATTTGTAAGACAATTAGCAAATGGTCTTTGGTTTCAAGAATAGTGAACAAGGGTGGAGATCAAGACAATGTGAATGAGATAGAAAGTGTTGATGCTGCATTAAGCAGCCTTTCCAAGTGTGATCCTAATGAAACGGAGAAGATCCAATTTGTACTAAGCAAATTGGAAAGAGTGGAAGCTCATTTTGAATGCATTGAGAATGGTCTTGACAACATATTTAGATGCTTGCTTAGATCAAGAAGCACACTACTAAATGTTGTCTCTTGCCAATGATAATACCATATTATTGTATTGTATAAGCATATCCAAATAATTTGTATATGCTTATGAAATCCATGTAAAGAAACATTTTTGTAATTACACATACAAAAACATACATATATAAATCATAGTTATACTCAAGAACTCCGCCTCTCCTTTTTTTCTTGTCTTTCTTTTCTATTTTTATCAAACAAATTTCTCAATGAACTTAGAATATATACTTTGGTTAAATCCACGAAATTCTTCTTTGATGAACCAATTAGTTAAGACTTTGTTGTTCCAAGGCTCTAAAGAGTGTACGTGGTTATTTTTTTCATTTACCAAATCAAATCAAATATATCGATTTTTGAATCTATAAAGCAAATCAAACCAATAATAATATGTTTTTTCAAATTAACGAATTCAACCTTTGCTTTCACTATCTCTTAAATGCTTTTATGGGTATAGAGACAGCAATTGGGGCAAACTCTTTATGTGGCGAAGCTAGGCTAAACATAATTTTTGAGATAAAAATTGAGGTTCGGATTAAAAAATGGATCGGATGAAAAAAGAAAAGTGACCCACTTACATGAGACAATGATATATTCATTACATCTTCTTACACAATCAAATATACAATCATAAATAGATATCCTAACTATCCATTGGGATATTAATCTCTATAGACGAAGAATCCACAAATACTACGAAAGAAAATTAACTACTATATGATAAATATTTTTACATTTTGTTTAAAAATCTACTGACAGAATAAAATTAAATACATCAACCATAAAATAATTACAAATTATTGTAATTGATTAAGAAAAATACATAGAAAACTTTTACATATATAAGAACAAATTATTGTAATTGATTAAGAAAAATACATAGAGAACTTTTACATATATAAGAGATATTTATTTTATAAATAATAATTAAACACAGCTTCAACTTTTTCATTTTCACATAAGAATTATTTTTAAAATTTCTACTTAAATTTTTGTTTTTATCCTCATGACCCAACGTTTACTTAATTTTTTATTAGTCCTGAAAAGGTGAAAAAGTGATTTTTTGATAGAACCAATAATTATAAGCATTATAATTTGGAGATTCTCTTGGTAGAAAACATGGAGGAAATAAGTATCAACCCAACGTGCACACTAAACTAAATTATATTCGTTATTATCTTCTCATCTCCTTTTTTTTGATTTGTAAAATCTCAAGATTCGTCTCCCTCTTTATTGGCTTTATTTTAAAGGGGTATTTATCCATAATCTTTCTGCATGATACAACAAATAAACCATTATCAACCTTTCTTTTAACACTAATTATGCCAACCTTTAGCATTGTATATCCTCCACTAGTAACCTCTGAGACTTGTTTATTTCTAACTAACAATAATTAGGGGGAAATTAGAAGTGTTTGGTGCAAATAATCATCAATTGAGCATTAATTAAAACGTGTTGTATAAGGGTCTACCTCACTTTATTATGCTGTGGATGGCAGAGAACATTAGAAGAACAAGCCACTCGTGCATAACCATTTATTAATCATATCACCTTCTTCCATTATACGCCTTAATTTGCACTTTAGCCATTTATTATCGAACACGAAGTTCTTGAGCCAACGTGTGCCTAATCGAATACCGCGTTGGAGCCACATGGTAGACATATGATTAATTGACATCCGGTAACAATGGCACAACTCTTGGCAGCTAGGAGGGAGCTGACCTGTAAATGAAGTTGCCTATGAAGGCAAAGTTACACAATTATTTTAAAAAAGGACAATTGATTAGAGTCTTTGTTTGCTAAATGTATATCACTTCACCACATTTAAAGGGCATAACCACATTACAATCACATGCTCACAGTATTAGACCCCCTTTTTGTGCTTATATAAATGTCCTTTGGTTGAAGTTCATTGCTCACAAAATTTAGTCTCTCTTCTCACAAAAAAGCTAAAAGTAAAAACATAAAAAGACATGGCTGCTCTTGCTTGTTCAAAAACCAAGCCTTTTCGATCGATCAGTTTGCCCAACAGATCACACCCCACAACTCAGAGAGTTGAAGAGGTGCTGAATAAGCTTAATGGACTGGAGACATCAGTTGTTGCACCAACATCGGAGACAATTTGTGATAGTTTGCTTGGGTTGGAGGAGTTACAAAAGTGCACCGATGATCTTCTTCAGTTGCCTCAAACCTTTCGGATCATATCTCAACGCCAACATATCAAATGGTTCGAGGAGTTATTGGGAAACTCGGTTGGGATTCTTGATATTTGTGGCACTATAAAGGAATTCGTCTCTCATTATAAGGAAAATGTAAGAGCTCTTCAATGTTCACTCAGAAGACGAAAAGGAGATTCAAATGCAGAAGCTGGAATTGCAAGATTCACCAGTTTCAGCAAGAAAATGAAGAAGGACGCCAAAAGATTAGTCTTGTCCTTGAAGCAATTAGTGGATTGTGAGACTCTCACTGCAGCATTCTTGGAAGCAGATCAGGAGACAATAGCTGTGATTAGAGCACTAAGGGAAGCCAATGCAGTATGTATTTTGATTTTCCAAATGCTCTTGTCCTTCTTGTCAGTGCCACTTTTGAAGCCGAAACAGCCAAAATGGTCATTGGTATCAAAACTGATACACAATGGAAGAGCAGAACATGAAGGCCTAGAAAACAGTAGGAACATGGAAACAAAAGTGGAGACTTTTGAGGCTCAACTTGACGATATTGAGAAGGGATTAGAAGGAGCATTTAGGAGCCTGATTAGATCAAGAAGCTCACTCCTGAATGTTTTCTCCAGCTAATCTGGAAGTTCCTACTCCATTAACTGTATAGTAGTTCACCACACTTTGTAAATGGATAATTTTGTAATTATGCTAGAAATATATATATTACACGAATTGAAAGAGTACTCAAACTTGGTGTTTCTTTCACTTTATCTGGCTCATCTGACTCCCTTCTCCCATTACCTAGCTAAGAAACATCAAACTGTAAAATCAAATCAACTTTGATAAGTATTCTCATGGCATATAACTTAAAGACAATTTCATTTCCTGAAAAGACTTTTAAAATGTTTCCTATATGAAATCAATTGTATGTCTGGATATATATATATATATATATACACAAACAAACACACACTAGATTGCACATTAAAACGCGATCTTTAAGAAAAAGGAGAGTTGCTCAAGGTTGACAAAGACTTTGGAAGCGATTTTCCATTATCAGGTAGCTTTTGAGAAGTAACTATCCTGACAGATGTTGTACTGTTAGGTAGACATGCATCTGGCGATTTGCAGAAGATGGTTTGGGTTGGAACTACTTCTTCTATTGGAATGGTTCGGATTACTGGAGTTTGGTTATCATCATAACTTTGTCTAGGAGAAACTTGGGGTTGCTCAGATCCCTTGAGATTTTGAATGCTTCTATGGCTACTTGATGCTCCTTTTCTGGCGAAAGAAGTCGGAACACCGATAAGGTCACCAATGAAGCTAGTAAGTAGCTTACCACAATATACAAGAACAGCAGTTGATTCAGATCTGCAAAGTCGCATTGTCGTCATACTTGAGGGCAGCGGCGGGTCTAAGGTATCAGGTTAGGGTTTTCAAGAATAATTTAAGTACGCATGGCTAAACTGGCGGATCTAGGGTATTGGGTAAGGGAATTCGGAACAATTTAAGCATGAATGGCCAAGTCCGTGGATCTAAGGTATTGGGTAAGGGTTTTCATGAACAATTTAAGCATGAATGGCCAATTCGGTGGATCTAGGGTTTTCGGGAACAATTTAAGCATAATGGCCAAGCCGGAGAATCTTGGCTACTGGGTTAGGGTTTTCGGGTACAATTTGAGCATGCATGGCTCAGCCTGCGGATCTAGGCTACTATCCGCTGCTATTGGGATGCACACAAGGTAAAACCTCGCTCCGTCGCGCTCATGTAATAACTCACAAATCACACGGACGGACAAATCACACAGATGACACACAAGGTACGCTCCGCTGCACAAATCACACAGACGAGACACAAGGTAAAACCCCACTCTGCCTCTCTTATGTAATAACTCACAAATCATACAGAGGAACTAACTTGTACTAAGCAAACCGAGGTTAGGGTTTTGGATAAGATTTTCGCTCAAACTTTACATTTATATTCAAAAATCTATATATATATATTGAGAATGTAGTAACAAACCAATCAATTGATCCGGTTATAGGGAAGGAACTCACTTAAACTTAACTTGCCTTTTTATAAAGACTAATGAGGTTTACTACCCGTTAGATACATACTTATAAGGTATTTTTCATTTTTATTTGAAATTATTGAAAATTCATAAATTTCAAGTTTTGAATTCGTCTTATTAAGCAAAAAGCTAAGTTTGAATAGAACATATGACCTAACATCCACACATTGGGACGTTATAGATTTGATAGATCCTAACCTAGGATTTGTAACAGGTTTTGACAGAATTGCTACTTCATAAATCATATGGATACAAACATATTGAAGTATGTATGTGATGAAAATTGTAAGAGGAAAATATGAGTGTGAATTGAAGAATAAACTTTTACACTATATTCACCAGCTCTTTCTTATGTAGTGCCTCGAATTTCGTTGAATTTTGAACTTAATAAATTGTTGCAAATAACATTTGAGATTTTTTAAGAAGAAGAAAAGAAGAGAAAACTTAAAAATCGTAGATTAAAATGAAAGGGAACCCCTCTATTTGTAGCTAAGAAATAGTAGTATTCAGAAAAGTCACAATCTTTCGAAAAATCACTGCTCATCGAAAAAGTCACAACTCATCGAAAAAGACACAACCATTTGGAAAAGATAACCATTTAAAAAATTACAACCCTTCAAAAAAAAAGAACTTATCGAAAATGTCACGACCCATAGAAAAGGTCACAACCTTTTGAAAAAGGCACAACTCATTAGAAAAGTCAAAACCCTTTAATGTGAAAATGTATCTAGTGTAAATATAATATAATTAATTAAATGAATAAATAAATAAAATCGAGTATTTAATTGGGGGTATTATAGTAATTCAATTTTTAAGTTTGGGAGTTCATGCTATATATATTTTTATAACCATGCGAATGCACTGACAAATTCACTAAATAAAAAAGCAAACCAACTGAGAAAAACAATCTTTTTTTGAAAATAAAAAATAAAAATAGACCAACTGCCTTTTCTTTTAAGAATTAAGAAAACTGTTTGTTACTGGATTTCAAGCGACTTGTCCCTTTTGATCTTTCTCAAAAAATGGCCCTCTAGCTCCTCCACCAGTTACCTCTGAGACTAGTCTATTTCTAACTGATAACAATTACTAGTGTTTGGTGCAAGTAAAGATCAATTGAGCATTAATTAAGACGTGTTGTATAAGGCTCCACCTCACTTTTTAAGTCTCCTGTGGATGGCAGGGAGCATTAGAAGAACAAGCCACTCGTGCACAACTATTTATTTATTAAAACATCTTCTTTCAGTTTGTTTTTTTTTCATTCGATTTAAATTTGAATTTGCATCGAATCCCAGATGGGGTGTAAAGGCTCGCTACAAAGGCAACTCCGTATCTGGAAGTGAAACTAGAGACCTATCAATTAAAAATGAAGGAGTAGTTATTATTTCATTACAACCTTGTCAGTTATACCACCTTCTATCAATTAAAAATGGAGTAGTTATTATTTCATTACAACCTTGTCAGTTATACCACCTTCTTTGATTATACCCCTTACCCTGAATTAGCACCACATCTAATCTACACTTTAAACATTTATTATTGTGTATTGAGCCGCGTCAACCGTGTGCCACATTGAATAGTGGCTGAATATTCCAATAATATTTGATACCGCATCAATGGAGCCACATGGTAAGCATATTATTAATTGCCATCCGGCAGCATTGGCATTTGGCAGGTAACTGAAGCCCCATATGAAAGCAAAGTCACACAACTCTTTCCAATTGCAAAACACTGAAGGCTAATAAATTACAATTATTTAGAGCCTTTCGTTGCCAAAAGCGTGTCATTTTACCAATTTAAAGGCATATCCACATGGCCGAATTACAATTCACATGCTGAGCGTCCCACTTATTGTGCCATCGACCTATATAAATGTCCTTTGGTTGATGCTCATTGCTCACGAAATTTATTCTCTTCTCACAAAGAAATTCAAATTAAAACATAAGAAGCCATGGCTGCTCTTGATTGTTCAAAAACCAAGACTTTTCGATCCATCAGTTTGCCCAACAGATCACACCCCACAACTCAGAGAGTTGAAGAGGTGCTGAATAGGCTTAATGGTTTGGAGACATCAGTTGCACCAACCGCAGAGACAATTTGTAATAGTTTGCTCGGGTTGGAGGAGTTACACAAGTGTATGGATGATCTTCTTAAGTCGACTCAAACTCTTCGGATACTCTCCCAGCACCAACATGTTAAATGGTTTGAGGAGTTACTGGGGAACTCGATCAGGATTCTTGATGTTTGTGGCACTACAAGGGAACTTGTCTCTCACTATAAGGAAAACATAAGAGCTCTTCAATCCTCATTCAGAAGACGAAAAGGAGATTCAAGTGCAGAAGCAGGAATTGCAAGATTCACTACTTTCAGCAAGAAAATGAAGAAGGACGCCAAAAGATTAGCCTTGTCCTTGAAGCAAGTGAATTGTGAGACTCTCACCGCAGCACTCTTAGAAGCAGATCAGGAGACAATAGCTGTGATTAGAGCACTAAGGGAAGTCAATGCAGTTTGCATTTTGATTTTCCAAATGCTCTTGCCCTTCTTGTCAGTGCCACTTTTGAAGCCGAAACAGCCAAAATGGTCATTGGTTTCAAAACTGATACACAATGGAAAAATAGAACATGAAGGCCTAGAAAACAGTACGAACATGGAAACAAAAGTGGAGACTTTTGAGGCTCAACTTGACAGCATTGAGAAGAGATTAGAAGGAGCATTCAGGAGCCTGATTAGATCGAGAAGCTCGCTCCTGAATGTTTTCTCCAGCTAATCTGGAAGTTCCTACACCAAATTATATAGTAGTTCACCACATATTGTAAATGGATAATTTTGTACTTATACTAGAAATATATATTACACGAATTGGAAGACCTCAAATTAGAAAAGGTATTTTCTGAATTCAAAGTGAATAATGCAGACCAGAATCTATTTTCCTGCCAGGAAGTGGATCTTTTGTGTTATTATCTTTTCTTGTAAGATTATTAGTTTCAAAACGGTTTTCTTGGTAACAGAGAAATCCTTCAAGATGAGTGGCAACAGCTTCTTGAGGTAATTCTTTGGATAAGTATAGTTCCTTTAGGCCTATTAAAGTGATTTAACAGCACTAGTTAGTTATAATGATTTTCATTCATGTACTTCATGGACAATGAGTCCCCTTTCTGTACTCCTCTACAAATCATCTAAATACTATGTTTTCTCATTGCATTAAGACAAAATGATGAAATAAAAAAAAAGGATGAACATGAATCCAGCGGAAACAAAGAAGAAATCTCACCCGAAAGGACATGCAAACACAAACATACACAGGTGACTGACGTGCATAGGATGAAGAGCGGGAGGAAATTCTCCTGTATATTTTATGTTTCCATTTCAACATACTTTTTCTTCTATAATTTTATACGCAGTGGGGATACATTTACAGAAGTTACCACTTGGCTAAGGGCATCGTTGGCCCATTTTGGAAATTTGCTCCTGCACTAGACATTCATTCTCCGTATTAACTTTACTAATACAGTTTAAATCAAATTATTCGTTTTAGTTGTTTTCAGGAGTACAAATTTTTCACATGATTGAGTATTATCCCAATGAGTGAGGATTCATAAACCCAACCTCAATTGATTTGAGATTGAGCCTGTAGTTATTTTTTTTGTTTTCAGGTTCACCAATTGTTTATCGCATACACAACAGGAATTCATAAATTCACATTGGAATTTAGCATGTTAAAGCATCATATGGAATTGATCAAACAAAAAATTTACCTATCTTCCCTCGAACCCGAGTTTTCTTTACCAAATACCAAATACCCGCCCTGCAAAATAAAAGATTTCAATCAAGCCAATCACACCTAGTTACACATTGTCAAAACATTGTTCATCAGCCACCCACACAATATGAAAATAAAAAAGTACCCATATAAGGAAACCAAAATATACCTGGTTCATCACAACTAAATCCATCCCCTCTATAACTTGATCACGTTTCTTTAAATTCTGGAATATATTATGAAAAACAAAATCCTTTCGTGTGTCAAATCCAAATCTAAAATTCAAAAACTTGATCAAATTGACATTATTGTCTATGAAACTCAAAAGTATAAGGACTATTTATTTTACCAGAAAATCAACGAGAAGAACTAAAGCTAAAAAAAAAAAAAACTTTCTCTGTGGAAAGAAACGAAGAACTAAGAGCTTAAAGCTACTCTGTTGTGACTTGAGAGCTTACCTTGCCTGAGAAAGAAAGGAACTGAAGAAGACGGAAACGGGGGAGATAGACAGGTTCAGGTAAAATTAGAAGGGTATGAACTCGGCCCGTGTGTGTCTTTTCATTCTTGGGCCGGGCTGATTTCGCGGCCCACGTAGCTTGCGTTTGGAATGTGATATGAAGTCTCCGGTAAGATTTCAAATCACAATCTCAAATGGGGATTTCCTCGAAACACGGTTGGGAAATCGACTTGGTAGCACTAGTAGAGAACTTCCATAAAAAACCGTTTTCTAGAAGACCATTAATGCAACCTTTGTTGCATTGATCCCCATAGGGATGGCGATAGGCGGGTACGCCCAGCTTAATATTTTTTTCTATTCTTAACCCACAACGCCTTGCCCCACAAAGACCTGCCCAGCTTATGTTATATTTATTTATTTTTCTTTTCTTTATTATGTAATTTATTTTATTTTTTAAACAATGAAGATCTAGTTCTACACCTCTACTTGACTTTATCTCATAATTAAATTCAATTTTATTTACAAATAATTTCATTTTTATTTCCTGTACTAAAACCCATTACAAAATTGGTTATAAAATTTTAAAACCTTAGAGAAAGAATAAAAGATGGTAACGAACTAACAGTTAAAGAGCTTCATCTCTTACTCCATCCATATTGCCTACATTAGTTTGGACACCTGAGTCTTTGGTTCTCAAGTTTGCAACCATAAAAAGAATAGGGCATAACATGTTGCTTAGAAATTTTTGGCAATAATTTCACTCATTGGCCGTGGTGCAATTTATTAATAAATTAGTTTTCCCTTTGCAAATCAAAATGGCAAATACGTGTATAAATTAAATATCTACTACATGTTAGATCTTCTAATTTGTATTTTGTATTATCAATGGGACATCCACGCTGTTAGCATCGTGATGCGACAATTCTTAGTAGTTAGGGAAGGGGCAACCTGTTGTAACTGAACCCCGTATGAAGCCAAAGCCACATAATCTAACTATTAGAGCATTTCACTTCTGTTTTTCAAATGCAGAGTAATTACCAAATTTCAAGGCATACCCACATGACCACATTTTTTCTTCTTGAAGGCTTACTTGGCTTCTCTTTAAAAAGCATGGCATCATCTCAAAATCCTGAATCCGCCTCTGCTAGTTGGTAAAGTTTGATGTAAACACCGAGCGGATTAAAATAAACTTCAATACGTGCACAGTTCCATAATAAAATAAACTTCAGGCCACCTGTTACTACATGACAAAAACTTAACTAAACCAATAAAGCAGGCTTCTTGAAGTTGTTGCATTTTCAATCAAATAAAAATGTAGTGTTACTGTATTGGCACCATTTCTGGAGACAAAAAGGATCAAATCTTTTAAGCACCCACATGATTATTAGATGCCGCACGTTCAGTAGAACCTTTTGTTGGCCAAATGTGTAACAGGTTTACAAGTTCCAAAAAGATCCAGCCGTGCAACACATGCTGATTTAATTTGGCAATCTCTCATCTTATCTCCTCCTTATGGTGTTCTGACTATAAATACCTACTCTAGTTTTACTATTCCATCATCAGTTTGAGATATCCCCTCATTAGAAAAAAAAAACCAACAACAATAAGAAATGGATTCTCTTTCTTCAAAACCCAATCACGTTCGATCAATTAGTTTGCCCGGGAGATCACACCCTACCACCCAGAGAGTTGAAGAGGAGCTCAACAAGCTCAAATCATTGGAAGTATCAGCTGCACCAGCAGCTGTGAGCAATGGTTTAATCGGTTTGGAGAAATTGTACAAGTGCATAGATGATCTTCTCAACTTGCCTCAAATACTTCAAGCCCTCTCTCAGAGTCTAAATGCAAAATGGCTAGACGATTTATTGGATAAATCAGTGAGGCTTCTTGATCTTTGTGGCACAATAAGGGAACTCGTCTCACAATGTAAAGAAAATGCAAGAGATTTACAATCATCTCTTAGAAGGAGAAAAGGAGATTCAACTACAGATGACAGTGTGGAAAGATTTACCTCTTTCAGTAAGAAGATCAAGAGGGACGCCAAAAGATCTGTCTCAACTTTGAAACAAATGGATCAAGAGACTGCAGTATTGGTCTTGCTAGATGCAGATCAAGATACAGTAGCTGTGATTAGAGCACTAAAAGAAGCTAATGCAGTATGTCTTTCAACTTTCCAAATGCTATTATCCTTCTTGTGTGTGCCTCTTTTGAAGCCTAAGCCATCAAAATGGTCTTTGCTTTCAAGATTGGTGCAAAAAGAAAGAATAGCATCTGAATACCACGAAGAAAACATGAGCTTGGAAACAAAGCTGGAAACTTTCGAGGCTTACCTTGACAGCTTTGAAGATGGATTGGAAGCAACATTTAGGTGTCTCATTAGATGTAGAAGCTCGCTCCTCAATATTTCCTCCTCCTAATCTGTCAGTTGTTATTCCACACACTGTAAATTGTATATAAACAGTTTTGTAGTTATGCTAGAAATACACAAATCTCAAGTGAATGAATATACATCAATTTAATATCTCTCTCTATGCGTGTACTTTCATCAATAGCCCAAACTATTCGTCGAAATGGATCTCCTAAAACTGTGGGGCTTGAAATAGATAAAACTCATAGCCCGTCAGTTACACACTTACGCCACATAATTGGTTTTGTTAATCAAACCAAGGAAGCCTCTCGTGTAAAGTCAGATGGCGTAAATAATTGACCTGAAAAGTGATATTAATTCATAACATGAATTGCAGAAGAATGAGGTCTGTGTGAAGGAAGCTTCACAATAAGTTCTTGCTACACAGGCTTCTGGAGTTCTTCTAACAGTTCCTCTGCACAGTGACCCTAGGGTGTTAATAAACTCCACCGGCCCCCAAGACGCTCTTGATATAAAAGAAACCTCCCTCTATAAAGGAAGACCAAAACCTGGGTCCCTTGATCAGCCTCCTTGAACCTGAACTCATCAGTAAGATATACATCACAAATAAATTAGATAATATAGTTCATGATCTGCTTATCTTTAGTTAAAAGTCCAACTAACTATGACATGACCATATTGATTTAGTATCTGTTTGAATTCCTTCTCGAGTTCATTAAAAGATGTAGATCTAGTCAAGAAGCTAATCCCATATCATTAAACTTCATCAAGCTCCCCAGCCAATCAAACAAAAACAAAATCAAGATTCAAACTAGGATTTGGCATGAAATCACAGACAAAGCAGCCAACAGACTGTTCTTTTGAACAAATTAATGGGCAATTACCCATGCCACTTTACTTGAAATAATTTCTGGCAATAAATTACTCATTGGCCATGGTGCAATTTAGTAATCAACTAGTTTTCCTTTTCCAAATAAAATATGGCAAACAACCACACATACGTGTATAAATTAAATATACACTACACGTCCAATTGAATATTGGCAAAAAATATCTTTTCAGATCTTCTAATCTGTATTTTGTGTAATTAATGGACATCAGCTCCTCCAAACGAGACAGCCTCAGTGGAACCACGTTATTAGCATCTTGATTGCACCACCAAGTGATGCGACAATTCTTAGTAGTTAGGGAAGAGGCAACCTGTAATTGAACCCCATATGAAGGCAAAGCCACATAATTTATTCATTTAGATGACTAATTATTAGAGCCTTTGTTTGCCAAATGCATAGCAATTTACCAAATTCCAAGGGATACCCACATGACCACATTTTCGCTTCTTGATACCTCTTTGTTTATATAAATGACCTTTCTTTGTACCTATTGTTCATCCCAGCATTCAGCTTTTCTCACAACATAGAAACACTAAAAACATGGCTACTACTTCTTGCCATATTAGGTCAATCAGTTTACCCACTAGACCACACAATCAGAGAGTGGAAGAGATTCTCAACAAGCTCAAGGTGCTGGAAGTATCTACTGCATCAACAGCAGAGACTATTTGCAGTCGTCTACTTGTTTTGGAAGACCTACACAAATGTGTTGATGATCATCTTAACTTGACTCACCTCTCCCAACATGGGAAATGGTTTGAAGATTTATCGGAACAATCCATGAGAATTCTTGATGTTTGTGGCACGATAAGGGAATTAGTGTCACAATGTAAGGAACATGTAAGAGATGTAGCATCATCTGTCAGAAGGAGAAAGCAAGATAACATAGTCAGATTCGCCTCCTTCAGAAAAAAGATGAAGAAGGACGCTAAAAGATTAGTCTTGTCCTTAAAGCAAATGAATGAGGAGACTGAAGGATCACTGTTCCTAGATGCAGCGCCGGAAATAGCATTTTTTATTAGAGCAATGAGAAAAGTCAGTGCATCATGCATTCCAATTTTCCAAATGCTCTTGTCTTTCATGTATGTGCCACTCTTGAAGACTAAGTCATCTAAATGGTCACTGGTTTCAAGATTGGTGTATAAGGGAAGAGTATCCTGTGAAGTCCAAGAACCAAACATGAACATGGAAGCTTTTGAGTCTCAACTTCATAGTATTGAGAAAGGATTGGAAAGAGTATATAGATGCCTGATTAGATCAAGGAGCTCCCTACTAAATACAGTTTCCTTCTAAACAGTATAGTTGACCAAATTTTGTATATACAATTTTGTAGTTATGATAGAAAAGAACAATATACAAGTGAAAGATTATATGGAAAATCTAATCTGTGTCTCTCTTTTTACATGATTTTGTTCCCCTCTGTGTGCAATTAACAGATATCTAAATTTATAATAGAATCATACTACTCTCGCATATCACAAGTTTCTAAGGCTGTTCCAACAACAGGATAAGCTTCTGAGTCTCCAATTTTTGTTGTCATTTTCTATAAAGATATAGCCATGAGAACCTAAAAATTGTTTAAAGATTAATGAGTAATTTAACCTATTTTGGGACCTAAATGAAAAAGAAATTGATAAATTCTTCAAAGGACATACGTCATATTAATTAGGTTTGCAAGTGTAGTTTTAATTGTGTTTGATCAGCTTCATCTGAGATTATTTCGTTTTCAGAGAACCATTAGTGTTTCTCCGCATGCTAAATCCCTTGATGGATGAACAAGTGAAAACTAAAATTATCATACTAAAAAAAGGGAGCAATTTCACTTTATTCTCCAAAGTTGCATAGAGTAAAAACATGAAGGCGTGAAGCTTCATAAAATATAATTGAAGGCATGAAGACAGCTTAATGTTTCACAGGTATTAGAACTCACCTACCATGACAGAAACTGATTTAAGGGTAATATCTGGACAAAAATGCACTCGTTTACAAATGAATATGAAATATTTCTTTGCTATTCGCTTTACCCACCATATCTTAACACATCCTAATCAATTAGTTAATACAGCTCACAATCTGATTTTCTTTGGTTCATATATCCAACTACTTGTGGTGTGTGGAAACCACCACCATTAGTAGAACCAAGTAAATTCTGTCCTTTCTGAATTTGACCTCAAAATTATAAGAAGTATTACACCTTGTCAAGAAGCTTGTACAGATATGCTCCTAGCACCTTGTCAAACAAATTCAAATAATAACCTTCCCATACGTGTACATTTCCATAAAATAAACTTCAAACGTGCAATATGAATTTTATATTGATCTACTAGCCCCTTTTAAAGTCTTTGACACCTTAAAATATCCCACTATTCTTTAATAATTTATATCTCAGTTATCTAAATATGTGTTGTTCTAGTAGTTGACAGATTTAAGCTTTTATGGAGGGGACAAGCTTAGGTGGCCACCTGTTACAGACAAAAACTAACTAAACAACTGAACAAGTAAAACAGGCTCCTTGAAGCTAATGCATCTTCAATCACATAATACCAATAAAAAAAATCATGTGTCATAGTATTGGCACCATTTCTGGAGACCCAAAAAGGGAATCTATTCAATACCCACATGATAATGAGATGCCTCACGTTCATCCCATAATACGAGGACTAATAAAAGTAATCAGCAGAGCCTTTGTTGGCCAAATGTGTAGCAGGTTTACGAGTTCCAAAAAGATCCAGCAATTCAATCACATGCTGATTTAATTAGGTTACTGCTCAATTTATCTCCTCCTATGGCTGTCTGCCTATAAATACCAACTTTGAAGCTTCAATTCAATCACCAGTTCGAGATATCCTCTCATCAGAAAAAAAAAATTAACATAAGAAATGGCTGCTCTTTCTTCAAAACCCAACCATGTTCGGTCAATCAGTTTCCCTGGGAGATCACACCCTACCATCCAGAGAGTAGAAGAAGAGCTCAACAAGCTCAAATCATTAGAAGCACCTGCTACACCAAAAGCAGACTCTGTGTACCATGGTCTACTCATATTGGAGAGATTATACAAGAGCATAGATGGTCTTCTCAACTTGCCTTCCCGTCAAACCCTATCCCAAAGTCTAGATGCTAAATGGGTTGACGATTTATTGGACAAATCAGTGAGGCTTCTTGATGTTTGCGGCACTACAAGGGAACTTGTCTCACAATATAAAGAAAAAGTAAGAGATCTTCAATCATCTCTCAGAAGGAGAAAAGGAGATTCAACTACAGATGACAGCGTTGAAAGATTTACCTCTTTCAGCAAGAAGATCAAGAGGGATGCCAAAATGTCTATCTTGACTCTGAAACAAATAGATCAAGAGACTGCAGTACCAGTCTTGCTAGATGCAGAACAAGATACAATAGCTGCAATTAGAGCACTTAGAGAAGCTAATGCAGTATGCATTTCAATTTTCCAAATGCTCTTGTCCTTCCTGTGTGTGCCACTTTTGAAGCCTAAGCAATCAAAATGGTCATTGCTTTCAAGATTGGTACACAAAGAGAGGATAACACCTGGAGTCCAAGAAGAAAACACGAGCTTAGAAACCAGGCTGGAAACCTTCGAGGCTTACCTTGACAGCTTTGAAAATGCACTGGAAGCTGTATTTAGGTGCTTGATTAGATCTAGAAGCTCGCTCCTCAATGTTCTTTCCTGCTAATTTGGAAGTTGTTATTCTATACTCTGTAAATTGTATATGAACAGTTTTGTAGTAATGTTAGAAATACATAAACTTCAAGTGAAAGATTATACACCACTTATTGCCTCTCTCTCTCTCAGATCAAAATTTAAAAGTTATGCCCGTGAATTTTACCAAAAAGAAAGCACTTTGCAGTATGTCAGGTTATGTTTGGGTAGCTCATATCCACTGAAATGGTCCTCTTAAAATTAGAGGGGAAACTGATAAAAATTCTTAGCACATTCATTACATACTTTACATAATTGGCTCCAAAAATCAAACTAATGAAAGATCATAATGACGATGAAGAATTTCTTCATTATTCTACTTATCCACCATTTTTTTTATGCATCACTAAAAAGTTAGAACTATAGCTTATGATCTGCTTAATCTTAGTTCATACTCCAGCTAGATATGGTGACCACTGTAACTATGACAATCTTAATTTTTTCATCATATGTCTTCTGCGATAATTGGAAGCACTAGATCTAATCAGGAGGCTTATCCAATCAAGTCTTTTTTTTCTAGCTCCTTCGCCAAATTCAAGAAAAGAAAAGAAAAATCAAGATCCAGCAAAAAGATCTGGCACAGATATCAGCAGGGCAAAACAGACAACATAACGTTCTTTCGAACAATTAAATGGAAAAATTAACACTGCCACTTTGCTTGAGTCAATATCAGTTTAATCTGACAGATTACTGTGGCCTTGCTCAGCAAGCTTAATTGCGTTGCTCCCAAAAAGTTTATAAGCAGTTCCTGAAAACGACCTGTATGCTCCCCAAATAAAAATTTAAAGGGAACTTGACTAACTAAAATGTGACTAGCACTCTTTTGAGGCTCAGCTTGACAACTTCAAAGGTAATTTGGAAGGAAATAGGTGCCTGTACATCACAGAGTTCTCTCCTAAAATTCTTCTTATGCGAATTGCGAAACTTTTATTGCACATGTGGAGTTGGCTAATTAGTTTTCACATATATAATGTTCATGGGAAGCTTAACAGCCTTCCTTTTGACCTGTTGGTCGTGCCTCACGGCGCCCCGTGGCTAGCTTTTAAGTGCATAGTGTTATGGACAGGCCTGCTAGACTTTGCAGAGCCAACTCACAAGTGTGTCTGTGCCTGTGTCAGAGATCTTCAATCCTCTGTCAGAAGGAAAAAAGGAGACTCAAGTGCAGAAGCCAGCTTAACCAGAGGAGCCCAAAAGTTAGTCCTGGTCTTAACTCTTAAAATAAATGGATGAAGAGATTGGTGAATCAGTATTCCAAGATTCAGATTTGGACACTACATATGTGATTAGTTACTAAGGGGAGCCAATTTAGTGTGCATTTTAATTTCGCAAAAGAATATATGAAAGTCATGCAGACAACATTAACTTTGAAACTTGACTGGAATCCTTCGACCGTCACCCTGAGTGCTTTAACAATGGATTTGAAGGAGCATTTAGGTGCCTGATTAGATCGAGGGGCTCTCTCCTTCATTTCCCTGCATACTTTAATATAAGATATCCCAGAGAGAATGTGAAACTCATGCTTTTGACTTACAAAAGTTTGTAAAATATGTAAAACCTCCCTCTCTTTGCCCTGAAGGGTGAGTTGTAGAGGACAACAATTATTCAGTCAATAATTTGATAAACATTAAACAAGCACAGCAAATCCAGCCATACATGCATGCACAAAATTAAATATTTCAATTTTCCAATACACTCATGCATCCATTATTTATTTAATTAAAAATTGCTAGCCACCTACTGCTGAACTAATTAAAAGGATAGAAATCATAACCATATCTTGGAAATCTTTGAGAAGAACTTCTTAGCTGTAATCTTCCGAATGGAGCCAAAGAAAATAAAAGGGTATCGTTGCACTGGCATGTATTAATTAGCTCTGCCTATATGATTTTTTATCTTCAAATCTTTCATACTGTAAGTAAGTTTTGTTTCTAAGTTTAGGTAATAATTCCGATTTCATTGTTTAGTTCTTCACAAAAATTGCAGAGTAAAAAGAAAAAGCTAAAGCATGAGAATAGATCAATATTCCACAGATATTAAAACTCACCAACTATATCAGAAACTGAGTCATGGGTAATATCAGGAAAGAAGCCCTCTCCTGCTATTTAATGATGTATTACTTTATTATTTCACCTTGCCCACCATATAATAAACATTTTAAACAATAAGATTATACAGCTCATATGTGCTCTCTACAGTTGATAAATAAGCTACTCATGGAAACCACCCATTATTTTAATCAAGTACATTAGGCCTTTCTAAATTTCTCAGAATTATTAGGAACATTACATGTAGTTGAGAAGCTAATCGAGATATGATTCCAACCCCTTGCCAAACAAATCCAAAAGAAAACTTCCATACATGTACATGTTCCATAAAATAAACTTCAGTCGTGCATTATGAATTTTATATTTAATATACTAGCCCCTTTGAAACTCTTGACACCTTAAAATAATCCCATTACTATGTAATTATTTTTATCACAATCATCTAATTATTTTGTGTTATAGTAGTTGATGGATTTAAGCTTTTATGGAGGAGACAACCTTTCCTGGATACATATTACATGACAAACACTAACTAAACTGAAGAAATAAAGCAATCCAGCCGTGCAATCACATGCTTATTTAATTAGGCCACTGTTCATCTCGTCACTCTTACTATGGTTGTCTACCTATAAATACCAACACTCGAGTTTCAATGCCAACACAAGTTTTAAAACTCCCCTCACCAGAGAGAAAATCATAAGAAATGACTGCTCTTTCTTCAAAACCTAATCACATTCGGTCAGTCAGTTTTCCTGGCAGATCACACCCAACCACCCAGAGAGTTGAAGAGGAGCTAAACAAGCTCAAATCTTTAGAAGTATCAGTTGCACCAGCAGCTGTGAGCAATGGTCTACTTGGTTTGGAGAAATCATACAAGTGCATTGATGATCTTTTCAACTTACCTCAAACCCTTCAAGCCCTCTCCCAGAATCTACATGCAAAATGGCTTGACGATTTATTGGATAAATCAGTGAGGCTTCTTGACCTTTGTGGCACAATAAGAGAACTTGTCTCACAATGTAAAGAAAATGTAAGAGATCTTCAATCCTCCCTCAGAAGGAGAAAAGGAGATTCAACTACAGATGACAGCATTGAAAGATTTACCGCTTTCATCAAGAAGATCAAGAGGGATGCCAAAAGATTAGTCTCCACTTTGAAGCAAATGGATCGAGTGACTGCAGTATCGGTCTTGCTAGATGCAGATCAAGATGCATTACCTGCGATAAGAGCAATAAAAGAAGCTAATGCAGCATGTCTTTCAACTTTCCAAATGCTCTTGTCCTTCTTGTGTGTGCCACTTTTGAAGCCTAAGCCATCTAAATGGTCACTGCTTCCAAGATTGGTAAACAAAGAAAGAATAGTTCCACTAGTCCTAGAAGAAAACATGAGCTTAGATACCAAGCTTGATAACTTTGAGGCTTATCTTGTCAGCTTCGAAGATGGATTGGAAGCAACATTTAGATGCCTGATTAGATGTAGAAGCTCACTACTAAATGTTTTCTCCTGTTAATGTGGCAGTTGATATTCCATATACGTTAAATTGTATATACACAGTTTTGTAGTTATGTGACAATCTTCAGGTGATTGAGTATACATCAATTTCGTGTCGTTTTATCTATTTATATCTATGTAGTAGTACATATGGAGTGTGCATGAATACTGCCATAAACTGTGTTAGTAGGACTATAATTCAAATACCTGAATAAGAGTCCAATTTAACATGTTATGTGTAGAGTTTTAGCATACAGGAAGAGTTTCTGCAGTATTTGTCAAAATCTGATGTCAGGTTAAGTTTTATCCCCAAAATAGTTTTAACCTGCAGTGCACAAATCAACTCAAGTCTCATAACAAATGCACTGCCAGGATGATAAAATCGGAGATATTACTCTACCTATGATACTAGATATGTTATGGAACAGAGAAAATACTCCCTCCCTTTCAATTTGTTTGTCTGGTTTTGACTTGGCAGTGAGTTTAAGAGTATTGCCCAAGAGTCCAAGACTATAGGGATACAACATTTGTTCTCTCAACCGATGTGGAACAATTAACAATTCCTCACAAGCTAATGGCTGGACATCTAACACATACAGGGGTCCAACGTTGTTAACAGATCGAGCTGGACATCTAACATGACATGAGCCGCCAATATCGGAAAACAGAAGAATGGAGATAAGGTCTTGTGTCTGATACTATGTTAAGAAAATGGACCTCAACCTAGAAAGCTAACTCGTGAGATAAGGATAGCCAAAGACCATTAAGTAGACAACAAGCTCAATCTCTGAACCAATGTGGGATAAGGCGCAATTTTGATGTTCATAAGACGCGTTCCTATAAATGAAGCATCTAGAATATGCAACATCCGAACAGAAAAAAAAATCAAATTAATAGAAACAGAAACTATTGTGACAACATGTTTCACAAAAATAAATACAGCATAGGAAGAAGTCCACCTAACCTTCTAGGAGGAAGCTACACAGAAAGTCAGTCTTCTTTATATCCTTCTGTTTGACTACATTATATAGAACGAATATAAGCTTCCAGCTGCAATGGAACCCTATATGTTCAATGAAACGTCAAAAACAATAACCATGAAAAGTTCACAGGACTGATCTTGAAAAGAAAATGAATGTCATACATATACAAAGAATTTCTATCCTACAGCCAGTGGCCTAGACCCAAAAAAGGGGCTTTTATCAACTTACTCAAAGCATCATAAACTAAGTCCAATATTAGCATACTGTATCAGTAACAAGAAAAGAAAGATGAACATGCACAAAGTTGTACCAAAACTGCAAAAATTAGTAAAAGGGAACTTAAGGTTCGAAGATACCCATTATATAGGTGATAGATTCATTTCACAAAGCCGAGCAAAAATTACATTTTAAAGTCTACTGGAGCAAAACTTATACTAACCTTTTGAAGTTTACCGGCAAAGAAAAGACATAATTTCAATCATTGTTTTGCACGGAAAAGATCCCCAAGTCAAATATATCAGTTTTTATTTTGATACCAACTAATACGACTAATACATAGACAAGGCAAGTAGTGCATGACTAATTTATGTCCATCCCAAACTTAAAACCCATTTTTGGGGACTAAATAAACCCTAGCCTTAACAACTGATCCATTTCCAAGCTTAAACCCGGGACTAACTGGAAACCCGACAACTAGACCCATACCCATTCTCCCTCCTATCCCCATGGAAATGGAATACTTCACCACACTTTCCATGTACTTGGGGTGAAACTCCGATCCATTGCTTGCCTCAAAGTGACTTGGCGGAGGATCCAAAGAAAAGGCCAGCAAATGCAGCAGCCAAACGGCCTTTGCTAGCCCAAGAAACTCTCCGTAAAACTGACTCCTCGGATGGTTCCCAGCCAGTACCTGACGCCTCTGCTCCAAATCACCAAACAAAGACTCCTCCATTTTAGGATGCACGATGGCCAAATACTTCTTGAAACAGAAGTTCCCAAAACTACAAGTTGGGAGAATTCCCAGAAGTTCCATTGGGTCCATGGCTTTCATGTCCCTGTACTGTGTATAACACTCCCGGCGGTGCTGGTCTGGGTGGAGGAGTGATGACAAGCTTCCGTCCATGTAGAATGTCTCGTGATCGAATCCTTGGAACATTTTGCGGTTCACATAAGATTCCAGTGCGTACTTTGCATGGTTGGCTCCGACAATTGAATCCGCCGTTGGTGTGGTGGAGTTAGATGAAGCAGCTTCAATGGATCTCACTGCCGCCGCAATGTCCCAGTGAGCAGAGCGCATCAAAGAGAGGAGCATACTCGTGAAGGATTTAGAGGCTTCTTTTACTGAGCTTACTGTAGATTCGAACAGGTCAGGTGCCGGCGACATATTAACTGGAGTTTGACTGCTGCAGTTAACTCTCCGTTTTGACTTGTTTTTCTTTCCACTATTGCTGCTCAGCAACGTCGCCGTTTTTAGCTTCTCCTTCAAATCATCGATCTCAATATCCTTTGCCTTCACCTCTTGCTTCAGTTCTTCCACGGCTGACTCATACGGCGCTACCACTTCTCTCAGCGTCGCTGCCCCGACTCTCCAGTCCCCTCTTTCACTTCCACCGCCGACATTCCGCCGGAATCTTTCCCTCAACACTCCAAGCCTTCGCAGTTCAGATATCACAGCCACGTCAGCCACGCGCATTTTATCCTGATCCCAAGGACAATGCGCCTCCTGTAGACTAACGTAAGCCTTCTTCATTGCCGACACTGCATCAAACACTTCCCCTAAAAGCATTTCCATTTCATTTACTTTCTCAGTTCTTATTTCCTCATTTTTTACCTCGAAATTCTGGAATTTTTCCAGAGTTTCCACATAAGGTGAGTGTTCTTCTTCTTCTTCTTCGTCTTCGGTAGTGTACTTGTCATCTTCAGATTCGTCGGCGTCACGAGCACCAGAGATGTGGCCGTTGGAGGAAAGTGGGTGGAGCAAGCAAGAAGCAGTGACACGTTGGATCAGATCCGAGAAATTGGAAACCTTGTTGGCCATTTTCTAACACAGTAGCAGCAATTTTGGGATCAAAAGTGAAAGAAAACTGACAGTCCACGATGATATGGTTCACAAGTTTAGTTATTTACATTCAGGACCGATTTATTTTACAATTAATTATCTCTTGTTCTTCTTATCTTTCGTAGAAAATAGTCAAAATGTTCCTTTTAATTGTTGGTGATCTTTTCTAACCTTATCTTTTATTTCCAATTCCAACATATTTTAAATATGTCATTCCACTAATCGTAATAATCAGATAAGAGTGAATTAGAACTCTTTTAATTGTTATTTGGACCTTTTAAATTGCTTAAGTATATATTTTGGACTTCTTAAATTTTCAAATGCATACTTCAAATTGTTGTATATGAAACTTATTTTAAAATAGGAGCGAGTATCTTTTCAACAAGAAAACATACAAGTACTGTGGGTGTGCTTGGTACGGAGGAAAATATTTTCTATGAAAAATGGTTTTTTTGAAAACAGTAAATTTTAAATTTATTTTTTCATATTTGGACGGTGAGTTTAAAATATTTTTCTGAAATAATTTTAAGTGTTTGATTTATGAATGAAAAATATTTTTGAGATATATCTTTTATTTTTACTAGAGTAGAAAATAATTTATGAAATTGAAAAAAAAATTAAAAATAATTTTTATTTGGGGTGTTGGTGGGGTGTTGGTGGGGTGTTGGAGGGGATAGGAGTGAAAAAATAAAAATTTAAACTTTATAGCATTTTTAAAAAATAAAATTAATTTTTTTGGGAGTTGGGGATGGGTAGGGGGCTGGCCGGGGAGGGAGGGAGGAGAGGGTAAAGTTTAAAAATAAAAATTTGAAGTTGAAAATATTTTTAAAAAGTAAAATAATTTTTTGGGACAGGAGGTGGGGTCGGGGAGGGGATAGGGCTGGCCGGTGGTGGGTGGGTGGGGGTCAAGGATCGGGTAAAAAAACATAAAATTTTAAAATTGAATTTTTTAAAAATAATTTCTCCAAAAAAAAATGTAATTTAAAATTGGAGGAGAGTTTTTGAAAATGTTTTTTTTAACTTTTTAAGTTTGAAGGGAAGTCATTTTCCTTAATTTTAAGGAAAATTAGTTGATTTAGAAAACATTTTCCAAAACTTTTATTTTTAGCAAACATGAAAAAATTGGAAAATATTTTCCAGAAAATGTTTTCCTTCCTACCAAACACGAGAAAATTGAAAAATATTTTCTACCAAACACATACACTATATATATATATATAATAGAAACTAGAAGAACAAAATTAAAATAATACATTTGGAAGAAATAATACATACAATTTTTTTAAAAAAAAAAATTAATTCAATCATTGCTTCGTCCAAATTAATCCTTTGAATTTGAGATTTGAATCAAAATCATCCTTTTGTTTAATGTGAAATATTTATAGTCAATCAGAATATTTTTATTTATCTCATTTTGATTTTCGGATAGCGTTAGGTTGGAGAGGATGAGCCGCTAGGGTGGGCGAGGGTTCTTTTTCTCCTTCTTTGGATTAAGAAGGAGTGGTTGGAAAAAAATGGTGTGTGATCAGATCTGAAACACAAATTGATGAAGAATTGTTTTTTCCTTTACTTTAAAAAGGTTATGTATATGTATCACCTGAATTTAACGCCAAATTAGGAAGTTAAAGAAGAAGGTATTACGTATGTATATCTCACCCTCATGATGAGTGTTGAAGAGACACTTTAAGTAGGATACCAATAAAACTTTTCTTCAGATGACTCATTTGTCACTCATAAATCATGTAACACTTTTGGATACATCAATCTAAAGTTAATTTTCACTTTTGTGCAATCATAGTGTATGACGAATCTTCTAGATATATCCTTAATTGCTAGTATTAAATAATATCCACGCCAATAAGAATAATTTTCAACTTTTTTTTGGATGCATCAAACAAAAGTTTCCACTTTTTGCAAAAGAATAATCATAGTGTATGATGAGATTCTAGATAGGACCATATCCTTGCTGCTATTGCACATAATAATTTTAAACAAACAAAAGTTAAAAGCAAATATAGTTTATTCAGATGTATTATATGTATGCAACAAGGTACTATAACGTGTCATTCCATGATGAATGGTGAAGTATAATACTACCTTTTGAGCTACCTAAGTAAAGATTCCGGGACACTTGTTGATTGCTAATTAAGTACATATGCATATAATTAGCTCTTGGATAAAGAGTAATTAGAGGGAAATCTAAATGGGACTTTGTGAGGATCTTCAGATACAATAAATTATAACCACTCTCAGATATGGTACACTGAAAATATTATATGCTCAAAAAGTATATTCATCCCCTATTTCCTTGATATGAGGAAAATGAACCAAAAATATACACTTGAACATTGCACCAGGTGTTTTATATTTACTCTTATTCAAAACTTTTCTTGCCATCAAAGCAAACATTTCATATTTTTATATTTTTATCTGCTAGATTTGGGATTTCAATGCAAGCAAATGGGAGCCTGCTTTAGTTATATTTAAATATTTTTACATCGTTGATATATAGTGTTTAGATTTATATTTAATTTTTTTTAATTTTTAGACAGAGTAAAAGCGTAAATATTTTTTCAACTATCAGTATATTGTTATGAACTATAGTCATGGTTGGTAATGAAAGAAAATAAAATAAATAACCCTACCAATTGAAGTGCATTACTGCTTCTATCTAAATTATTAAGATGTGGATAGGTAGCCCAAAACAACACGGTATGGAGGAGTTAAGAAAGGGACTACCAAACAGCTATACACAAATTCATTGTTTGTGACAAGTGCCCCTCTCATTTGACATTTAATGAGTGTGTCCAAACCCAACTACTAGCTAGCCATAGCTAAGTATAGTGAGTGGCCACCACCTCCTAAACTTTCATTATATGCTTATTTTTATATTTATTTTTTCTATTTTGCAATAGTATGAATTATGATCCTAGAAACTTCCATTCACCCAACATGATGTATATTCAAATATACTATTTCCATGATTAATTATTATAGTTTTCATGTTGATGCATGTCTCTAGCTCTTACAAAATTTGCAACTCTTGGGATCATTGTTTAATGACCTATGATAAGTTCTCATGTAACTTTTTTAGGTTACATTTTGGAGAATAAAAGAATATGTATGTACTCACACGAATTTGTCCATACAAAATCAAAGTCAATGCAATGAAGCACTAGGGATTAAAGAACCAAACGTGATATAAATGGTATTCCTTTATTTCATGTTTACTTTTCTTTTTAGTCTACTTAAAAATAAATATGTCTATTTTTATCTAACAGTTCTTTAATTATAATTTTTTTACATGATATCATTAAAATTGCAAAAGTAAAGCTTAGTTTGATAGAATATATTGACCATAAAATTAAAAAAAAAATTATTTTCTTAAACCAAATTAAAACAAAACAAAAAAATTCAAACGAAATCTCTTTTATTTCAATTTATATGATAGTATTTTTCTCAATTAAACATAATTGCGTAATTGATACCATTAACATTATTTGGGTAAGTGCTTGGACCTGGGAACACTGAGATAACATGCCTCTCATACGAGCACAGATGTAGTACCCACCTTATAACTTGATGAGTTGTCTCAATATAAACAAGATTTAACCACCATATGTAGCAATATAGTACTAGTATGTCTCTCTAGATCTTACTCTGTGAACTTAAATTCAATCTTTGGTTGTACATTTATGCTTTAATTTAATGTCCAATCCAAAAGTACTTCCAATCCAGACAAATTTTGGGAGCCCACACCCATTTTTCTCTATGCCAACCGACTTTTCTGGATGAATGAACCTTTGTTAAGCCCGAGCTGGCGGTGGCCTAGATGCTTGAGAAAAGTAATAAATTAAGCTTAAAAAAATCTAAAGTTTGTACTACATAAATCCTTTAAATAAATAAAATATTGAAGAGAGATATGCCACTATCCCTATCATTATACTATAGTTGATGCAAGTATGAAAGTTTTTCTCCTGTTTGTTGGTCGAAGTCTTGACAGATAGAATTATGAAAAAATAATAATTTAAAAACTAAATAAGATTATAGTTATATATTTTTATTGGATTTCGCGTAAACATCTGATCCCAAATTATGAATTATGATCGGGAGTGGGGCGAGTCCCGAGTTTAATCTTGATGGGACTCCCCAGTGAAGTTCGAATTAAGTTCCGCCCTGAAATTGGGAGTTGGGCATAGGGTTAGGGTTGGAGTTGGGTAAAGTCTCGTGTCGAAGTCAAGAGTAAATTGGGAGTTGGGCCTAGGGTTAGGGTTGGAGTTGGGTAAAGTCTCACGTCGAAGTCAAGAGTAAAGTAGGTCTTGGATCAGCAGCGGGGTAGAAGTATAGTCAATGTCATGAGTCGAATCTTGGGTCCTGGGATAAGGCTAAGGAATCGGGTCAAGATTAGGTCATGAGTTGAGTCAGTGTCGGGTCACGCGTATGTTCTTCGTCAGGCCTAGGTCTAGTTAAGGGGATCAAGTTCTAAGTCGAGGTGGAGGTTAGGGTTGTGTCTTGGGTCATTCTCAGGTCTAGGGTCGTTGTCGGGACAGGAGTCAAGATCCGTGTTACAAAATAAGACTTAAATCTGGTATCATAATATTTGTCTAAATTATACTTAAATATTTTTGGTTAATATTTTGGTTTTACTAACCAAACATAAGAAAAATAAATAATAAAAGAACACTTATTTTTATGAGAGAACATTTTTCTTTCGTACCAAACACACCCTTTAAGCTTAAAAAATCTAAGCTTGTACCAAATAAATCCTTCAAATAAAAAATAAGAGAGATATGCCTCTATCCCTATCATTATACTATAGTTGATGTAAGTATTAAAGTTGTACTCCTGTTTGTTGGTTGAAGCCTCTGACAGATAGAACCGTAACAAAAAAATTAAAAAACCCACACTTTGTTCACATGTACATCACATTGACACATTATTCCAAATTAACTATTCTTTTCTCCCAACTTTTGTCTCCTTCCATGATATTTTGCATATATAAAACAACCAGCTTAAAGAATGATTCATGAACATAACCTGTTTTGAAAAAGGAAAAAAAAAATGAACCTTTCAACAATTCGAACGATGGCTGCTCTTTCCCCAAGGTCTCATTCTCATAACTCTTACCGTACCCGTTGTGTTAGTTTTCCTGCTAGATCACACCCCAGCACAATCAAGATTGAGCAAGTTCTGAACAAAATCAAAACTTGGGAATCATCTTCTCCTTTATCTCCAAAAGCAGAAGAAAAAACCCAAAATGCCCTGTCAAGCGGCCTTGTAGAATTGTACGAGTGTATAGAGGAACTCCTCGCGTTGCCAATGACTCAGAGGGCGCTTCTCCAGCATCAAGATGACAATTTTGTGAAGGAATTGCTGGAAAGATCAGTGAGATTCATAGATATCTGTAGCAATACAAGGGATACCGTTATGTGTTTGAAAGAAAGCGTGAGAGAACTACAATCCGCGCTTCGAAGAAGCAAAGCAGGAGATGATTTATTGACTATTGAGGGTAGTGTAAATGCTTATATTTCTTCAAGAAAAAACGCTCAAAAGGAAATTGAAAAATCCCTTACTATACTGAAACAGATACATAACACCCCATCAGCCACAATGAAAGACTCTCAGCTCTCTGCTATAATAAGAGTTCTTGAAGATGCCAGTTTCACAACTATTTCTACTTTCCAGTCATTGCTGATGTTTCTTTCTGTGCCAGCCTCGAAACCAAAGTCCAATAAATGGTCATTGGTTTCGAAGCTAGTACATAAAGGGGTTGTAGGCAGTGAAGGGCAAAGGGAAAAGCTAACTGAATTGGAGAAAGTTGACACTGCACTCAACAGCTTGCTGGATCATGTTTCTGGACATGAAGAGGAAGTGGAAAGTTTTGAATTTGCACAAAAGAATCTGGAGAATTTGGAGAATAGCATTGAGGATCTTGAAAATGGATTGGAAATGTTGTTCAAGCTTTTGATCCGGACAAGGGTGTCTCTACTCAACGTACTTTCTCTCAGTAGATAAATCAAGGTATCATGCATAACAGCTCAAGTATTTTTTTGCATGATTGAAGCTGTGATGTATAGATATTGAATTTCTAGTCATTGAGTACTGTAGATGAACATATTGTGTATAGTATTAGCAGCTAAGGGTAAAGAGGATTAAGAAACATGGACAAAGTTTTCCAATTTCCTAATCTTTTTCTCTGTTTGTCTTGTGTGTTATTCCAGTTTTACAGATTAGTGCCAAAATTTTGCAGAGGTGCTAATTCTGGCCAAGATTAGTTATTATTTGGACTTGTAAGGATTTAGGCCCAAAGAAGTCCAAGAGTGTGTGCAAGTAACATGTAGCTGTTAATGGGCTGATATGATATGAGTAGGCCCATTCAGTATTTCAGTCCATTAAGGGATTTTAGCCCCTTCTTGTGTATGTTCATTCTGTACTATATAATCCATTAATTAATGGATCTAATTGCTCATTGTGTATGAAATTTGTGAATTTCTTTTTGGATGCTTCTTAAATTGATCTGTTGCAGGTGTAGTAACTAAATGGGTGAAAACCCCTTCCTTTTTATTTGGTTATAATAATGTGTTCAAATTAATACTATAACAATGATGCTAAGATATCTATAGAACAAGAATGATAGTGAATCTTTTTAACAACTCGAATGGGATATTATTAACAAAGGCTTAAGCCATATACAACCCCTTAAAAATTTTCACATATTTTACTTAAATATCTCAATTTAGCCTTGTACCTATCCAACACTTAAATCTTAAAAATTTTGTACCTATTTGATACAAAATAATTAAAAATAAATTGTTTCAAACTCCTCCACATAACAAACATACCAATAAAAGAATGACATATGTCATTGGATCTAACTTTTTTAAAAAACTCTATTTAAATAAACCAAAATGAATATTAAGAAAGTAAAATTTTATCATTTTGAATTACCCTCCCCATCTGTCTTCTTACCTATTTCCATGGCCTTCCAATTTCCATTGACACTGACGCCGATGCCAGCAGCCTAGAAAATCATCATCCGACCTCTTTCTTCCCCCTTGAATCGACCTACATCTTTCTTTCCTCCATCGAATTATATTCCTTTCACTAACGTCGGTAGTACACCATTGTTGTCCACCTAAGCTAAATACCCATTCTCTTCCATTTTGATATCATCAAAATCATTCATTATCTTTATCTTTTTTCATCGGAATGAATGGAGCTTCACCAAAATTTTGAAAGAGTGAATCTACATTAAAAGAAAAGGAAAAAGAAGAATTGCAGAGGATGAGAGAGAGAGGTGGAGGGGGTGAGGTAGGGTGGTCTGCTGTGTAAAAAAAATTATGGATGAAAATGGCACAGAGAACTGGGTTGGGGAAGAAGATTACTTTTTTAAAAAAAAATATATTTTTTTTCCTTAATTTTGGTATATAAGTTACGAAAGAAGAAGAAAAAAAACTGATGTAAAAAGAGTGTAATCCACATTTTTTAACATGTCAATATTTCGTGTTTGATATAAATAACTTTTGAATAAATAAAATATTTAATAAATATAAAAATAAAATAAAATATTCAAATAGATTATGAATTCAGGGCGACATATGACTTAACCTATTAACAAATATAAACACCACAAGAGAGCCTTCTAAAAGAATGTGCTTTGGGGTTTAAAACTTATTTAAATAATCAGACTGAGATAACTTGTAGAAATTTATGAACAAGAGAAAATTGATATTCAACCACTACAAATTTAGGACCAAACTTAACTAAAGTTCTAAGATAAAAAAAATAAAATAATAATAATAAAAAAAGATAGGACCAAACTTTAAGATGTTCAAAATTAGAATATCTAGTCCAGTATAAATAGATCAAGTAATGTTCAATTATCTTATAAATTAATGCTATATGTATTATATAATATTTTATAATAGAAATCTATTTAAATTATATACTTATTATAATAATTAAAACAACAAAATAGTCAATTATTTTTACTTTTTTCTAAAAAGACTATCAAATAAAATAATTAAGTGTATTCTACCTAATATTTTCAAGAAAAAAATTTAAGATTGTTGGGTATAAGCAAACTTCTTGATTTTTTATTTATAATTCAATAGTAATTTTAAGTTTGATCTATTTTTGGAGATTGCTTCAAAATTTGGAGAAAGCTTGAGTGAAATTACTCCCAAAAAAGTTTGGCTGGTTAAAGTCAGAAAGTTTGCTTATTCCCAATCTTAATTTTTTTTCTTGAAAATACTAGTTTGGATACACTTAATTACTTTATTTAATAATTTAAAAAAATAAAAAAGTTAACAGCTTTTTTTTTTTATTATTATAATGAATATATAATTTAAATGAATATCAATGATAAATTATTTTATAGTACACATGTCATAGGTCATTGAATATTACTTGACCTAATATTACTTAATCGGATATTTATCCTCCAAATTGTTTGAATTTTTTGATCAAATATTTTTAAAAATGTATTTTTCTTTCAATTCATAGAAGAATAATAACAATTTATAATAATTTTTAATATATAGATTTGATTTTATAAACGTATCATAATTTTCGTTTATTTAAAATATTGATGGTATCTTAATGGTGAAGACGGTAGTGTGAAAAAAGGTAGGAAGAAAAAGCAAATGTGAAAAGGAGAAGAAAAGTCCAAAGTTCACTGTTCGAAATCTTGAATATACATGGGATCCTCCATAATAAGACCCCTACAAACCAACGCCACGTCGTTAGCAAAACAACGGCTCTTTTGTCTATGTCGGTCGTCGCTCCTAGCTGGGCCCACAAATACCGCCACGTCATCCACTTTTGATATAATCATATTTTTGTTGTCGTCCCAAACGACCGTTACACATACAACCCTGTTCTCTTCTTCACTACCATTCTCACACACACTCTTCTCACTGCTTCACTCTCTCTCTTTTAACAAGAAAATGACAGTAGCAAACGCTGCCACCAAGCACTGCAAGAAGGCCATGAAGATGGGTCTTTCTCTCTTCTGCAGAACCTTCAATTCTTCTAAATGGTGAATTTCAATTTTATTTCTTTTTTTTTGAATAAAATCATTCCTTTTTTTTTTTACATTTTTTTTTGTGTGTGTATGCAGCAAGACAATGGCAAAAATGACGGTGGCGAGAATAAAATTGCTGAGAAACAAGAGGGAGGTGGTTGTGCGGCAAATGAGGAGAGACATTGCTATGCTTCTTGAATCCCATCAGGATGCCACTGCTCGTATTCGGGTACTTTTTTTTTCCATTTTCGTATTTAACCTCTGATTTAGGGTTGGGGCTTGTTTGTTTGATTGATTGATGGATGGATTAATGGAATAATTTATATGCAATCTCGAAATCAAATCGTAGGAATGGGGAATTTGGTATATCATGCTTGGGGTGTCAGTCCGAGTCATGGTGGCTAGCTCTCTCCTGTTGCTGTTTAGAATTAGTATTGAAACCCTTGTGAATCATTTAGCTTGAAACATACAATTTTTGCTTTGCTTCAAGATTATAGGGTTTCTACATGTGGATAGAGCTGACTTCTTTTTAGGATCTTTTGGGGCTATTCACCAAAACCTGGAGGCTGTGATTAACTTAATCTCGTTGAAGTATCTTGATTGTAGTTATGATTTTTCTCATTCTGAAACACTTTGTTTACTTTAGAATTATGTGTTTTTGCTAAAACCCTCTTTGCTTCTTAATTTAAACCATGGGATTTAGATACTGAATTTCCCTCCTCCTCCAAGCTTTATGCAGCTATGCTGGATATCTACCTTAATTTTGAGCCAAGATACCTCTGCCATACCTCTTTCTGGTGTGCCTATAGATTGGACTAATCAATGTGATATGAAATAACTCTTCTGTTTAATGCAAAGTCGAAGGTATATTGGAAACAACCACTCTACTCCACAAACGTAGGGTACGATCTCATACATCCTATCCTACCCTCCCCAGACCTCACTTGTAGGATTACACTGGGCATGACAGTGTGGGTGATCTTGAAGTTGCTTAAAAAGACACATAATATTATGCACTATGAGGGGGCAGAAATACATTATGTGTTTATCTTTCGGGCAAGGGATTTTGTTGAAAGTTATCTTTCACGTCTATAATGGTGGATATCAATAAACCTCTTCTATTTTGATACACCAACATGTGGTTTTAGAATGACATATTTTTCAAGTTAAAGTGGAATCTTCTTACTTCTATTGCTCATGATCCTTTTTAAGAAGTTACTTTTCTTAGGGTTGTCTCTTTCTACTAATCGTTTGGAAAGAACACTCACATGCTTCATTTTTTATAGGTCGAACATGTAATAAGAGAACAAAATATATTGCAAGCAAATGAGATCCTCGAGCTCTTCTGTGAACTTATTGTGGCTAGACTAACAATTATTGCAAAGCAAAAGTAAGATGTCTCAAGCTATTAATTTTTTTTTAAGGTTAGAAGACAAATAACCTTGATTTCTATATCTGCCTGTTGCAGGCAATGTCCAGCTGATTTGAAAGAGGGGATATCAAGTTTGATTTTTGCTGCCCCAAGGTGCTCAGATATTCCAGAATTGATGGGAATCAAAGATGTTTTTGAGAAGAAATATGGAAAAGATTTTGTTTCAGCAGCGACTGACCTGCGACCCAATGCTGGTGTAAACCGGACGGTAATCATATTTCTTCTCTTGAAACTTGTGGCTCTCTTTATCATAATAAATATATCTATATTTGTGTGCTTGGGAGGGGTCTAAGAGAAGTGGGTAATTGTTGCTACAGCTCATCGAAAAGCTCTCTGTGAAAACTCCAAGTGGTGAAGTCAAACTAAAAATCATGAAAGAAATAGCCAAAGAATACCAGGTTGAATGGGACACCGCAGATTCAGAGATGGAGCTTCTCAAGCCACCAGAAGAGCGTATAGTGTGTCTCTATCTCAAAATCCATCTATATCTGAATATGATGCCAAACGTGTTCGATGACCATCTAACTAGCAACTATTCTCTTTGATCAGGAAGGACCAAATGGCTTTGTAAGTGCCACTAGCTTACCCCTGAAGCCAGCCTCAAAGCAACCTGCTGAGCCTAACAACCTCCGAAGGTATTCATTGATAGGTTAAAGTTTGTTTCCCGCCCTACTATTAAACCATGATTTTTCTTTTGTTTTCTTTGAGAAAAAAAGGTTTTGACTTGGTTGGTCAATTACTAACAGCTCTTCAGATGACGGAGAATCGGAAGTTGCCAAATTTGATGACCCAGCTTCAGCTGCTAAAGCAGCTGCTGAATCTGCCAAGCAAGCAATTGCAGCTGCTGAAGCAGCTGCATATCTAGCCAGTAAAGACGCAAAAGCATCTTCTGCTGGTTGTCACTACTCTCCGAAGAATGCAACTGCTGACAATATCCCTTTCATTTCTGCTGCTCAGGCTCCCAAGTTCTCGCAAAATGAAGTGGCACCACCTTCTCAGTCCATAGTTGATCTTTACGATATGCACTGGAGTAGTAAGAACATCAGGAATTCCGAAAATTCTCATAGTTCTGCTGGTGAAGAGATGCCATTAGATATGAAAAGATCACAGAAGTTTGACAGGAGACATAGCTATAATGTTCCATCCTCAAATCGTAATGTTCAGTATGATGATTCAGACTGTGACGAGGAAATCGAGATGGAAGATCCGCCGAGTGGGACATATAAACCCAGCCCACCAACTGATATTGATGGTGGGAAGTTCTACAGAAGGCACAGCTACAATGTTCCATCAGCACATTCAGGTGTCAAGTTTGATGAATCAGATGGTGAAGAAGAGATGGGAACTCACGAATTCACTAGAGGAACCAATCGAGCCCCTAACCGTCCTGCACCTCATGTGCCTCGGGTTCATCCCAATTTACCTGACTACGACAAACTTACTGCTCGCTTCGAGTCTCTCAAGTCCCAGAAATCTCGTCGTACCTAGATTATCCAGGGTTCATGAAGTCAGATACATTTTGTGCCAGCCAGTCCAATATTATTGTATACAGTACAGAAATCAAATGATATGTTAAAAATGGTTCATTTATAGTAGGTCATTTCGTGGAGCTCACTTATTGCCTTTGTGTTGACTTTACAAATTTTGGTGTAATAAATCTTGGATATCCATTTTACAAGGTTGTTCATTTTGCAGATCACTCTGTTTCTTTGTTAGATATATTTCCTGTCAATTCTTGAGTTTGATGGTGTATATATGATATCCATATGCAGCTGTCTCACCAAGCAATTCCTGTCTATTCTTGAGTTTGATTTTTTTTCTATAGTTGAAATTTTGAGAGAATAAGAACTTCGGTTCTTTTTTATTTTTCAAGACAATTTGGGGTAGGGAGAGGGAAGATGGAGAACTCTCGCCTAAGAGGTAAAAGTTGAAGTAATTAATCAACTACGTTATTAAGATTTTTTATAATTTTGGTTTAAATCTTTGATCAATTGAGAAAAAGGTTCGGAAGCATTTTTCTTGTCTTGCTCCTTAAGGTCAACTTAGCATCGATGTGTTATAATACAAAATAGTGATAATTTAGATAGTTAAATGAAACAATGAATAATTAATACATCAAACTCTAGAAAAGATAATAATTTATGTATTTTACCGTTATCTAAAAAGAGTTATAATGATCTTAAGATTTTTTATTATTCCATAACATTTGTTATTGTTAGTAACCTTTATCTTTCAAGTTTCAAAAATAGAACATACTCATTGTAGTCTCAAATTTTCTTACCCTAATTTAAGTTGTTTATTTTTTATACATTCTCAGCATAACTTCTAAATCCTAATACAACCAACCAAATAATGAAAAATAATGACATATTCTTAACTTAGGTGGTTGATTACTTAAATTTTCACGTTATGAACGCGATACAATTTTCTATATTATAAATCCTTTTTCATTTCCCCATCTCAATATTTTTTTAAAATAAATAAATATATATAAATCTTAGCCAACAAGAAAAACACAATTACTACTTATTGTTTCATATATAATGTGATATCTTCATTATAAATTGAAACAAATTTTGGTGTAATATATATAATCTCATTTGATTCCTATTTCGAATATAATTATCGACTTCTATTTCGAATATAATTATCGACTTGTAATATATTCTTCTTTTTTTTTTTTAAGGGGAAGAAAGAAAGGAAGGTAAATAAAAGAGAAATTGAAAACCCCCGTAGAAAATAGGAAGGAGTGGCTCCTTATCTTTCAAGAACCAGAGTTAGCCGTTCTCTTTGCTGTCCGAGGTAGTACTAGATAACACTGGGAATTTACATATGTTTCTCTTCTTCTTCGTTATTGTTCAATAGCTCTATCAGGTGGTTTTCTTTATCTTCTCTCTTTCTATTTGCAACTTCCCGTTCATTCCATAATCTTAACTTCTCCTCTATCAGTTGTAAGGCTTTAGTTTTCGGACGAATTAACTTGCTGCTTGGTTTCCTTCGAGTCTTGTACTTCAATTTTTCTGAGTTTATGCTATTGAATGCTTATGTTGTCTTTCCCTTCATTCTTTTTCTTCTGGGGTTCTTCAATTTTCTTGAGGGCTGGCCGCCTGTTGTAGGTGGCGGTAGAAATTCAAGAAAAGATTGTTTGGGGATTCTTTCTTGAATGCAATTGTGATTGGATACTTTATTTGAAGCTATTGGCATATTACATTCGTTGGTTTAGAAGAATTCCCTCCACTTCTGTCATTTAAGTTCTTTGACGACAAAATCAAGAAAGGATATGAATTAGTGTATTCATGGGTCACGTATGTCTTTTGTTAAGGGCAAGATGAAGTATATTTCTGATTTTTGGGTAATTTAACTGTGCTGAGTTAGCATCCGCTGTTCTTATTGGAGTTCTTTTCTTTTTCCTTGTGTTTTCAGAATCAGTTCACACGCTTGGTAGTTAAGTTTTATTATGGCTGCTTGATGCAGCACATTATGATTTCTCAAGCACTTTGTTTGTTGAATTGGAAGTATCATTTGAGGTGCCTTGAGTTGGAGAAGTTGATTCAGTGGATGGTCAATTTCTGGAGATGGTTATTCTCTTGTCTTGTACTGAAATCTCTAGCCTATGGGAGACGTCAAAGGTAACCATCTCAATCTAGCGTATACCATTACAATAGTCATAGGTAAAGAGAATTTCAAAAATTTCCTTTTAGCTATGTCTATTCTTGTTGAAAACGAAAAGAATAGAATAATATCTGACTAATCTAATCTATTTAATAGAGTTTGATATCAAATCTACAATTCTTAGTTTAGCTGATGTTGGATCCCCATATTATATTGCACACACTCAAGATGCCCAGTCCTGGGCATGTAAGGGGAGGGAGGGGGTGTTAGATTTTCCCCATCGGATTTGGATGAGGTACTTGATCTCCTTATATGGTTTTAGACAAGGATCACCTCAAGAGCTAGCTATGTTAAGCTCAAGGTTTATATCTTCTGTAAATGATTTGAGAAATTACTAGATACTTTGTTCATTATCTAGTGCGCCTGAGCTCATGTTGGTCTAAGCAGATACTGCATTCAAGACATTTGAGCTGCAACTCTTCTGTGAAGGGAGATATGTTGACTTCATCTGTTGCTTTATGCAAAGCTAGGCATGATGTCTCCGTGTTAGTACCTTCTAAACAAAGAGGAAAACTTTTCCCAAGGAACTTATGGATTAAATCTCATACAAGGATGCCTTTGGGCAGCATGTTTGGATCCTGGCTTGTAGAAAGGTCTATACCTATCCATCTATTCGTTTCAGCTCGCGCTAGAGGTATTTCTTTTATGATAATATTTCTCTGGACAGTTATACTCGGTTGTAGTTTTCTAATTTATGCATTATTTTTGGATATTAAATGCTTCCAGTGAAATGCAGATGGGAATGTTACTGTGAAATGCTTGAACAGCAATTCTTCCATCCTAAAGCAGGTCTTTAGTGATTTTATAGATGAGGATAGTTTTTTCTCAGATGAGATTGATACAACTTCAGACTGTGGCAAAAGTATTTCAACTGAACCTTTGACCATTGAAGAGCCATGGCTATGCGACTCTTCCTTGCTTCTTCGTCATTTGGCAGAGTCTGATGCTTCTGGTGATGTCATTTGTGACGACAAGATTGTTGAGGGTCTTGACTGTGAAAATTTAGAATCAGGATTCTTAAATCAGTCCACACTTAGTGAGACTTTATGGTCCAAGTATGAGGTCAATTCTAACGATGCTTCGTCAGGAACCTTGTGCGCAACATATGCCCATGTAGAGGAGCCCTGGCTATTGCAAGCATGTACATTATCTCCTAGTTTTGATGCTGAGATGGCTCCTGATGACTGTGAAGTTGAACGGTCAGATATTAAGGATGAAGCTCAACCTCCATTTAGCGATCAACTCGAACAGTTAGCTCAACCTTCATCTAGCAATCAACATGAACAAATACCTGCGAAGCTGTTGGATGTTGATCAATATGATGCTATATCCAAGGAAGACTCTTTCACAACAATTATTCTGATTAACTCTTCGGTTTGTACTGTGCAAAGAATTGCTGTTTTAGAAAATGAGAAACTGGTTGAATTACTGCTGGAACCAGTGAAAAATAACGTGCAGTGCGATAGTGTTTATCTAGGAGTAGTTACAAAATTAGCTCCACACATGGGTGGTGCATTTGTAAATATTGGCACTTCAAGACCCTCCTTTATGGATATAAAGCCCAACAGAGAACCATTTTTTTTCCCTCCATTTTGTCATGATTCAAGGGAAAAGGTAATTAATGGTGCTTCTGTTGACATGCTTGAAGAGAAGCTAGGTCTTCCTAGAAATAAATCCACTTTAGAAGAAGTGGATGCGGATGAGATTGATGATGCTGATATAGAGGATGAATCCATGGAATACATGGACAGTGAGTTTGGGGACCATGAAAGTGGTGATGCTTGTGATATTTTAGAAGTCCTTGCAGAAAATTGTAATGGTAGTGTAACTGAGCATGGGCTTGAAACTCATTCAGAGAAATATCCAGAAGAATCCAGTGGAATTGGGTACCGAGGGCAGAATCCAACTATTGAGCGTGCTATGAATGGTAAGAAAATTTCAGAAAGAGATGAAAGCAAGTGGGTCCAGGTCCGAAAAGGCACTAAAATAATTGTGCAAGTTGTTAAAGAAGGATTGGGTACGAAGGGCCCAACACTGACTGCTTATCCGAAATTAAGGAGCAGATTCTGGGTATTACATGTTTCATGATCATGTATTCTGTGTCTTACAGCTGAAAGTCCATTATTAGAAAACCCAATCTAATTGGTTCTCGTCTTCCCAGGTTTTAGCTCCTCGCGGCAACACGATAGGTATTTCAAAGAAGATTGCTGGTGTTGAGCGCACGCGTTTAAGGGTCATTGCAAAAACTTTACAGCCTCAAGGATATGGTCTTACAGTAAGGACAGTTGCAGCTGGTCATTCACTAAATGAATTGCAGAAGGACTTGGAAGGGTTGCTTTCAACTTGGAAAAGTATAATTGAGCATGCAAAGTCTGCAGCTCTTGCCGCAGATGAAGGTGTTGATGGAGCAGTTCCTGTCATGCTTCACCAGGCAATGGGCCAAACACTTTCTGTTGTTCAAGATTATTTTAGCGATAAGGTCTGCTCATTCTCGGGTCATTACTTCATAATTTGTTCAGTTCTTTATTTTTTAGGCAACTTCTGTTCATGGGCTTTCTCAAATTAGCATGAAAACACAATTACATTTTCTTACTCTAGCACTGATTTTCAGGTGAATAGCTTGGTGGTTGATTCTCCAAGGACATATCATGAGGTATGGACTTAGCCAGTTATCAGTCAATGGAATGAAAAGATTTTTGACCTACAAGCATGATTGCATGTCTTTCTCTTGCTTTAATGTTCCTCTAGGTTGATTTTTCACATGGGAGCAGTTTTACTATAGTGAGTGGTTTTTGGTATAAAGATTTGCATATACTGGCTATGAATGAGATTATCTTGGATTAAATTAAATCCAAGTTAATGAAACATTTAAGAAGTAAAATTAGCTTGTTTAAGAATAGCGCCCAGTGTGTGCAATGATGAGTAGCACTGCAATTTGCATCTCAGTACATTACGTACTTATGAATAGAACTGATGACATTGATTTTCGTCTTTAAACTATAAGGGCATTTGTGCTTTAAGTTACAAATATTTTTCTTTTTGACTCTAAGTGTCCTGATTTCTTTCGCTTCACACAGTTCAGCATATAGTCGCGGCATAGTGTTCCACAACTTTTGTCGCCTTGTTTTGTCCTCTTTTATTCCAACTCTGCAAAAGTTATTTAAGATATCTTGTCGTACACCAAATAGTCGCGGTTTAGTGTTCCACTACCTGTGGGCTAGAATTTGTTGAGGAAATTTTTAAATTATGGTGTACCCTAATATAGATATATTGGACTCTGTTCAGGTTACAAACTATCTTCAAGAAATGGCACCTAATCTTTGTGAAAGAGTTGAGTTGCATGGTACAAGAACTCCCCTGTTTGATGAATACAACATTGAGGAAGAAATAAACAACATTCTCAGCAAAAGGTGGAGATCACTTAGTTTCTTTCTATTACTTTCTTTTAGCTTTATGTCTTTTATGACATGTATTTTAACTTCTCGTGAATTTAAAATACTTTGATTTATAAAATTTGCAGGGTTCCCCTTGATAATGGAGGTTATCTAGTGATCGAACAGACAGAGGCTTTAGTCTCCATCGATGTAAATGGTGGACATTGTGTGCTTGGTCAAGGGACTTCACAAGAGATGGCTATTCTCAACGTTAACCTCGCAGCTGCTAGACAGGTATGTAGACCTGCATCTATTTTGATTACACATTGTATTCCAAGAGCATAGTTTTTCTACACCTGGGTAAGTTGGTTTTCAGAAAACAAACTAGGATATGCTTAGAAGATCCTTTTTAATGAATTAGAAGATACTTAGTGTTTGATGGAAATACTTCAATCCAACACTAAAATATGTCTCTTGACAAGCTACACTGCTTCTCTTTTTTCCTGTGGTAGACAAGGCCTCATTTGTAGCTTAGTAGTATCTTGTCAGATCCCAGAACAGAAGAATATTCTGTTGATGCGTCTTCTATGGAGAATTAATTCTTGTTTAAAAAACAGAAACTACACAGGGTATCATGTCCATGTTGCCGTTTTAATCTGCTATTGGTTTGGACATAGCATGTCTGAATTACGTGCTAAACCTCTATTTTTTTTTCTTGGAGGGGATAACCAAGACATCCCTGAGGGCTATGTGGATAATGTGCCCGCTCTCTACCTTTCTTCAGTTAAATACCACGCTTTTGTCATAGGAAAGTTCGAGCTCTTCACGTGTCTAACCCACACATCACACATTGCGCTCTTACCACAAGACCAAACCAACGGGGGTAATCTGTGGTTGCTTTTATGCACCTCTATTTAAGTCGCGTTAATTTGATCCAATTTAGCAGTCAGCCTGGGCTGCAGAATGACACATTTTTAAAGGAGAAGGAAGGAAGCAGAAACCAATCCAAATGAGATGTTATTTACTCATTTTTGCTTTAACCATAAGCAAGTATCCATCATTCGAATTCAAAGAAATACTGCACTTCTAGTTTCATTAGGTGTTTCTGGTTAGATTTGAACCTTTTATCTGTGATCCCGAGCTAGTTACTGAAATGTACGACAACACAGGATTACATTGGATCTTTTTTGTTGATAAAGACAACATAGTATTGCATTGGTTTTCTTTTCTATATGTTAAGTTTATTGTTTGCGACAGATTCCCATTTTTTATTTTATCTGATAATTGTTGTCATTTATGTATATACTGAAAATTATTCTCAGATTGCTAGGGAAATAAGGCTGAGAGATATTGGTGGCATTATTGTGGTGGATTTCATAGATATGTTGGATGATTGTAAGTAAATAACCCTCTTTCCGCCCACTCCCCTCCTCTCTATGTGTGTGTATGTGTCACAGGCGGATCCAAGACTAAATTTGATGAGTTCAACCTTTAAATTCTTAGCACAGAACTCAATGTTCTTCTAAAATTATGATGTGTGTGGTCTTTATGTGGTATTGATGCACAATATTTTGTTTAAACGGGATTACTACTGAAAATAAGAAAGAAAAAAGAAGAGACATAAATTTATATTATGGTCTTCTATGTAAATCTAAAATTGAAGTTAACCTTGTCGAATGCTTGGTAACTAAACGACATTATTTGTAGTACATAACACCTACTGTTCATCATCTAAAACTGGCATGTAATCAGACTGAAAGTTTCATAATCAGTGCCAGCCTACTATGCCTCTCTCTAAACTATATTAGACACTAAGCTCATACCATATGATTTATAAGATGATAACTTGAAATCGTCAATACATTTTGAAGATGTAGTCCTCTTTTTATTTGGTACGGATGTACTTATATAAAATGTATACCTGTATGAACATATGTTATGCAATTGTTTGAAAGTTTTTTCTTTTATTTTGTTTTCCAGCAAATAAGAGATTGGTCTATGAGGAGGTCAAGAAGGCTGTTGAGAGAGATCGATCAACAGTTAAGGTGTCTGAATTGTCCAGACATGGGCTTATGGAGATTACCAGGAAAAGAGTATGTTATTTGGTGCTGAATTTCTCTGTCATAACTACACTAGTGGAAATATCTAATTAATCATGGTTGGTCATTTCATCTTATACCTGACAGGTTCGACCTAGTGTGACATTCATGATCAGTGAACCATGTATGTGCTGCCATGGTACGGGGAGAGTGGAAGCTTTAGCGACTGCATACTCTAAGATTGAACGTGAAATTTGCCGGTTGCTAGTAAGTAAACTAACTACTCTTGAGATGCCTTTGCAAGGTTATCTTCTTGGATTCCTTACTATCTGTTAAGCTGCAAAAAGGTTGATCCAAAATTTTGTCTTTGGCAAGCTAATCCATTCTTACCACTTGGTCTCCATTTTTCCTCCTCTTCTTTTGGATCTTTCTGAATATAGTTCAACATGATTTGACATAAGGACCGCTTTCCCCAAAACTGATTGTTGTTTCTTGTGTTGATCAGTCCACAACGGATCTGAAGGCAGACCCTGAAAACCCCAAGTCTTGGCCCAGATTTATTCTCAGGGTAGATCAGTACATGTCTAACTATTTAACTTCAGGAAAGAGGACAAGGCTAGCAATCTTGAGTAGTTCTCTCAAAGTTTGGCTTCTTCTAAAGGTATGCTTAGTCATTTTATTCATTCTCATAACAAAATATCACTTTTATTTCTGTATTTGCTGATTCTGTAAGCTGTGATTAACCAGGTTGCTAGAGGTTTTACCAAAGGGACCTTTGAGCTAAAACCTTTAACAGGCGACAAGGAGTACAAGGGTGATGAACGTGAAACATCTATTTCAGTGTTGCGACCAACAGAGGGTGGATTTCACCCCCCTCGGAAAAAAGTCACCATCTTCCCCATCAAAAAGTGGAGGAGTAGTGGAAAGTGATGTTACCTCCATTAAGAATCATCTGTACAGGTCTCAATTCACAATGCACATCCACATATGGTTAGCATAAATTTATTAGCCAATTCTTTCTTCCCTCTTGAGTTTTTCTCGTCGGCTTGTAAGAAATAGCTAGTTTTATGAGGAAATCAATTTTGCATAGCATGTACGCATTGATAATACATATTTTCCATTTCTTATCTGCCCTTGCCTTTGTAAACCATAACATAAGATTCATTTATCGCATAATCATGAGCTTTTGCCACACCAATTGTAATTTAGCATGATGCTGAAAATAGTTTGTGTCTCGTCTTTCATTTCCACTCTTCCTTTCTAAACACAAAGGTCCATAGAGATGGAAAATGAAAAAGCAAAAATGATCCTCTTCATTCAAGTTCAAAGATGAAAAATAATGCATACATTAGCTTTGTGTATTACTAGTTTGAGCTTTTAAAAAATAGAAAATAATAATTAAATTTCATAATTTAAAATACGGAAAAGGGTCAAAATTGCCCCTGAACTATGTGAAATAGATTACTTATACCATCTGTTACATTTTGGGATTAAAAATACCCCCGCTGTTATCCTAAGAGACCACAAATACCCTCAAGAGTTAACATCTCAATTTTTAGTGATGTGGCATGCCACATAGGACTAATCATCCACCTAAGCGTTGCCAACTAGGATTTATAACAAAAGAACTAGACTTTTAGGGCGACAATAGTCGCCACAAAAGCCCAAAAAATCGTCACTAAAAGTTTTTAACATTAAATTCTAGTTTTGTGTTTTTTTCTTCATTATTTTTTAAAAAAACGAAAATGATGTCGATTAAGTAGGAGTTTGAAGATACTGTTTAATTTTTATGTTATATGAAATGTATAAAATGTATAATAATGCATTATATAGTAGGGGATGTGAATCAGAAGTAATTATCATGATTTTTCGTAATAATATTGGGTGTTTTTAATATTAATATTGCAAGTTAATTATTTTAGAAAATTAGGTTGCAATCAAAAATTAATTATCATATTTTTTTTTGTTGAAAAAAATAGGTTTTACTATTAGTCATCACTAAAAATCACTCATAACCTTTAGTGACAATATTTTGAGATTTATGGCAACTTTGTCGTCACTAAAGATCAAGTTCTTTTGTAGTGAATCTTAGTTGGCAATGCTTAGGTGGAGGGATTAGTCCTATGTGGCATGCCACGTCACTAAAAAATTGGGGTGTTAACTGATATTTGTGGCCTCTTAGGATAACAGCGGGGTATTTTTGATCCCAAAACGTAATGGAGGATATAAGTGATCTATTTCGCATAGTTCAGGGGCAATTTTGACCCTATTCTGTTTAAAATATAGGGAAAAGGGTTTGATATACCCCTTAACTTTTTCATTTAGAGCTGATATACCCCTTGTTATGAAAGTGGCTCATATATACCCCTACTTGTAAACAAATGGCTCACATATACCCTTTTCCTCTAACGGAAATGAAAAAAAAAATTTAATCTAAATTTTTATTATTTTTTTCTAAAGAATATAATCCCATATGAGTAAATTTAATCCTCGTCAAACATATTTTTTTGACTTTTTTTTGTTTCAATGACTAATTTATAATTATTATTTTGATAATCAAATTTATTTATGTTTCACTAATTTCTCGTAAAACTTATTGTAGATGACCAAATTTTTTCTTTGAATACGAAATTAAATTACAATACACACAAAAAAATAGTTTAATTTTTTTTCTTTAAACTAAGGAATGAAAGAATAAAACAAAATAAGAAATTCAAATAATTATAATAAAAGAAGTCAAAAAATAATGAAATTCAAATAATTATAATAAAAGAAGTCAAAAAATATTTTATGTATGAAAAAAATTAAAATATACCTTGAACTTTGATAGAAGAATCATATATACCCCTAAATAATTTTTTCTAAAAAATTAAAAGTAATAAATATAAATTTAAAATTAATTTTTTAACTTCCGTTAAATGAAGGGTATATGTGAGCCATTTTGTAACGGCAGGGGTATATATGAGCCGTTTGTATAACGGTAAGGAAATATATGAGCCACCTTTATAACGAGAGGTATATCAGCTCCAAATGACAAAGTTGAGGGGTATATCAGACCCTTTTCCCTAAAATATATACAAAATGTATCAAAGTAAGTCAACATGTTGGCTTGGTATGTACTTGTTTGGGTCATCTTACTTATTATTATTTTTTATGATTTTCTTGTTTTAATTTGTTTTTTTACAAATTGAAAAATTACATAAAAAATATTATAAATCAAATAATTATAAGTTACATAGAGAAATTATTTGACTTTTAAAATTTTATCGGTGCCATATAAATTCGAACAAAAAATTATATAAAATGTGGTTAACTTTCAAAATTATTTCAATGTCACATAAATTGGTATACATAAAGTAACATGTATCATTTGAAAATGATTCTAACAATAATGTAAATTACAATAATTAACAAATTAAAATGAGACTCCAAATTCCATATGTATTGGGGCCGTGCTAGCACGCACGGAGTCCAATGTCTAAGTATTAGGATACAACACAAGTGATCAACAGCAACACCGACAGGATAAAACATCTGAGCATGTGTAGGGTCTCAACTTATCTTCAAGTTCTTGTCCTGTTGGCAGCGGTTCCATCCTATATTTGCTACGCCGGGCACAGCAAAACTCATACAAGTTTCTGCATGCTCCGTTACTAAATGGATATACTCTTTCAGGAATGTTCCTGCAAATTAAAGCAAGTTCAAACTTGAGCTTAAAGACGAGACAATTTCCTGATGAGAATACATGTTCCATTTGCTTTTGAGATATCAATTAATCACTCAAAGATGTTGACCAAAACTGCAACTAAGTCCAATGTTTTTAACCATATCATCCAGAGTAGTGGCTCAAAGAGACAACATAGACATCTCTCTGCAACTTCCCAGTAAATAATATCACACAAGAATTGGAAGGATATAACCAACCTCAAATACTGGATGCGCCGTCGTCTCACAAGCTCATAAGTGGTCTGATTTGTCAAAATTAGATAGCTGATTCAACAAACATGAGTTCAGACACTTTAGCTACAGGAGCAAGAAAAGTATGGGGAATAATATAGGCACAAATAACAGGGTTTCGCTCGCAACTTATGAAGTTTGCATAGCTTAGCTCTAATATGTGTCTACCTCCTTCACAAGACTGAAAGGAGGTAACTAAGCATCCTACACTGAAATCTTTTTTTTATTTTTTTTTACACGAGATGTTTATTATCTTAAGAATCAGCAACTCTGCTGACCAAACAGATGTTACAGAATCTCATATAACCTTATTTTTAGAAGGACCAACGCATATAATTTTAAGAACATAAATCTAACAAACTTCCAACAAATTCAAAATTAATGTGCTAGGCAATGCTAAATGAAGTCCATCTTCAGCAAAGAGAAATCTTACCTATGAAAAAGTAGGAGGAGGAGAAGGAAGATGAGGCAGAAAAACAGAGTAGCTAGCAGCAAGATCATAATTGCATATAACCACCTGCCAAAAAAGCCATTATAGCATTTCTCTTCAGATTCATGTAAAGATTCAAATTGGATGAATTTCACAAGTGTTGTTCTTTTACAGAAGGATATGTGCGGATTCAACAAAAACATAAAAACAGAAGCAAGAATATCAATCATGTCAGTATTATCTTGTCATGAGGATGCAGGCCCTTTCTTTAACTACTGTTTCCCACTGTTATTTTATCTCTTGAAATTTGGTTTTTGCAACCTATACAACTAAAGTAGAGCTCATAGTCGGATATTTTAAGGGAGCCCAATCAGAAGTCAGAACCAGATGAAGCTCCCTTGCTGCTTTCACACTAACTGCTGTACTTGTCAGCAATTTTTAAAAATCAAGGTAGTGCATATTCCACCTATGAGCTTTGTATGGAAGGTCCTATCTAGATTATAGATAATAGAATATGGGTTACGGTATGCTGACAGCCAATATAAGATAATCATCTAATTTTTTTGGGATAAGTCTTCAACTGCTATCTTAGGACAATCACAATAGCTTACATGTCATGGTTGTATAAGATCCAATAAGGGTAGTGGCATTGACTCTCTTCAAGCTTCTTATTTCTCAGAAGACGATATGATATTTCAAACAGCAAGTAAAATATTCCAATATGCGCAAGCTTACCTTTTGCCAACTAAAGCAAATGAATAACATCTTATTATAAGTTTGGGCATGAAAACTGAGCAGTTTAATCTCCCTTTAGTTTTTTTAGTTTTTTCTTTTGGGGTGCATATTGTCCTTCTCCAGTATTCCCCCCAGAACCTCCATCTTTATTTTCTTCTGGGAAGGAAGATCAGTAAGGAGCAGAGGAGAAACATAATAAGGGCAGAATCAGAGGCTAAGCAGAGAAGCTCTTAAATGATAAAGCATCATAAAATATACATACCAAGGCTTTGATATATCAGACTTCAAGAATTGAATATATAACGTGCCCGTCCAAAGGGATAAGACTGTTTCTCCACAAATGTACCACCTGTTATATTGGGAAAATAAATAACCGAACCAAGACCAATTACTTGAAACCCTAAAAAGAAAAAACATGCAAAGCACATGCACCCTGACTTGTAATACAAAGTAGCTATGACCACTTAAAAGTTCAGGAAAATCAAGCACGCTGACATGCTTCATTCGTGTTTATAGATGAAGAAAAATACATAAATTACAGGAAAGTACAGTATGACAAGTCCCCTACTAAATAGTGTCTTCATTGTGGTCTTAAGAGTAGAACAGTGATCATGTCACTTACACAAGACTTATAACATTGAATTAGACACATCGAAGTACACATATATCCCAAGCCCAGATAACTAGTTCAATATGTTCTCACAATGATCTTTAAAATGACCAACATCCTCTTATAGGTTTCTCGAACTGATAAACTATGCTGACACGGATACGTTTCAAAAGATTCAAGCTAAAATTGGAGCCTCTTCATGAAAGCAAGAATTTCGAATGAGACTTTATATTCATTAATTAGCGAGATAACTACATTAGTATCATTCTCTGAAATAACATCTACATCTAGGACCTAAATCTCCAATTTGACATGTTCTAATCATATTAAATCCACACCAACCTTCCACTTAGCTCCAAAATAACATGTGGAAACCATCATAGAAATAAAGCTTTATAATACACAGCAAGGTTTCTTTCATTTAGTTTTTTTGAAGGTACAAATAAACATTTCAATTAAATCGCAAGAAAAATTTCACTGAACTGCGAGCAAGATAAACACATTGTTGGTGCATCAACTTAGTAGCATGGATGCTCACCAAAAAGCGCAATGATTACCCTGTCCTATGCATGTGCCAAGCCAAACACAATGATGATCAAATTGAAGAACACATTTGTCACAATCATGACAATGTTTAGCGCGTGGAGGCTGCAAATCAAGCAGAGTAAAGATCAAACGTTGTTGACATAACTGACAAATGTAGACTAGTGGAAGTATAAGCTCTAGGCACTTCATAAGACAGAAGTCACCATATAAGGTCCATTATAGAAATTGGTTCTTCTGACACAAGTAAACTTTTAACTTTGGCAAATGGCAACCATAAACTTATTGGATAAATAAGTGTGCAAATATTAGGATAAGCACAATAGTATAAATCAGAAATCAGAAGGTCATAAACCATTTGAAACAATTGAATATATATCTGTCCTCAACCTCATTTCAATGTGAAGGGTTAAGTGATGCACAACACAAGAAAATATTAGCACCAAATTGCTGTCACAAGTTTGCCTCATTTCCTTCCAAATCTAGGTGTAGTCAGTATTTGGCTTTGAAATCATGTCACTAGTTTGGCTAATATTAAAATACTCCTATAATCACTAAGTATCATCAGAAGTACCGAAATGTTTGTTCTGCAAACAAATGAAAGACAGAAAGAAGAAATTTTTACCTGCACAACATTACAGTAACTGCAAGTCACACCTCTGGAGAAGAGAACAAAAATGAGTTAGCAAGGGAACTGATGCTTTTGCAAATCGAATCATGCAATCTATAACTACAGAATCAACAGAGTCATACTTCTATCCAAAAGTGGTGTAAGGGGAAAGAAAATGGGAAAGATAAAAGTAAATCTAAATTAACATGGTCATTTTTTTTTCTAAAATCCATGGACTATAGCCAACGTAAAACGGTAAATTTGGTCATGCCCACTCTGGGCCTAGTTTGAACTTGAAAATGTGGACGTTTTCCCCTCGGGACCAACTCACGCCATTAATAAGCTCTTAAGGGATTAGGAAGGAACATTATTCATCCATGAACTCCCTTAACCCTAACGTCCTAAACCCATAGCCCTAAGAAACCGTAAGAAACCCAATTCTTCAGTGACCAATGGCACAAGGTTTCTCGGTGGATAATGGGTCCACCCTGTTCTCCATTTAAATACCAGGATTTTTCCTGAGGCATGATTTGAACTTGTAACGAGGGACTAACCCACAGATCATGCTGGAGGCACTTGTATTACATGGCTATTAGCTATTCCATGAAATGATTCAATAATAACACATCTCCGCAGAAATTTTCATTATATTTCAACTTCCTTTGTTATCGAATGAAAAATTATGAATTTCTGAACATTCACAGGAAATCATACAGGGTTGTTACAGCTTTTCCCCTCCATATAAAATCTACAGCATGCTGCAGTTAGCCAAATCCTCACAATATCCCAGTTAGCCAGTTGGGGGTACCTTCTGATGCTGAGATGCTTTCTGTATCTAAGACTATTGACAACTTTTCATCTGAATCTCATAGTTATATAAGCATCACTTGTGAAATCGATAATGAGTGGAAACCGATAATGAGTGGAAACAACTTTGCCATCACCATAAGGTGCTCCCAATATCCAAATCTTTAAGGGGGGAGGGGGGAGGTATATGCCTATATCCTCCCGGTCCAACAAGAAAGACAATCCAAAACAGCAGATTTTGAATGAGTTGAATGAAATCTTTTCTTGTTCCATAACAATTTAAGTCAAACTGAGTCAATATGTAAGATGAAACTAAATGAACCAAATAGCACTACAGTAGAGGCTGCAAAATAGGCTGAAAACAATGCCAGCTGCTTTATAGACAAAAGGAAAAGCATAAACAAGGTATTATATAAGTCATTCCTACCTAAGAGATGTTCCACTGGGATACATATCCATCACTAGCTTTGTCCATGCTATCAAACCACGGCCTTGAAGATTACTTCCCAACTGGTTCCGGTCGATTGCAATAACTACATCGCCGTTTTTGCTTGAAGCAGGCTGTCTTTGCTTGATCATTTTACATCACAATAGGCAGAAAATAATAGCAATTAGTTAATTCTGCAGAACACTCCACATATTTACAGTTTGATATTTCACAGATATGGCAGGAGAATCCAGTAATTTACTTTCCATGTAAATAACCACAAAGGAAATTCTCTTACTTTGAGGTAATTGATGCCCTATTACATGATGCATCTGCCTCATTGACAGCCCTCATTGCATCAACAACATAGCTACATGTTCAATAAAAGATTATACTGATCACACAATGCAAATTTACTGGCACTGAAGCGCATAAAGAATAACAATGGCCTGTAAATTAGAAAGTAAAGAGTGTGCATGAAATTACCCAGGAGAAGAACCTGAAGTGATGAAGTATTGAGCCAGTGTAGCAGCAAACAGGATCAAATAGACAGTTGTGTACCTTGAAGGCAAGGAAGAGAGTATCAGCAGTTTTACCATAAACACTCAAGTAAAAGTAAAATCTCTACAAAAGCATTAAAAATGATCAAGATGGGACCACTTTATTCAAACTCCATCATTTTCCTTTTGAATTGGGGACTACTTTGAATAGGATTATATCCAATTGGAGTACTGTTTTTCTTTTTGGTCAGATTATCCAAATATAAAAAGGCCTTCATTATTTTTAGATAGACTAATGAGTAAATAATATCACATAAAACAGAAGAGGGTGCATTTTAGCAAGAACCATATTACAGGCATTGAACAACCAAGCTGAAAGACTGCTGCATAACTTAAGATTCTATCTTTTTTATTTAATGCACTATATTTCTAGCTAAAATATAACATAACCACTAATTACTAATGAAATTAGGCGAACCAAACAATAAAATAAAGCCAGAGCAAGTTATTAGGTGAACAAAGACTCATTTTTTGCACTGAATTATTGGTTTTGCTCTCGTATCATCGATCCCTCATAGGGAAACACTTGGGCTCCTGCTAATTCTGAAGAAAAATAAAGATAACTTTTTCCCCAATAAGTAAAGTAAGAGTAAATACCATGGCTCTTCTTTAGTTTTATGAATCAAATCTTTGTCAAAGACAAATAGAACGCCCAGATAGATCAAGTGCAGCATCACCAACGCTATTCTCAAGCAGCAAGTGGATCTCCGAGCTAAAAATCAATCAAACCAACAACCAGAAAGAAAAAGAATAAGGTTTAAAACATTCAAATAAAACTACGAGGATAGAATAGATGACAGTTGATACCGGGATCGGAGAGACATGGGAAAACGTGGAGACAACGGTCGGAGAAACGATCGAAGGTGTCCCGAGAGTGACCAGCGCATAATGCTCCCATTTCACCTTCTTCGAAAAATTCATTCACTAGATAACACTTGTTTCTCAATACATATTCCTCGCCGTCCCCGAGTATACAAGTGTTCTTCAGTTTAGTCTGAACTTACCGGAGAGTTGAAACTTGAAAACAACAAATCTAGAGAGATAATGTAGAGAGAGAGAGACTTTGGGTTCGGTCCAGAATTTGCCCGACGTTTGGAGCAAAGCTACTGAAATAACGAATCAACCCCTTCATTTTTCAAAATGTAACACTTGGCCCTCACTAATTTAGGGGTATTTTATTATTATTTTTCCTCGTGCCAAACTCCCAAATTTTGGGATGAATTACTATTTTCAAATGGACCTACAGTCAATAGAAAAAAATTATTCTAGAAGAGCAATATAATTTGTATTTGGTTAAGTTAATTGAAATAATCCCTTTGTTTGGTATTACAAAAAGAGTTTGAGTTTGATTAATCACTTCACAGTTTTTTTAAGAGTCACGTTAGCAAAAAAGATACTCAAAAGTCAATTATATATTTTTTTGTACTAAGTAAAATCGAAAAATTATCTTAAATATCTATGGAGAAACTTTAATTAAAGTATTTCAATTTCATTTGGTAAATATAAAATATATACATTTAGGAGATGTGATTTATAAATATTTTATGAGTTGCTTCAAAATCATTTTTAGATTCATGAAATTAAAAGTTTCTAAAAAGCTATAAACATACGAAGATGATGTTGATTGTGTATTTATAAAGCCTTATGAATATATAAAGTTGACATAAATTGTAAGGTTGACATAAATTTTAAGCTTGAATTTCCATAATAAGATGTATAAACTAATTAATTGGTGATGTATATAGTGGTTATTAATTTGTTTATTTATTGTGATTTTATTTTTAGTTATTCTATTTTGTTACTTAGAAGATATAGATAGTAAGTTATGTCGATTTAGTTTTTACCATATTTTAGTGTCGATTTGCATGTTCAATAGCACTCATCATATGCTTAATTAAACACTTTATTCTTGCATAAAAATGGTATATATTTTTTTTGTTCTAGTAACGTTAGGCGTCGTTTTTGTAAGGGTTGGTGCATCCAAAACCAAAAGCTCCTCTAATTCAACATATAATTTTATAAGCAAATTATTACACAATCTTATTGGCAGTGGCGGAGTCAGAAATTTCTTAAACGGTGTCCAGAAACAGCAATTTGTTATGTTAAGGATATTCAAAATAGATTATTTAATCATTTCGTATATCATTTTACTTGTATATATGCTAAATTTTTTCCCGACAATTGAACACCCTTAAAAGTATGTGGCTACGCCACTGCTTACTGGCTATACAAGATAGATTTTGTCCATCAAGAAAAACAAGTAGTTAAATACACTATTATTGCTCGAAAACTGTACCAAAATCAAATATATTTTAAATTGGATGAAAATTGAAATTTGGAGACTAAAAAGTATAAAATATTAACAAAAATTCTAAAATGGTATATAAAATTTTATATGAACCAAAATGGCAAAATCACTGGAACATCAGCGATTTCCTCCACCGGAAAAAGCAAAATCGCTTCTACTGCAGTGATTTTGCAAAATGTGATTTTTTTTTAAAAAAAAAAATTCAAATCGCTACCTAGGCAGCGATTTTCAATTTTTTAAAAAAAAAACATTTTTTTAGAAAATTGCTGCCTCCATTTTTTTAAAAATTTTTTTTTTAGATATTAGATAATCGCTGCTTAGGTAGCGATTTGAATTTTTTTTAAAAAAAAAATCGCATTTTGCAAAATCATTTTTTTCCGATGGAGGAAATCGTTGTTATTCCAGCGATTTTACCGTTTTGGTTAATATAAAATTTTATACATTGTTTTAAATTTTTTGTTAATATTTTATACCCTTTAGACTCCGAACTCATAAAAATTGACTAATGTTTGAGAATTCGAACATGCTAATTCAATCTAATTTATCTCTTCTCTCTTATTTTAGAAAGGGCAACTTCTAGGAGTCAATTTTTACTATCGGAAAATCTAATTTAGTGTAGTAGTAATTTGACAAACGTATTCTTACATTCGCCTAATTAATCGATTTAGAGCTTAATTATTAAATTGCATGTCCTTCTCTTTGGTGTTTGCTAATGTTGCTCCACCAAAGTGAATGGACTATTATCTTTTGACTTGCAATTTGCCAATCAATATATATATATAAATCTGAATTCAAAATCGCTGATGTGGCATGCCTCTAAGGGCTAGAAAAATATTCATTTTCTTTTTTTTATATATATTTTTTAAATCATTTTTTAAATTTTAAAATATAAAAAGAGTCTCTTAAATATTGAAGTTAATCACAATTAAAGTCATTGAATTATAATTACTCCAATGGATGTTATTTATCTTTTCATATTCATATGTTACTAATTAATTATTTATCTTTTCATATTCATATGTTACTAATTATTATACTAACTATAAATACTAAAGCAAATATCTAACACTACATAACATTTTGTCCTTTTTCATTCATAATTTCCTTTCAATTCTTCTTCTTTTTATTTCAAACTCTTTTTGCAAGAAGTCTTTTTCTTTCTTTTTTTCTTTTTTTTTAATTATTTTATTTTAGCATTGTCAGTGTTGTCCATATTTTATTATCTTAGTATGTAATTTTCATGCTTGATTTTTTTATTTTATCTTATTTTCATCTTAATATATTAAATAAATTAAATAAATGCCCTCTATTAATCATTTTCGTTTAAATTCTTACATTAATTCCTGTATTATTTTGTATATGTACGTTACAATATACCCAACTGGATAACGATACGTAAAACTCATTTTATGTGTTGCAAATATTCAATTCTGTTCCTAAATTTCATCTATTAATTTAGTTATTATTATAATTTACATGTATGAATGTCATATTTAATCTATCCATATTTAGGATATTCTCTACCATTATTATTAATCTCTTCCCCTAATTTTTTTTCACTTTTTTGTATTACTTATATTTCTATAAGGAAATGTAGAAATGATCAATGCAGTAGTTATGAAATTTAAAAGGTAAGTTTGGTTGTAATTTAATAAATACAAAAATGTGAAAAGTCATTATTTTTAATGGCATTTAACATATGAGTTATTATGTATTGTAGTTATATCATATTTGCACATATAAATATAAGAAACATTGCAAATGATTGAGAAGCTTAGTCAATGTTGGGTGCTGGTGATATTTTACTGTTTATTTTAAAGGTGAGATTATCTATTTTCTTTTATATAAATTGATGATAAGAATATTTATCTTTTTCTATTTATGCATTTTTCAGAAAAAATTTATCAAAAGACATGAGTGTTTATGAATTGTTAACCTTGAATTATGATATTATATTTTTGAGGAGTTGCTTGGAGGCTCAAATTTATTTTCTTTTATATATATTGATGGTACGAATATCTATCTTCTTTTATTTATTCAATTTTCAAAAGGAATTTATTAAAAAATATGAGTTTTTATGAAATTTGAGCCCTGAATTATGATTTTATAATTTGCAGGAGAAAGTCTTATATGGAGTCTCAACCTAAAAAGGTTGTTAAAAAATTCACACATATCAAAAGAAGTGAGAATATCTATTTTCTTTTCTATATACATTTTTCAAAAGTAATATATTAAAATGTGAACTATAAACTATAATTTTATATTTTGTTGGAAGAAGTGTTATTTAGAGTCTCAACCTAAGAGACACATTTGAAAATCAATAACAAAACGAGGTTGCTTAAAATTCACACATACCAAAAGAAGTGAAAATATTTTTTTATATATACATTTTTGTAAAAATAGCATATTAAAAGACATAATCATCTATAAAATATGAACTGTAAGTATAATATTATATTTTTTTGTAGGAACAAATTTAAATTCAAGTTCAAGAAATTGTTTTAGAAGCCAATAAATAAAAAAAATGTTGCTCAAAAATTCATACAGAAAAAGAGATTGATCGTTATTTATATTATGAATTGTTAATTCTTTATCCTTGTAGTTGCTAGAGAAAAGGAAAGTAAAACGAGAACAAGACACCAAAGAGAGTTTGCTTCACTACATTTTTTTAATATAAATTTCTTAAGACACAATAATTATGACCATAAATCAGAAAACTTTATAGGCAATTGTCCACTTTTATTGTACAATTTAAAAAAAAATAATTGTTATTTTAAAAAATGAAAAATAATTTATGAAAATTGGGATTGTGTAATGCAAATTACTTTGACTTTTTGCCAATGATTTGGATTGAAAATCTTTTTTATTACTTCTCAAAATTTTAAAAATTATGAGTTAAATTTTAAACTTTCATAGTCAAATTGAGTTTTGCATAGTTGAAATTCAAAATAAATAAATAAAAATAATGATTAAATACCTTCTTTTAGGTACTTATGATTGGATGGACACGACATATTTAAATTTGTAGAGGAATGAAAAAATATAGATTGTTTAGTTTTTTAAATTATTTTTACCATACGATATATATTGATTATTTTTTTAATAAAAGTTATTATTCATTGTTTTTCTATTTTTTTTTTAATTTTAAGTCGTGAAAATTTAAAATGGTAGAATCATAAAATGAAGGTCAAATGATCAATTGGGTTTTCACAGTTCAAAACTATTTCTTTTTATGTTTCTACGTTTTTTATTTTTTTATTTTCAAGTTTAAATAACTAATTTAAATAGGTTGTTGCATTTACATTGAAATGTTTTTCATCAATGCTTCCATATAAATGAAAGGAAAAAATATGTATAGATAAACAAGTATATAACTTCTTGAATCAAATTTTCTTTTACTTACAAAAATAAGGAGCATAAGTTTAGCGATATAAAAAATATTATTAGAAGATAAAAACTCTTACTTAAGATTATAAAAGATATAAAGCTTAAACACTAATAATATATTTCATTAAAACTTGAAATCTGATTTAATCGTTAAGATGTCACTATAGAAAATATATAAAATATTTTAAGTACTCAACTATTCTAAAAAGTTAGTTAGTGAATTTAACGAGTTATTATGACCACGCGAAGCGCGGCTGAATTCACTAGTGATGAAATAAAGGATCTTAACTTCACACTAATTTGACATATGTTTTATGATAGGCCTGCTTTAATTAAGAAATTAATAAAATAAAAAGATGCAATTTGTGGAGGATATTCATACTAGATTTTCTTGATATGGACATGATGATTAGCTAAAAGGGAATATACTCATAGTAAAACTGAAAAGGATGTACATTGTTTTAATTATTATTTTTTTATCTAAGACTGGAAGCTATACTCGTTTAGAGAAGTAATTAATTAATAATTAACTCCATTTTGTTCATGTCGCCGCGACGACAACTAATTGATTCTAGATGGATCTTCTTTGTTTGGTAATTCAGTAAAACGTCACCTGATTAATTAATATTCTTATTCAATGAACTAATATCCCTATGCTAATTTATCGTCTGCTTTCAAATGGGAATATTGGCAGAAGTATTTTGATTATTCCCCTCCTTATAATTAGTTTATGAGTGAAAAATTATTCTAAATGAATATCATATATATTTAAAGTTATTGATCTTAATATTAGCGCATCAAAACAAGTTATAGGTGGAGCAAATTCTACGACTGAAGTTACAAGTGAAGATAATCGTAAGTGAGACAAGTAATTTTTACGAACGATCATTTAATTTTTCTTTTTCGTTAAATTAAAATTATTAATAATATAAGTTGTTAAAAGGGAAATTAATCAACTTTATTGCATACATACGTTCTAGCGTCCCTAATTAAAGTGAGACCATAAATTCTGAAGTATATATTACTCAATATGTAGTTAATATAAGTGTACAAAGTTAATTTTTGCGAGGTAAATTAAACCAACTGGCCTAGGTTGATGATGTATAAGATTCGTCCATGTACGGCAATTTTTGACCTTTTGCTCACGTCCATTTTTTATAAGACTTACTTATAAATAAGTTGTGAGATGTAGCAAGATACTGAAGTGAGAAACAAAAAGAAGCGTACAAAAATTTTAAGCTCTCAAATATGGTGAAGCTGGGAAATATTTTCTTACGTTACAGCGTTGAAATTTTCTTGTTACATGTTATTAATTGGTCATCAAATAATTATAAGTTGATGGTCATGGCAGATGTACCAGCTATTTTTGTATTTGGCGATTCAACGGTAGATGTTGGAACTAATAATTATTTAGCTGGAAGTCTCGCTACTGCTAACAATCGTTACTATGGAATTGATTATCCACACCACGTTGCTACAGGAAGGTTTAGCAATGGCTATAACCCTGCAGATTTCATCGGTACGTATAATAGTTATTATTATTCATCGATATGCTTTAGAATAAGACTATCTAACAAGGAAATTAATGATGATTGTTTAGCGAGGCATTTGGGTGATTATACAGAAAGCCCGCCAGCGTTTTTGGCCTTAGTTCAGAAACAGTCAACATTCAAGAGTGGAATACTTCGTGGTGTCAACTTTGCATCAGCAGGATCTGGCATTCTTGATGATACTGGAAATAAAGGATTTGTGAGATCTCAAAATTACCTATCTTTTTGTCTATTCTTGTACATATGTTTTTATATAGTTAATTAATTAAATAATCGATTTCGCAGCACAATGTTACATCACTTACTCGACAAATAGAACAATTCCAAACAGTATGTGAGAACATTACACAAATATTGGGAGATGTGAAAGGTTCAAAGCTGATTGCAAATGCGTTCTACTTTCTAAGTGTGGGAAGCAATGATTTCTTCGATCAATTTCGTTTCAATTACAATATATCTACACCTGAACTTGTCGCTGATCTCAGCGATACTTTTACCATTCACTTACAGGTTACAATATTCGTTCCTAACTATCTCTTAATTTTAACTAGAGTACTATTATAAGGTTCTGTTAAAAAGTCTCACATCGATGGTTAATGAGATGGGTGAACTACTAGGCAATCCTTCTCCCTTTGAGCTAGCTTTTGGAATGTGAGTTAGACGTGAAACCTCCTTTTACAATTAATGGTAAGTTGAAAGAAATTTTTTTTTAATGCAGAATTTATATAATCTAGGTGCAAGGAAATTTGGAATTTGTGGGATTCCGAGGATTGGATGTCTTCCGGGTATACGTGCTGCAACTCCTGGCGGTGCCTGTAACGAGACACTTAATGGTTATGCTCAAATATTTTTCAACACAACACTCAGCTTGCTGCAAGATTTCAGCTCAGCAAATCCAGGAATGAACTTTTCACTTGGAAATTATTTCTTGATGACCACGGGTGTTATTGATAATCCAGTTGCATCAGGTAAATATTACTACTTATAAAGATTAGACATGATATTTGAACTACGTACGTTTTGAAATGAAATGCAAATTGAATAGGTTTTGTTGAAGTTGAAGCAGCATGCTGTGGTACGGGACCTTACAGAGGAGGGTTTAAATGTACTGAAAATTCTGATCTTTGCAAAAAGCGCGATGAATACTTGTTCTGGGATTGGTTTCACCCAACCCAAAAAGCATCTGAAATGGCAGCTTTGTCTCTTCTTTATGCAACTGGGCAGGAATTTGTGACACCCATCAACTTCACTACATTGGCAAATATTCAACACTAATGTGACCAAAAACAATGAAATAAAATTATGAGGGCCGGGTAACAGCTTAGTTAATTAGAACGGAACGTTCATCAATTATCAATAAAATCGATTATGGTCTAATTAAAAGGGGGTTATATTGCTTTGTTCCTCTTTGTAAAAATAATACATATGGCCTTTTTGTCTGATATTGTAATTAAAAATCATTGTTAAATCCGATATATATTTGGTCTGTTTCATCGCTTTCCTGCTTAGTTTCTTGTTAAAAAGAATCCTTGTTCTATGGACTATGTGTTCTGGTGCTAATAAACCAATATGTCAAATATTATGAAGCACTAAATTAATACTCCCTCCGTTTAAAAAAAAAAATTACTTTATTTCCTTTTTAATTTGTTTAAAAAAGAATGACCTTTTTGTTTTTTTGGCAACACTTTTAACTTTAATTTTTCACGTAACATGTTTAAGACTACAAAATTGAAGAAAGTTTTAATACATTTTACATAATTTTAATTTAGAATCACAAAATTATAAAAATCTTCTTTATTTTTTTAAACTCTATTTCAAATTAAGTTAGGTCATATTTTTGAGACAGGAAGTATTTTTTAACATTTATTTGTTGCCTAAAAAGATACACCATGCACTGGTTCTATTTTATTTTTTTGGCAGATGCTAAATGAGCATTTGAAATACTAGTGAAATATAAATGAGCATTTGAAATACTAGTGAAATATGAAAAAGATTGATGAGAGAGGAATAGTATTGCAAGTGAAATACTCCATTTGTATATCCAAATATATGAGAAATAAAAACTTTGAAACTTGTGTGGTGTAAAATATTTTTTACTAGTAAGAATGTTTTGGGTATAAATTATGCATATATATATATATATATATATATATATATATCTTTTAACATAATCTTATATTTTTTAATTTTAAATATATTTAAGTAGATACTATATAAAGTTGAATATACAAAATGAACATACTATAGGTCGATTTGATTCCTATATATATTATGTCATGTAGGATTCATCTATTTACGAGCTTAACTTTATACTAGCTTAAATACACACTCAAAATTAAAAGGCATATTGAGATAAGATCAAATTAAATGATACATTTATACGTGTAATATACATATAGATTATATGTTAATTCAAATGAGAATATATAGTGTTTTGGGGTTATAAACTAAAAAGAAAAAATGGGAAGCGGAATATATTTATTAGCAAAACTTACCTAATATAACTTGTTTGGTTGGTGAACAAGATACCTTTGATTTACAATCGGAAATTGACGTTCATCGCCTTAATGATACCAATAGATATTAAATTAGTATAGTTAAAAGTGAAATTAATTGGAGATATATTGTGTAATTATTTAGTGAAATATGAATATAAAGGAATATATGTTTATAGTTATTTTAATTTTATGAGATATTTACTTAGTTTCCTTTAATAATATAAAAATTGAATAAATTAAATTTATTTTAAGTTGATTCCGATAAATATTTTCATCAAATCAAAGTTCCAAAAAAAAATTCAAATTGAACCAACAAAATGCCTACCTTATAAGTGTGGGAAACAATGATTTCTTCAACTAATTTCGCTTGAACTGTAATGTATTTGTATCAAAACTCATAACTAATCTCACCAGTAACTTTACTATTCACTTACACGTTACACAATATTCATTCCTATCTCTCAATTCTTATATCAATCTTTTTTTTTTCTATCAAGCTAGTTAGTGTTTTATGAATTTCACTTTAAAAAAAAATAATTGAATGCAATTCTTTAGACGTTTTAATTTCAATAAAAGCAAATAGACCACGACATCTATAGCCTATGGAAAGAAGTCATTCTCCAAAGGGAAACAATATTTGTACTTTAAAAAAAACAATTTACAAGCGGACCCTCTGTTTTAACTATTAATATGCATTTAGTTAGATCTATCAATATGGGCTAGTCCACCCGAGGAAAGGATAAAAATAGTCCATATTCTTTGGGTTAAGGTTCAAAGTCATCCTTGAAATTTTCACATGGAGCACTAATAGTCCCTCATGTTTGCAATATTGGTGCACTTTTGGTCCTCCTCCAAAATTTTACCTATTTTTTAGAATTGATTTTATTCATAACCTATGTATGGGATGTTCCATCTTCATTTTATCTATAAGTAGAAATAACAACTCCGTATGAAAGAATGTGAGAAGAAAAAAACTTTGTTTTGTTTAGTAGAAATCGTATTGCAGGTAAAGTTAAGAGGTTTATCACGATAATTTCACATGCAATCATACAATTTTTTCTTTTCCTGCAAATTCATATGTTAAAATGTTTTAGTTTAGATGCAGTAATATTTTTAGTGAACAAAACAACGTGTTTTTCTTATCACCTTCTCTCAGATAGAGTTATTATTTCCATTATATATATATAAAGATAGATGATTGGACATTCATTATATAAATTTTTGGACAAAATTAATGTTAAAAAATAGGCAAATTTTTACGGGAGGATCAAAAGTGCACTAATATTGCAAACATGAGAGACTATAATATACAATACAATTATATACATAGACAATTCACCTCTCATCCACTCTCTGCTCTCTCTCACCTCTCCCCCCCCCTCCCAATCTCACTTGCCATTTATACAACTGTATATGTATAATATATATAGTTATATACAATTATAATTCACCTTTCTCCCACTCTCTGCCCTCTCTCGCTCGCTTCTCCCTTCCTCTCTTGATCTCTCTTGCCTCTCATCTCTATCTCCCAGTCTCACTCGCCTCTCTCCTCCCTCTCCCAATATCTCTTGCCATATATACAATACATATGTATAATATACAATTATCTAACCAATATACAATTCAACTTTCTCCCACTCTCTCTCTCCTCTCTCTCCCAGTCTAGTTCGCCTCTCTCCTCCATATAACATGTAGCTACAAATTGTAATTATCAAACTATAACTATGGAGAGCAATTAATTATTTTTAAGTGGCTATATGGGAAAGTTTCTCACTATATATAATATATTATAATTAAATAAACTCTATGTACAAATAAATATCATACTGAATTAGACATATCATGTTTTCATTAAGTAATCTTATCATTTTTAAGCATAATATATGAATGTGTCGTTTAATTTGTCCTCACATTACATTTATGTTTTGAATTTGTATAAATAGACACTTAAACTTGTATAAAGAACACATGAATCCAACATAACATAGAGTTATATATGTATATATATATTCAATATTAAGTATCTATTTGTATACATCTAAAATTAAAAGATATGAATACAAAATAAACCTAGTTATTTCGAATAAAGCACCAACATACCGTTTGGAGTGCACATAGAAAATAAATCTATAATCTATTGGGCAAACGTTTAATAGATTATTCCAAAAAATGTTTTGAAAAAAAAATTCACATAGAAAGTAAATCTATACTCTATTTGGCCAAACGTTTAATAGATTATTTCACAAAATGTTTTTCTAAAATTAGTTTTGAAAAATAATGTATTTTCTCAATTAAAAAAAATAAAATTATTTGAAAACAATTTTGTTACCCACAGAAGCGTATACAAAAAAGAAAAAAAATGTTTACCAGCTGGATATAAGTTTATTGCCAAAACAATAACGGATGCGCAGAATCCGCGTTGGGTTGACAACTGTTATAGTGGATCCCAAGCGGTTCACGTTTTCACTCCGCCTGCCCCAAAATATATAGCAGCAATACTAGGGCTTTAATTTATCATCCAAGCTCTGATGGAGCAGCAAACTGTGGGCAGTGGAAGGTACGTTCCATGGTCTGATCTTCCGAAAGAACTCGCCGAGAGGATCGGTAGTTGCCTGGACACTCAAATTGACGTTCTTCGCTTCCGTTCAGTCTGCACAACATGGCGTTCATCGCTTGCTACTTTCAAAACAGTTCCTCATTTTCCTGTTGAAATCCCCTACCCTCTCGATGACCGTAACATTTATAAAGGAAGGCCTGGTTACTATCTCATCGAAAGCACTGTTTACATTTTTCAACCACTTGACGGAGATTCAATTGATTCGCCTTGTAAAGGATGGTTGATCCAGGTTATAAAAACAGCAGATGGAAAATTGAAGGTTTTGAATCCACTGACAGGCAGGGAAATACAGAATCATATGCCTAAGGTATTGAATTTACTGGACTTTCGCGTTTCTGAGGTTTGCAAATCTTATCATGTGCAGTACTACATTCCGTCGAAACCTTTGTTCAGTGATTATGATGTAGGTTATGTTAGGAAAATTTTGCTTCTTAGGAACTACAATGGAGGGAGTGAGAAGGATAGTTTTTCTTTAATGGCTATTGATCGTGATAATCGGTTATGTTATTTGAACTCTGGAAATGACAAGTGGACTAAGTTAAAAAATTCCAGTTCTTACATTGATGATATAATTGTATATAAGGGGAATTTTCATGCTGTTGATCGATATGGTGAGACCATGAAATTTGATTCCTCGTTTAGTGAGACAACGGTGGCTTCCAGATTTTATGGTGAGACCACGAAAATTGATTCCTCGTTTGATGAGGAGGTGGCTTCCAGATTATCCGGTGGTAAGAAGAAGAAACGACTGGTGGAATCAGGAGGGCAGTTGTTTTTGGTTGATAAAAGTTCAGATTTCGGTAAGGATGCCAGCCATGAAATTAAAATTTACCGATTGGATGAAAAACAATATGAGTGGATTGAAGTGCATACTTTGGGTGATCGAATTTTCTTTGCTGTTAGTGACTGTTGCTTCTCTGTTTCATCGCGTGATTTTGGTGATAAGTACGGTAGAGGAAACTGCCTTTACTATGCAAAGGGGTCGATGTATTTTGACGATGAAGACAGTGACGATGATTTTGGTATGTGTGGTTGTTGTTGTCCTCTTGATGATGATGTTGTTGGTGGTGATGAGATTAGCTACCCTATTAGCAATTATGGTGACAGCACCAGTATTAGCAATGGTGATCACAGGATGAATGCTTCTACTAGCAAATCAGGTGGTGTTAGAGAGGAAGTAGTGGTAGATAGATACAAAGGAGTATTTGATGATAACACCTATGTATTTACCATAGAAGATGGTAAACTTGGATCGCTGTTATCATCCCTTGATTATGCAGAAATTTTATGGCCACCACCATCTTGGCTTAACGGTGAGGATGAGCCTCATCCACATGATCATGTAAGTCTTCAAAGTTGTTTCATTTTTTTAGAAGTGTTTGGCCTAATTGTAACTTGTCACTAAAACAGGAAATTGCAGAGTCGTTATTATCTATACATAAACAAGGATGATACAGCAAGCGAGATCAAGTATTGAAGAAGAGATGCAAGAATCCATTTGCTCTGTGTACTTTCTAAGTTGTCGTTTCACCTTTAATTTGCTTGTGGTATTGCTTTTGCTTCTTTTTTGTCTTAGTTAATGACTAATGAACAGAACATTTTAGGAACTTCGTTTGGTATTAGTTTTGCTTCTTTTGTGTTAGTTAATGGCTAGAGTTTGCATATTTACATAGCTATAGTTTTAACGACTAAATTGATTTGCGTTTGTATATTTCTACTTTAACTGATTAGACAGTTTATTAAGTTCTCTTTTGAGTCATGAAGAAGAAAGCAGATGAACATGATCGTTTTGTTTTAATTCTTCTTCTGGGAGGGGGAGGAGAGGGAGAGGCCTAGGAAACGACTGTAATTAACCATCCCGTGAATAAGGAACTCAGATTCGCACTTCTGTAGGTCCACCAGAACTAGAATAACAGCTATTCAAAGGAAGATGGAGAAGTAGAGAGATAATACATAGAATGGAATGACCCTTTCTTGAAATGATTCTCGCTATTGGGTTCTTATGCATAGTTTATCTTCTATGCATTCACTTAATTAAATCACACTGATTATCCAGCTATTGGACTACAATTACATTTTTCTTTAACAGGGACTAGAATTGCATTATTAGTAACTAGGTCGTGCATATAATGCAAAGAAATATACATGAAATGAAGACCCAATATAACTATGGATGGGAATCTTTTACAACAAAGAGTTCCTGTTCACACACAGTTATAGTCTCACATGTTTTAAGCAGATAAATGTTTCTTCACCGCACTACCTGATTGATGAGCAAAGTATTTTTGCCTTAGAAGAACGTAAGGGTATCCAAAGAGTGACAGCAGATGTGCAGGCTTCGAGAAGGAAAGTATCTCGTACCAAACTAGATCATTTTCGTCCAATGCTATTGAAAAACGTTCTTCACCAGCCTGCTCAAACACTAGGTATCACAAACTCATATATTGTCAAGTTTTACATTAAAGGAGAATGATAGGTCCAAGATGTATGGTAAGCTTAAAACATCAAACAGGGAAAATAGCACAAAACATTATCATTCTAGTAAGCATTGTTTTGGACTTAGACACTACCACTACCAATATTAACCTTTTGCAATGGCTGGCTTAGCAGCTTGTAAAGGAAACAGAATCTTAAATCCTTAATGTTTATTTTATATAGCTAGATTGAAATGAACCTAATGATATCATAACCAAAAAACCTGAACAGTTGAAAGGTATATTGTAAGACAAACAATTGCAACAAGGAGAGCAAACTGACCAGCAAATGTCCTTGCAGAGTTCCACTGCCAAAACTAAACGAAGCCCCCTTTTTCGAGTTCTTGTTCTCGCTGACATAAACAACCTGTAGAGGCATCATAAGCCACGGGAAGAACTCCTTCACACAAACACAGAACTTTGTCCCACTTTGAATTTGAGCTTTTGGATCAACAAACGCCCAATTCAATCCAAAATGCCTGCTAAGTTAGTTTGGTACATAATCAGACCATTGATCGCATGATATTTCTACAAGAATAACTGATATACCAAACCTCCAATTTTGAAGAGCAGCTTTTCCCTTTTCAAAAGTCTCACGGCCTGAACCGACTAATACACGAGCACAATTAACAGAGAAACCATCCTTTGCAAGCTCACTGTCTTGCTTAAGTAGAGGAGCAGGTTTCTCAGTAGTTCCTCTAAATCTTTTATCATAGTTAAAGGAACCAGACCTGTTACAGACGAAACCCTCAATAATGATTCCCACAATTAAACCAATAGAAAGGGAAATAAATAATACTCATTCTATTTCAATTTGTTTATCCGATTTCGACTTGACACAGAGTTTAATCTTAAAATAAACATACGTAGAATGTCCCAAAACGATGTAGCGGTCTAGAATCTCTTGTAAACGGATTAAAAAGCAAGATAAGACAAATAAATTGGAACGAAGCGAGTAACAAGTTCTGGGCATTCTTTACTTGTTGATACATGCTTTCTGCTCTTCAGGAGATGGACGCGTCCAGCTAAGAAATACCATCAAGTACTTAACCTGTAAAGAATTCACTAAATTTTTCTGCTAAAGAAAAATACGAGCATAAAAAACGAACGTAGAAATTATTCATGAATGGAATAAATAGGAGCAGAGAAGAGGAGTATGAGATCGGAAAATCTTTACCGGAGAGTCCACCGCCGGCACTGAGGTAACAGTGGCAGTGAGCCGATGAAGATGAGAGATTTGGAATTGGGGTTCTGTACTGATTAACCGATTAGGGCACTTATTTTCTATTGAAATTTTAAAACATAAAATTAAAATGAAACAAGTCAGATTTGGGTTTTATAAGCTAGGGATCGTTTGGTACAAAGATGCATAATGCAGGAATTACTAATGCATAGATTAGTAATGCATGGTTTAGTAATGCAGGGATTATTTTTTAGCAAGTGTTTGGTTCATTATTTCCTACTTAGTCTTATGTTTGGTTTAAAACTTTAGAAAAAGTTTATTTCCTATTATACCCTTTACTTATTGTGAAATTATGTTTCATTTAACTAGTCAAGTTAAATATTAAAAAAAAATATAAAAATATTATTAATTTTGAGGTGTGATATGTCACATGGAATATTTCTAATTTTTTGTTGGTCAAATATACCTTGAACTTAACATGAATTTAAGGCTACTTAAATTATTCAAATACGCTTAGCTTATTTTAAAAATTAAAAAAAAATAGTTTACGTGATCAATTGACGAACTACATTTAAAAACAAAAAAATAAAAAATCAACCCAATATAACAACTCAAACATGGAGAAAAAAATATTAATTTGTGAAATCATCAAATTACATGGAATAAATTTGGAGAATTAAATGAACATTTATAAATATTCTCATATAAATAAAAAAAGAACATGAATTACAAAAAAAAAAAATAGGAAAAAAGATTTGGGGATAATTTAGTCATTAGGGGTCTTATCCAAGGATTGTTAAACCTTGGATTAGCTATCTCTCCCTTTCCTAGGGATAAAATAAGACCATGTATGAGGTATTAGTAATCCATGGATTAGGTTAAATAAAATAACCAAACAATGTTTTTGTTGGACTATATTTTAATCCATGAATTATTTTGATTAATACTTCCTACCAAACGGGTCCTAAGTAGTACACACTATTTTAGGTTTGTATTTGTAATCAATATTTCAGTTTGATCTCGCATGATTTACCTGGAGGAAGTAGTGTTTAAAAAGAATGATCTAATTTGACGAGTTTAAAAAAAAAGTTATTTTTTAATTTTTGTGATTTTAAATTAAAATTATATCAAATGTATCAAAATATTCTTTAATTTTGTGGTCGTGAAAAATTAAAGTTAAAGTATTATTAAAAAAAGGAAAAGGACCATTCTTTTTAAAATAGATTAAAAAGAAAATAGGATAATTCTTTTTAAATGAAAGAAGTATTTAATTTGAGTCAAAATAAATTTAATTTGATTTAATTTTTTGATATCCGATTAGATCACAAAAGATAACATAAGTATGATATAATTAAATAGCTATACTTTATAAAATTGTTTTTTTCAATATCAAAAAGTTATATTTGACTAAACAAAAAAATATCAATTATTGAAATAAAATAGAAATGTTGACTCTTTATATGTGTTTCCTAGATTCAATTCATATGATTGAAATAATATTTTATATAATAATTATACAAATACGTATTTGATGAGATAATTTTAGTACCCTTTAGTCTCCTAAAAAGCAAAATGCAACATGCTAACAAAAATATACTTGCACGAATAATATCATCATTAAAAAACAGTACTCTATTGTATAAAAGAATTGTAGATTAAATAAGTTAATTTTTCTAAAAGAAAATGTAAAACAAAAATTTTAAATCTTCAATTAACTCAAACCAAACCCCCCAAACAATACAGCTTAATTTTCCTAAATAATCTGAAAAATGCATCTTTTTTTGTGGTAAAGAATAAATACAAGCATCACAAAGACACAAACTTTTCCGAAAAGGAAATAAAGTCAAAAACACAATTTAATTATTTTTTTCGTTCGATATTCATATTTAAATTTAACTAATTTGAGTTTACACCATAAGCCTCATTTGTGTTAACTCTCATACCAAAGATTTTTTGCATAGTTAATAAGTGAAGATTACGCGAGCCTTGTAAGGAGTCCAGTCATCTCGTTAATCATCAATGTAAGACTTGTTATTTTTTAACACTCCACCTCACGCTCAGTGCTTAGCATCTAGTGCGTGTGCAATTTTTATTTTAGGGAACCCCAACATCGAGTGAGACGGGTCCTGCTCTAATAATATGTTAAATTAGGTCTTGCGCCTAACTCACACCCCAAAAGTTAGCTCAAAGAGAGGATGATTGACTAAGCATTATAAGAAGTTCACCCATCTTATTAACTACCAATGTGGACTTTTGTCATTTTTTAACAAAGTCAAATCAAGATATCTAGTTAAATGACAATAATCTCAATTACTTCGTTGCACCAAGTCCCTTTAACAGTAAAAAAAAAAAAGACCATACACGAGAGACTCCGATTTCCTTCGATTGGAGAAAGTCGAAAGAGTTGCTATCTACGTGTATAGGGCAATTAGGAAACATTATCATATATATATGATTATGCTTTAATCGGGCATCGGCAACCCAAACAAATTTGGTGATAGCACTATTTTAGAGTAAATTAACTCCAATCCACTGTATCAAATTTTATATCAAAAAAATATTTTTTTCTTTAATATTATATTATTATTTTTTATTTTATTTATATATTTTTTATTTCTTACAATAAATTCTTTCTAAAACATTCACCATATAATTGGAAAAATGCATAAGTATCCCCTTTACCTATGCCTGAAATTTCATAGACACACTTATACTATATTAAGGGTTTATAGGACCTTAGTATAGTATAAGTGTGTCTCTGGGATTTTGGGCATAAGTTGAGGGTGTACTTGTGCATTATCCCTATATAATTCATATTAATTTCTTTATAGTCGTTTAATATAAAGTTATTTTATACCATGATTTTTTAATTGATATAAATTGTTAGCAAATATCATACATTATACATAATAATCGATAATACAAATAAAAGTAAAATCATTAATGAAATACAATTAAATAAATATTACACAATTGAAAAAATTATTTTAAATTCTATATATATATATTCAACTTTCAAGATCACTATGGTTCTCTCATAAATGCTCTATTAATGCACTACGTTGTTTAAAATGAATTTCTTTGTCATTTATTATTTATGTCGAGCTAGAAATTGTTGAAATCAATAATTTTTATCTATTGTCATTTCTATAGTCGGAGTTAGACCTTCTGACGCATCTTGAAAAATTAATTTATAAAAAAAACTAATTTTATATCTAAAATCAATATTACATAAAAAATAATTAAATATATAAGAAATTTAATTAAAATATATTATTTATATACTATTTAATTAAAAAATTGTATAATAAAATAATATTAAAATATTTAATAAAATGAATTGGTGTGATAAATAATGTTATGCCAAATTTAATGTAATAATATTTACACTAAAATAGTTTGTAATTTAATGATGGGGTGAGGCACCAAAAAACTAAATTTTACGCTAAATAAAATTTTTATGTAAAATTTGATGCTAGGTTAACCCTCTTCTTTTTTAACACGTGGGACTTTTGCTAAAATAAAAAAAAAGAAAGAAAAGAAAAGTAGAAGAAGTGTTCCTCATAAGGTGGGACGTGTAAATGACAATCCTTTAATTATTAGGTGAAAAATAAAGAAGGTGCTACTCGAGATAATGTACCAGCTACTCCCCTAGTGCCTAGTCCCCCTTTTCTTTTTATCTTTTTTTTTAAAACTCCTTTTTTTTTTTTAGTTAATTTTAAAAAGAATGATTTTTTTTAGTTAAAATTAATTTTAATTTTTTGCATGACATGTTAAGATCACAAGATTAAATGATATTTTAGTATATTCGATATTATTTCAATTTAGGATCACAAAATTAAAAAGCTTTTTCTTTTTAATTTTGTACTAAATCAAATTAGATCATTATTTTTTAAATGAGTGAAATATTAATTAATTTATTAAGGAAATTAGTTAGCTTTACATTTTTTTCAAAAGAGTATTAATGTACTTTTTTCATAGAAAAAGTATAGTTGAGCTGTGTACTCCAAAAGTTTCATGTCTCTATTCCATTTTCATCTCAACCAATAGGTAGTTGCTTCAGTACTGTCATGGAATATAATATATGATTAAAGATATCTCCAAGTAGTGTGTGATATTCAAGTCCATTACTATTAAACTGCAATTTTGATGAAGATGAAAGAGAAGAAGATGAAGAAGCTGTATTCTTGGCCCATATGGGCTGATCTTCCTGAAGAACTACTTGTTAAGATCAGCAAGTGCCTCAAATATTCATTTCAAGTTGGTCATTTTCGTGCTGTTTGTACCTCTTGGAGATCCGCAGTTCCATTATTTCCCCTTCATAAAAGACTCTCAATTGTCCCTAAATACATTGGCAGTAAAAAGCCTCAAAGTAAATGCATGAATAGGTTAGTTTTCCGGCTTGATCTTCAACAACTTCCACCTTCATCACCGTCACCCACCAGTTATTTGATAGCTGTGGCGGAACAATTCAACGGAGACGGCCAAAGCCAACTCCACCTATTGAACCCTGTCACTGGAAGTCCTATTCCTATCTCCTCAAACTTGTTGTTTCCAAGAGAGATTAATTTGAACAAATTTCGCGTTTCTATACTGCATAAATCTTCCTTGATGTTTCATCCACACACAAATCGCTATCTTATTGGTAAAGTTGTTTATCTTTCCACCCTCCGACAATCCTCTGACGGACGTATTCCGAAAGCAGCTGCTGTTCTTGGAAGTGGAAAAGTGTCTTTGTTTACAATTAATACAAGAGAGAGAGTTATCTTAAATTATTTGATAGATAGTCTTGTTAGAGACCATAACCTGAAAAAGCCTTTTTATCATGATGTGGTGAAGTATAAGGAGAAATGGTTTGCTATTGATCAATATGGGCGAGGAGTTATGGTGGATTCTTATTCCAAAGTGAGTCTAGTTACAAATCCTCTGTTTCATCCAAACAGGAACGGTTACTTTCGTAAGCACCGATCATACTTGGTGAAATCTTCAGGGGATGCAGATCTATTTCTAGTGGACAGGTACTTGGACAAACTATCTGAGCAAACAAATTACGCTGAACAACATGCTGCAACCTCTGATGATGATGCAAAGCAACCAGATTACGATATGGCAGTTAGATTCAGAGTGTATAAATTTGAGGAAGAGGAACATTATTGGAAGGAAGTTACAAACTTGAATGACCAAGTCATATTTGTTGGAGATGATGCATCGTATTGGTCCTACTGTGTGTCTGCTAAAGATTTTCCAGGGTGCAGAGGAAATTTAATTTACTTCATAGATCAATTCAGGAAAGCTGGGGATGGAGATCTCCATGATTTTTGGGATGCGCTAAAACATGAAAATGACTATTCACTTGGGGGATTTGACATGGAGAACGCGTTTATTGGGCCAATGGCATGTTTCCCCGGTTACACTGATTTTTTCTGGCCACCTCCTAGCTGGCTCAGCTGAGATTTTCTCTCCAATGACATGGTTAAGTTTATTTCTATGATCCATTTTATGTGTTAGACTGAATGTCAAAAATATTATGTGAAAAGTATTGTATGTCACTGCTTTTTCAGTAAATTCTAGACAAAAGTCATTTTCATTTAACTGAATATTTGCTCTGGTTATGCGCAACCATTTTTTTTTTGTTGGGTAACTAGAAGGTTACCTACATATCCGGCTATCATAGCTTTAATCCAAACTCTATAGTAATATTTACAAAACTTAAATTCAGAATCCAGAATCCAATTACTAACTGAAGGGTATCCCTTCCCTCAAAAAGAAAATCAGATGGGATGGGACAAGAATGTAGAGTATGAATGGACAATCACAGAAACACTAGTGTTGTGCTTTAATGCCCCAGAAAAAAGAGTGCACAAAAAAGCATGCACTATGCCTAATATATATAACCGCATTGATTCTTCGCACCAAACTCATGAGTGTTCACATGTTTCCCTCTTACCCTGTGAAAAGCTCCCAGAGAAATTAACGTTTAGAGTATCTCTTGCTATAACTCAACACATTCACATGTTTCCCTTTTACCTTGTGAGAGATTCCAGAACAAATTCTCTGCAGAAATTAACATTTGGATGATTTATCTAATGTTACAGTTCAACGCATAATTTTCTATTTTGTTATTGATGATAAAGAAATTTGAAATCATGGTCTCAAGTAGTTGAGTTTTTTTTTGTTCAAAAAACAATGAACAGGTTGATTCTGCATAGAAGAAGGAAGTGGGTTTGCCATTGGAAGTCCCAATAACATACTGTTAGACACGTAAACTACTTGATCTAACTACGTGCAGATATGTCAAGGACTTGGGCATTGGTCTTGACATGAATGAGGGCAAAACAGTGCAACACAGGTTCAAGGTGCTTGGGTGTTGGCAAGGCAACTTGAACATGCAAGGCTTACGTGCGGGCTAGAGTCATCGGCAAGGCAGCGTGTTGGCTTGACAAGGCAAAACTGTGAAGACTTGATGATGGCAAGAACAAAGGCATTTCACGTGAATTGCTGAAATAAAACTAAGTGTTGGAGGGCAGCTAAAATATTCTAAGTGTTGGAAGCTGACTGAAATATTCTAAGTGTTAGAATGTAGCCTGAAATATTCTAAGTGTTAGAATATTAATATTTCGTGTGGATAAGGATGTAATTTGAATTAGATTCTNTTGAATTAGATTTCATCTGTTAGAAATATAGCTGTTGGAAACTTAGTTTGAATCCTGTGATGACAAGTGTCGGACAGGTGTCATTTGTAACTGCCGCATGTAACTGCCATGTGCAGAAATTTTATTAAGGGTGGAAATTTCGTTTAAGGCATAGAGGGTGTTCTTGGCCTTAGACAAATTCGCGAAGCCTTCCCTTTGTATTAATTATAAGGTTAATAAAGGCTGGGACGAGTTCCTGTATATTCTGGCTGTTGTTTAACTTTGCTTCTTAAGTATTTTTTTATACTTAGTCAAATTTGTGGTGTAAGATAGGCTGAGTGTTGTAGACGTTTGCAAGACTGCCTAAGGTGGTGTTCGGTAAAAATAAATCGACCCTCTTTCAATTGGTATCAGAGCACGGTTGAACGATGGTGAAAAGCGCAGAATTGTGGGAACTGGCACAAAAAATTGAAGCATTCGTTGGGTTTACAGATGATACTTTGGGAGACCCTTCATTTGTGGATCTGTTGACACAAGTCATTGATTTGAGACTTAACGCTGAGAAAGTTCAGGGGGAGATTGGTGTATATCGACAGAATGTTGACAAACACATCACTAAAATCTTGAATTTTCGTACCACAACTACGCAACAACTTGAGGGACTGCAGAAGGAAAATAAAAACCTTCGTGCAGAGATCGTTATATTGTGTCGGGCGGTGGCCACGTTGAGTTCAAATCGTGTTGAATCATCTAAGGTTAAAATTCCAGAACTTAAAGCCTTTAGTGGTGAAGAAGTGCTAAAGAACTGGAAAACTTCATTTGGGACATGGAACAGTATTTTACTGCTGCAAGGGTGCCTGACGCTGACAAGTTAAACATTACCACAATGTTAGACATTCAAAACATGTCTGATGAGGATAAGTTACACAACTTCATTTCGGGTATGCAAGGCTGGGCTCAAAACAAACTTCGGAGGCAGAATGTTAAAGATCCGCCTGGCGCAATTGCTGCTGCAGATTCGTTGGTTGATATCCGGACAACTAGTCCTTTGACGGATGTTCCCTCTACTTCAAAAACTAAGAAAAAGAACGATAAGAAAGGGAATGGAAAAAGGATAGTCATGAGGACTATACAAATGATAAAGGAAAGGCGCAAATGAAGGATGGAAAAGACAAACCAAAGAACAAAGATGGTAATTCTAAGGGCTGTTGGACTTGTGGCGGTCCTCATTTGGCCAAGTCTTGTCCAAACCGGGAAAAAGTAAATGCTTTGCTTGCTGAAAATATGAATCAAAGGGAGAAAGATGAGGAAATCGCGGCTGCAATGGCAAACCCATTGGAATTGTCCTTCAACCATATTATGTGGGTTAATAATGTTGGAGAAACGTCCAGTACTTCGAACCTCATGCTTCCCTAATTCATATAAAAATGATAGTGAAAGAACAACGTGTGATGGCAATGGTTGATACAGGAGCCACTCATACATTTGTAGATGTGAAAATTGCTACAAAATTGGGGCTGAAGTTGTCTAAAAGCCCTTCCTACGTCAAAACAGTCAATGCTAAGGCACATGCAATTGTGGGTATGGCTTATGGTGTGTCTATGTCGACTGGAAATTGGGTGGAAAAACATAATTTTATGGTGATGCCGCTTGGTGAATATGAGATCATACTTGGGATTGATTTTCTAAGAAAATTTCAGTTTGTTCTGTTTCCTCATTTAGATGGAGTGATGGTCATGAATGGAAGCAATGCTGGATTTCTTAAAGGATTTCATCTATTTAGTAACATTAAAGTTGCAAAGAAGAAAGACAAGGGAATGTTCTTGTCTGCTATGTCAATCTACAAAGGGCTGAAGAAGCGTGATGACACTATACTTGCTGCCTTGGTTGAAGTAAAACCTGATGTTAATATGGAAGTGCCTGATTGTATTGCTGAATTGCTTAAACAGTATGCTGATGTTATGCCGCCTGAATTACCAAAGAATTTACCACCAATGAGGGATATCAATTATAAAATTGAGTTGCTGCATGGTACGGTTGCTCTTGCACAGGCTCCTTATCGTATGACTCCTAAGGAATTGGCTGAATTGCGTAAACAATTGAACGACTTGTTGGATGCAGGATTGATTCAGCCATCTAAGGCTCCATATGGTGCCCCTGTTTTATTTAAAAAGAAATAGGATGGGACGATGCGAATGTGTGTAGACTACATGACGCTGAACAAGGCATCTGTAAAGAATAAGTATCCGATTCCATTGGTGCAGGATTTGATGGACAGGTTGAGTAAGGCATGCTGGTTCACAAAACTTGATCTTAGGGCAGGCTATTGGCAGGTTAGGATAGCAGAAGGTGACGAACCAAAAACAACATGTGTAACTAGATATGGTTCATATGAATTTCTTGTAATGCCATTTGGGCCGACTAAAGCTCCGGCAACATTTTGCAAATGTTATATACTTATAAATTATATATATAAAAAATAGATTGAGATATATATAACACCAATTACATAAAGAATATAAAATATTTGAAGAAATTAATTATTTGAAATAATCTTTTTATACTTTATCAAAATGCATATAACAAATTTGAGATTTTTTTTTAAAAATAAACTTTATCAAAATCCCCAAAGCAAGAAAGATGAGTCCTTTTTTATACTTTTTTTTTAATATAAAAAAGTTTATTATTGTAGCATATGTACGCATACAAATTATATATATTATTTATTTTGGGGAAAAAGAATAAATATATCCTCGAACTATCGTAAATGGTATGCAAACATCATTCGTCATACTTTAGGGACATTGATGCCCCTGCCATCCGAAAACTAGAGCGTATATGCCCTTCACTCTAACGGAAGACTAAATAGGGACACGTGGCATGATCTTATCCATCGATCCGATGTCGGATCAGTGGATAAGATTATGACATGTGTACATCCGTTAGCATAAAGGGTATATAAGCTCTAATTTTTGGACGGTAGGGGCACCAATGTCCCTAAAGCATAACGGAGGATATCCGTATATCATTAATGATAATTCGGGGGTATATTTTTCTTTTTTCCCTTTATTTTGAGATGAGGAAAATATCAAATTTTATTAACTTGTCATGTCCATTCAAAGCATGAAGATAATCATACTTTGTCAATTTCTTTTTATTTTTTCAATTTATAAATTAAATATGATTTAGTAAATCATGCTTATTTCTATTAAAGTTAGAATATTATCCTGACAAATAAATGTGAGATTAGTATATTTGAATTAATATTATAACCATAAATTTTATAACGTCTTAAAAGAGTAAAAGAGAATAGTAACAAAATTTGCATATACTAATAATGATAGTGTGTTCATCTAATTTGAACTTCAATTCACAAACATTGTAATATGTTCATCTTATCTTTCACCATAAACAATAAAAATGATTCACAAAAAATATGCGAAGAATGACAAGTATGAAAAAATCACCAACAATAATGAAGAAAATAACACAAACGAGAATAAAGAAGGAAAAACACTATAAATAAGAGACATCAACTAAATTAAAATAGAACAAATAATATTACCTATGAAGTTTGAATTTTTGAATTTGAATTCTCACAAAAAACATAGGTATATCTTCATATTATCTTTCATATACTGTAAACAAAAAAAGTTAATCACAAATAACCTAAATATTATAAAATTAGACATAACAAAGTGATGTACTTAAGTGTAAATATAACAAAAAAGGAAAGAAATTCTTACCATTGATGAGGATGATATGCTTTAGTATTTATAGTAATCAATAAATGTTTAACTTGATTGAACTATATGAATTAAAAAATAAGATAGTGATAAATAAAACTGTAACTTACATTGCTATTAAGTGACTTAATTGTAATATAATAATATCTTTATAGAAAGGTTTAGGAAAAGGTGATAAATGAAGAAGGTAGTGGGAGTTTTAACGTAAGTTTTGGGTTGTATTTACTGTGATGTTTTAAATCCATTTTAAGGGAGAATTTTGACATGACAAAATAATATATAAATATGAACTCCGCAAAAAAATAAAAATAAATTATTTAGAAGTTTTTATGGACAAATTTAATTAGTGCAATAGCTATTATAATATATTATGTATTTAAATTTTGCAATATATCATGAGAGGTGTTTGAGAAAAATGAAGTACCACATATATTTTAAAATTATTTCTTTGATATCAAAAAATATACTTGTAAATTGGATAAAACAATTGATCAGTGTCATTATTTTATTTTATTGGAGTAACACGTTCAAACTTTAAATTGATTAGGAAAAAATGTCAAAAATATTCTTAAACTATTTAAAAAAGTCTAAAAATATCCTTTATATATCTATTGGGCCAAAAATACCCTCTATCTATCTTTTTGGTCCATTTCTACCCTTGAACTAACAGCCATTTTTAAAAATTATTATTATTATTATTAGTTATATGTCATTTTTTTATTGGATAACTAAATCTCAATCCATTTAATTTTATCCTACCCTCCCCCCCCCACCCCACCCCATTNGGGCCAAAAATACCCTCTATCTATCTTTTTGGTCCATTTCTACCCTTGAACTAACAGCCATTTTTAAAAATTATTATTATTATTATTAGTTATATGTCATTTTTTTATTGGATAACTAAATCTCAATCCATTTAATTTTATCCTACCCTCCCCCCCCCCACCCCACCCCATTATAGTGAATATGACCCAAGCTCAATTAGAATACCCATTAAAAGTTAAATTGATTTAATAACAGTGTATTCATATGTATAGATGGTGTATTCATTTTTTTTTTGTTTAACAATAGTGCATCCATTTTCCAAATTGTTGTATTCATATGCTAAAAATTGTACTACTTTACCTTGTTTGATGTATAAATACATTAAGTTTTTTATAAATATTTGTATCTTTGATATATTAATACTTTAAGTTTTATACATAGAAACACAATTTGAATTCAAAGTATTCAACTTATTTAGTTATTGTAATTACAACTGTATTAGTGTATAAAAAAAACATATGCAAAAATACAACGAGAAAAAGACATGAATACTCTTTTATAATCAAAATTTTATGAATACCTTTATAATTAGTATTTAGTGAGTATATTGTATTTAGGAATATAAATACAACATATTGTATTTTGTGAATGAATCAGAGATGCATACAATATGTAATTATTAGTTGGTAATTTAATAATAGAAATTGAGTGATTTAGGTACATAGTAAAAGGTAGACGCTTGGTTGTTATGGTAACATATCATACCTTATTTAGCGCATTGTAAGATGACTCTATAAATAATAATAATTAAAAAAAAAACAAATTAAAGCAAACATGCGCTAGAAAATGACATAAAGTGTACTCATTTTTAGTAATTAACATATTTATTGCTATTGATCTTCAATAACCTTATAAATATCATCATTTTTGTAAGTTGCTCTTTTTTTATAAAAATTATCCGATGTAATTATTAATGTGACAGTGCCATGGTGATAACGTGGTGGAGTGTGAGACATTCTCATCATGTGACTGGTCGTATGTGCGTCAAAGTTGAAATAAATTCACTTTTAAGTAATTTGGGTGTGTAATAGGTCGTCACAATAGTATAATCGTGTAATTAACTTTTCGTGACAAGTTTAGGAGGAAATTTATGCCTTTTCCCTCTATTCATATTCAAAATAAGTACAACAATAATGAATATATCGAAAACCAAATAGCGAAAAACCTACGGAAGCTAGGCGTCAAAAATTAAGGAGAATTAGTTTTCTTAGACATCACAACTTAAGCACCATTTTCATAGTTTAGATATACTAGAAATCTATATCTAAGAAGCATGTCCTTTAAAATAAGTACTGTCAGTGGCGGAAACAGGATTTTCATCGAGGGGGTTCAAAAGATAAGTAAGCACGATAATAGTATCCATAAAAGCAGAGTGATTCAAATATAAATGGGTCGAATCAGATATAAGCAACTAAAAAAAATTTAACTCCACCTCAACCGAAACAATAAAATCGAGTAAGTATATGTTTGATATAACACTAAAATACAAGTACGAGAGAATATATTTTTTAAACCTATAAGTATGGATTTTATTAGTGTCGTTGATGTATATAAACATTATTCAATTTTTGAAACTAACAAAGGAATAATTTTGAATCCGATCATATTGTAGCAATATTTATGTCGAGAAAATAATCATCAAGATTGGAAAATATCGCGACAATCGTATTTAGTTATAAATTTTAAATAATTACTCTTATTTATTTAATCTTACTTATAATAATGTTATGTATTAATCAAATATAGTTTAAACGTTTGACTTAATATGGGTATGAGAAAATGTATTTTTTTTTTAATTTTGATTATGAAAACTTAAAAAACATTGTAAATTTTACTTAATTTTATAAAAATGAAAAGAAATTTATTTTTAATAAATATCTAATAAAAGATTATAAATCCCAATAGATTTTCAAACAAAACATTTTTTCATTTATGGTAAAAGGAATGTCAATGTGCTGCAATTTTGTTCAGTAAATTCTCTTACATTGCTGGTGAAAGGTTCTTGAGTATGAGTTCTTATTGGAAAAGGTATACGAGTTTTTTTGTATTAAATTGTTTGTAAGGGTGTGTGAATATTATTGAAGATGGATATATGTGTAAATAAAATATATCTTACTCTTAATTGAAGTTGTGTTGATAGAAAATAGTAATGAAGTTTGATGGAATATGGGGTACAAATCTAATTTTTGACATAACTTGCTAAAAGTTTCTTTCATCTCTTTCATTTTATGTTGTTTAGAATCTACATTAAAATACATAATTTTTACAACTAGAAGCTTATATTTCTTACAGCTGGAAGCACATCTCCCATCCACAAAGGAATCAATTTTGAATGGTGATGTACATTGTCATTTATGATTTCGGAACTTCCAATCCATTTCGTTAAGTTAAGAGGTTTCATTTGGGAATATCCTTGGTTTGGTTTGAATGATCGGTAAGACGGTTAGAATTTTTAACACGAAAAAATTGATTTTTCATAATTAGTTATTATGTTATCCACTTATTTTATATACACATTTAAAATAATCTCTATGAAGCTATAATTAAAATATATCGAATCTTATCATCTAGGCGACATAAACTTCATTGACACATAATTTTTAGGATTGACTATTATGTTACCCATTTATTCTACACATGCGCTTTAAAAAGTATCACTGCAACTCTATAATTAAAATATATCAAATTTTATTGTCTAGCTAACATAAACTATATTAACACTTAGAGAAAAAGACTATGAAAACCCGAATGACCAGTAAGACGATTAGGAATTTTTACATGAAAGAATGATTTTCAGGATTGGTCGTTATGTCTTTCAATTATTTATTCTCCAACCATTATACAAATTATTTTTTAATATAGTTTCAAGAAATTTCCTATATTGCTTATATAATTTATTATCTAACCATTATACAAAATATTTTTTGAGATGGATTCAAGAAATTTCCTATATTGCTTATATAATTTATTCTCTGACCATTACACAAAGAATTTTGTGATATTGTTTCAAGAAATTTCCTATATTGCTTATATAATTTTTTCTCTGATCATCACACAAATTATTTTTTGATATGGTTCCAAGAAATTTCATATATTGGTTATATAATTTATTCTCTGATCATCACACATATTTTTTGATATGATTCCAAGAAATTTCCTATATTGCTTATATAATTTATTCTCTGACCATCACACAAATCACTTTTTGATATGGTTTCAAAAAAATTCCTTTATTGCTTATATGATTTATTCTCTGACCATCACACAAATCATTTTTAATATGATTTCAAGAAATTTCATATATTGCTTATATAACTATTCTCTAACCATTATACAAATCATTTTTAATGGTTTCAAGAAATTTTTTTATATTGCACATAAAATTTATTTTCTGATCATTATACATATTATTTTTTGATTTGGTTTCAAGAAATTTTCTTTATTGCTTATATAATTTATTATCTGACCCTTATGCAAATTATTTTTTGATATGGTTTCAAGAAATTTCCTATATTGCTTATATAATTTATTCTCAAACCATTATACAAATTAGTTTTTGATATGGTTTCAAGAAATTTCCTATATTACTTATATAATTTATTTTATGACCATCACACAAATCACTTTTTAATATGGTTTTAAGAAATTTCCTATATTGCTTATACAATATATCCTCTAACCATTATACAAATTATTTTATATATGGTTTCAAGAAATTTCCTATATTTCTTATATAATTTATTCTCTGATCATCCTACAAGTCACTTTTTAATATCGTTACAAGGAACTTTCTATATGCTTATATAATTTATTCTCTAACCATTATACAAATTATTTTTTAATATGATTTTAGGAAATTTCTTATATTGCATATAGAATTTATTCTCTTACCATCATACAAACTATTTTTGGATATGGTTGAAAAAAATTCCTATATTTCTTATATGATTTATTCTCTAATCATCATACAAACTATTTTTGAATGTGATTTCAAGAAATTTCCTATATTGCTTATATATTTTATTCTCTGACCATCATACAAAATATTTTTGAATATGATTTCAAGAAATTTTCTATATTGCTTATATAAGTTTATTCTCTCACCATCATACATCGAATGGTTTTAATAAAAATACAATAACTAATATTTGATTATTAAATAACAATAACTATAATTAATAAATTAATTTTTACAATACATATAATTAATGTTCCTTTTATGATTGTTGCGGGAAAGGAGCGGGAGTAATTGTTACCTTCAAATGACATATACTTTTAGAGAATAAAATCAATACTTCTAAATTATATATCATTGGGGACTGATTTAGGAAGTTGGGAAATGGTAATTGAGAAAAATAATATGTTCACATGTGGATATTTCTATATACTCATTATTTAGCATAGCCCACTAATAAACTAAAACATTTTCCTTTTAGAAAGGTACACATATATTAAAGACCTACATTATTTCATTATTAATTATAATAAAAATAAATCTAACTCAATTTTATAATATTAAGAAAAGGCCGATTATTAACGAATGATAAATAAAGCAAATCTAGCACAAACATAAATGATAGAATTAAAAAATTATTGAACGAATATCTCTCAGTAAATATAGCTGATACGTTAGTTAATAAAGTAAAGATTAATATAAAAACAACTAATTGAGAAAGTGAGTCAATAACTAATCGGTTAATTAATGCAAGTGGATCTTTAAATTATTCAATATACTAGTAATAATTTTATTTAAATAGTTCATTGAAAAGAACAATGTACAACATCATAAATTAATGTATAAAAACTTTAGAGAAAAAATTTTAATTAGTAAAAGTTCAACAAAAGGAAAAATTTTTTGGAATGTTCGGTCAAACGGTTTGAAATTTTTTACAATGATTTTTCAGAATTGATTGTTATGTTATCCATTTATTCTACACATATATTCAAAATTATCCATACGAAGCTATGAATAAAATATACTGAATTTTACCATCTAGCGACGTAATCTATAAAAAAAAAATCTGAAGAATCTGAATGATCGATAAGATGGTTAGGAATCTTTACATAAAGGGAAAAGGGTCTGATATACCCCTCAACTTTGTCATTTGGAGCTGATATACCCCTTGTTATGAAAGTGGCTCATATATACCCCTACATATAAACAAATTGCTCACATATACCCTTTTCCTCTAATGGAAATGAAAAAAAAAAGATAATTTTAATCTAACTTTTTATTATTTTTTTCTACAATATATAATTCCATATGAGTAACTTTAATCCTCGTCAAACATATTTTTTTTAACTTTTTTTTTGTTTCAATGACTAATTTAGAATTATTATTTTGATAATCAAATTTATTTATGTTTCACTAATATTCTTATAAAACTTATTGTAGATGACCAAATTTTTTTCTTCAAATACAAAAATCAAATTACAATATAGACAAAAAAATAGTTTAAATTTTTTTTCTTTAAACAAAGAAATGAAAGAAAAAATAAAATAAGAATAAGAAACTCAAATAATTCTAATAAAATAATTCAAAAAATAATTTATGTATTAAAAAAATTAAAATATACCTTGAACTTTGATAAAAGAATCATATATACCCATATATAATTTTTTAAAAAAATTAAAAGCAATAAATATACATTTAAAACTATTTTTTTTTAACTTCCGTTAAATGAAGGGTATATGTGAGCCATTTTGTAACGACAGTAGTATATGTGAGCCGTTTGTATAACGGTAAGGTCATATATGAGCCACTTTCATAACGAGGGGTATATCAGCTCCAAATGACAAAGTTGAGGGGTATATCAGACCATTTTCCCTTACATAAAAATTTTTCATAATTAATAGTTTTGTTTCCCACTTATTCTACATGTTTGTTTTATAATTATCACTATAAAGCTATAACCAAAATATATCAAATCTTACCGTCTAACCAACATAATCTATATTAACACTTAAAAGAAAATGAAAATTCCAAATGACCAATAAGACGATAAGAATTTATACTCGAAAGAAGAAATATTAGGATCGATTATTATGTTTTCCAGTTATGACACACTCGTTTTAAAATTATCACTAAGAAGCTATGATTAAAATATACCAAATCTTACCGTCTAGCGAACATAATCTCTATTGACACTTACTTTAAAAAAAATTTAAAAAAATTGAATGACCGATAAGACAGTTAGAATTTTAACACGAAAAATTAATTTTTCATAATTAGTTGTTATGTTATCCACTTATTCTATACACGCATTTAAAATAATTCCTACGAAGCTATAATTAAAATATATTGAATCATACCATCTAGACGACATAATCTCCATTGACACTTATAAAAAAGGATATGAAGAACTGAATAACTGATAAGACGATTAGAATTTTTTAAACGAAATAATAGTTTTTCAGGATTGGTCGTGATGTTTCCAACTTATTCTATATACTTCTTTTAAACTATCACTCTAAAACTATAATGAAAATATACTGAATCTTACCATCTAGCCAACATAATCTATATTAACACTTAGAAAATAATATGAATATTCCGAATGGCCGATAAGACTGTTAGAATTTTTTACACGAAAGAAGAATTATTAAGGATCAATAGTTATGCTTTTCAATTGTTACGCACTTGTTTTAAATTATCACTAAGAAGCTATAATTAAAATATTCCAAATCCTACCGTCTAGTCGACATAATCTCTACCTACACTCATAAAAAAATGCGAAGAATCTGGACGATCGATAAGACGGTTAGAATTTTTTAGACGAAAGAATGATTTTTCAGAATTGATTGTTATGTTATCCACTTATCTACACACGCATTTAAAATTATTTCTACGAAGATATAATTAAAATATGCCAAATCTATTGACGGTTAGAAAAACGAATATAAAGAATCCAAATGACCGATAAGACGGTTAGGATATTTATACTAAAAAATAATTTTTCAGGATTGACTATTATGCTCCCCACTTATTATACACATTCGCTTTAAAATTATTAGTACAAATCTATAATTAAAATATACCAAATCTTACTGTCTAGTCAACATAAACTATATTAACACTTAGAAAAAAGGCTATGAAAAAATTCGAATGACCAGTAAGACGGTTAGAAAATTTGCATGAAAGAATGATTTAGGGTTGGTCATTGTGCTTTTAATTATTTATCAATACGTTTTAAATTTATCATTACGAATATATAATTAAAATATATCAAATCTTACTGTCTAGCTGACGTAGTCTCTATTGACAATTATAAAACTGAATATAAAAATCCGAATGAATGGTAAAACGGTTAAGATTTTGTACACGAAAGTAAAATTTTTAGGATTGATCGTTATGTTTTCCACTTATTCTACACACTCGTTTTAAAATTATAACTACAAAACTATAATTAAAATATATCAAATCTTATCATCTAGCCAACCTAATCTATCTTAACACTTAGAAAAAGAATATGAAGATTTCGAATGACCAGTAAGACGGTTAGAATTTTTTACACGAAAGAAAGCTTTTCAGGACCGATCGTTATGTTTCTCACTTATTACACTCTTGTTTTAAAATTATCACTAAGAACTTATAATCCAAATCTTACCGTCTAGCTGACATAATCTCTATTGACAATTATAAGAAAATACAAATAATTTGAAATATTGATAAGATGGTTAAGAATTTTTACATAAATTGAATAATTTTCAATAATGTTTTCCACTTATACTACACACGCGTTCTAATATCATCACTATGAAGCTATATAATTAAAATATATCGAATCCATATTGACAGTTATAGAAAAAAAATATGAAGAATCCCAATGACTGGTAGGATGGTTAGGATTTTTTACCAGAAAGAAAGGATTTTTATTCAGAAGAGGTAGTGCCTCTGACGCGCATTAAAGCGCACTTTAGCATAAAAAACCAGATAGCGTAAGTTAGCGACCTGTTCCGAATAGGGCGGTGTCTATCCTTCTATAAATAGAGGTGCATTGTCTAAATATTGTTTCCTTAGCCTCCTTTCTGAAACTGAGAGGAGACGAAAGAAGCGAAAATCAGATCTGTACTGAACAAGTGAAATTGACTGAAGAATGGAGTCTTAAAATAGAAACTTACATATAGATTAATCAGAACCCTCTATTATTTATCTTGTTCGAAAAAAAAACAATTATTCTACTGTTTAAATTTCTTCTGTAGAGGTGTAACCTAGGTTGCGCCACCATGGATTTGCGCTTCCCCTTCTCGCCGGCGGAGGTTGCCAAGGTCCGGACGGTCCAGTTCGGCATTGTCAGCCCCGACGAAATTGTAATTTTCACTAATCTTGATTCATTTTCTCGAATTCTCTAGGGTTTAAATTGATTTGGTTTTTATAACTTGGTTTTTTGACGTAATTGCAGAGACAAATGTCTGTGGTGCACATTGAGCATGGTGAGACTACGGAGAGAGGGAAACCAAAGCCTGGAGGGTTGAGCGATCCTCGGCTTGGGACGATTGATCGGAAGATGAAGTGTGAGACATGTATGGCTAACATGGCTGAATGTCCGGGGCATTTTGGTCACCTTGAGCTTGCGAAACCTATGTTTCATATAGGGTTTATGAAACCTGTTCTTAGAATCCTTCGGTGTGTCTGCTTCAATTGCTCCAAAATTCTGGCGGATGCGGTACTTTGATTGACTTGACTTGAATTGTTAGGTTAAAGTTTGTGTACAGTGAAATTGTCTTCTTTGTTCTTTTTTTTTTTTGTTTAAGAAGGATTGAATTACTGATCATATATTTTTCACTACCTGGTTTGATGTTTGTGATATCAATTAAATTATAAGTGGGTAAACCATTAATATTTAGAGGTTTCAGGTTTGCCAGTGGAGGTCTAGAAACAAGTTTTGAACAAGTACAGGCTGAACAAGTTTTGATAGATCATTATTTTTCTATTACATCAACATGACCCTTTTTAGGAGATAGCTTCTATTTACTTACTAGTTAATCAGGATTTGGTAGTTCAGTGAATTGTATTTTTCTGGAATGTTGCAAATTTCGTCATGCTTTTTTATTTTTCTTCATGTTAGAACGGAGAAATGATAAAATACTCTAATTGCATACCAATGTGAATAGATAGAAGATTCATTTTAAAAGAAGGAACATAAAGAACTCTATGAATGATCAAATCAGGGAAAAGAGTAGCAACACTTCCTATATGAGTAGCTTTTACCTTCGAAGAATCAGGAAAATTGACATAGATAGGATTGGATAAAGGAGTAAGGTAAGTGAAAAGCTCAGGATTAGAAGGTAAATGTTCTGAAGCTCCTGAGTCTAATATCCATTCACTAGACTTGATTGAAATAAAGAGCAGTCAAACTCACTCCATTTTGATTGTTTATTCAACGGTGAGAATCGGATTATAATTTATGTATAGAGGTGATTCTAAAATTAGACAGCACTTAATGGTCTTGCTACATTTCCTTACGGTTTCACTGATGAATGAAGAGGAAAAAACTTGGGTCTAATCTTGACGTCTCATAAGGAAGGAAGTGGTCGTGTCTCTATGCATTATTTTTGATACTGGAATTTAGACCCCAGACGAGACCGGCGTCGTTGACCTCTCAGAGGTCCCAAACAAGCCTACTTACGTCATTCTTACTTTACATAGCTTAATTTTAGCGAAAAATTTGAAATTTTTTGTTTCTTAACATGCTTACTAAACATTCTTAATATTTTGTAATCGTTCATCATCAACCATCTAACATTTAATTTTTTTCTGAAAGAAATAATTCATTAAATATTAATTGTATATCGGCCAAAATAGCACCAATACAAAGTTTGAACCAAAACAGGAAGGAAACGCTAGTGGAACATGCTCCACTAGCTCAACTCTAAAACTACGCTAGAATGTAAAACAGTAGCATCCTCGAAAGCATGAGGACCTACCAAACTCTGAATGAATGCTGACGTCCGGATAGCTGCAACAACGAACCTGTAGCTCTACCATCCACCTGTGCCTGCACCTAAAAGTAGATGTTTGTGTGGAATTAGTACACACTTGTACTAAGTATGGGTATATGCAAGTACACACCAGGAACATGCATGAGAAAGAATAACTCTTTCCTAACGACATGATTTTTGGAAGTCAAGTCAGTGGACTTGCCAAATTGAGATTGGGAAAGTTATGCCATGAGAATGAAATGCATCATTATAATTATCGTATGGCACACATGACACAACACATAATATCTTCATATAACACATAACTTATAACACACAGCTTCTTTCATATTATTCATTCATATGTCATGAGACCTTGTTATCATGGACTTGACCTTAAGACTTTCCAAAATGAGGGCTCAACACATGGGACCTCAACTAGAGAGTCTTCTTTAGCAAACATAGAGTCTGCTTCATACATTCATAAGTACCTCATTTCAGTTCATTCATAGGCCAGTGTGAACACTAGCTATACCTAGGATGTAGTTTAAGACTTTCATCGGGTTTGCTGTGCAATGATCAGGAATAACCTGAATCTAGCTCACCTCTTGATTATCCTATCCTAGCACCTTCGGTATCATTCATTTCTTTATATGATTCATTTAAGGCTGGCCTCAATCATTCATTGGGAACTTTAACTTTAACCGACATAGATTATGTGAGCATCATGAAATCCAGTGTCTCCCCCACACCGAAAAGAGGTGGAATCACCGGCCAAAGTGACTCAGTAACATGCTAGCGTATATGGGAATTTAACCTCGCCAGATCCTTAGAGTGGCAGTATAGGTTCAAAGACTAGGAGATGTATGGAGACCCATACCCGGCAAGCCGGACAGTCTCATCTCATGAGAGTTACGTGAACCTCCGCCCTTCCCGAAAGAAGGCATCACCGCTCATAGCTAGCCTATTGGTGCTCAGTATAAAGTTCCATTACATTCAACTCATACATCATGGAAGTTGGCTTCTAGTATGAGGACATCATAGCTCATTAGATGATTTCTCATCTCATCATTAGTATTAAGTGTTTTAAACTCAATATTTTCATTAGAGTGTTCATAGAGACTGGTCTCTTCATTATCTTACACTCTCATTGGTGAGTACGTATTGGTAACATTTACTTAGGCTCATTTGAGATTGCTCTCATCATATACATTAGCCTCACATCATGATTGTCACCACATTCTTCATTATTAGCACCTTTGTTTTTCATAGTTACTCACCTCTAATTACGTGAATGTTCATTTCTTCATTTCATAGTTCATCTCATCATATGCCAATGCACTTGACCATTTAGTGTATCTTAAATTCGTACTTAACCCTCCTAAGATTCATCATTTCATAACGTACATCTTAGGTTCACTTATTTTTGAACGTATGTTAGACTTATGTGTCTATACATACAAGTCATGGGGCTTCATTCATAGTTCGCTAATTGATTCTTACTTTCCTAAAATTATGTATTTACAAGACTTATGTATCTTGTATATATCCCAAGATCTTGATTTTTGATCTAAGTAGATGATATTATTCTTGAATATTTTACTCACGTATGACTTATGTATCAATACGGAGGTTTGGGCACGAGAACTCAATAACATTAGTACTCTTGAATCACTTGGATATCATTATATTTTTCATTGATTTTATTTCTAATATTCATGACATTAGAACTCTAAATTAAAGCTCATTATTTTCATGAAATAATTAATTTTCTATTTTAATTAGAATTCTAAATTAAATCTCAACATTTACATGAAGGAATTAATTTTCTATTTTAATTAGAATTCTAAATTAAATCTCAACATTTACATGAAAAATAAATTTTCTATTTTAATTAGAAATCTAAATTAAATCCCAACATTTACATGAAAGAATTAATTTTCTATTTTAATTAGAATTCTAAATTAAATCTCACTATTTACATGAAAGAATGAATTTTCTATTTTAATTAGAATTCTAATTTAAATCTAAATATTTACATGAAGGTATAAATTTCTATTTTAATTTTACTATTAGTTAACCGAAAGGTTGGGGGTTCGAGCCCTAACAACCCCTTTTGGGTTTTTAGAATTAAATTTGCTACAATAGGGAGGTTGTGGGTTCGAACCCTCGCAGCCCCCCTTATTTTCTTTAAATTTTCGCTGAAGAGGATGAGGCTGTGAGGTGGTGGTTTCGAACCCCCACAGCCTCACTTTATTTCCTTAATATTTCGGACCCCCCTTCAGCGCTGAGGTCGTGGGTTCGATCCCCACGCCTCGCAAATTTTTTTTCCTCTTCCTCGCGCGTACTGGAAGGTCGTGGGTTCGAATCCCACGCCTCCCCTTTAATTTTGTCTTTTCTTTTCGCGAGGGAGGAGCTGGTCGTGAGTTCGAACCCCCAGCCCCCCTTTTTTTTNTTTTTTCAGTTTCTTTTACAGGTGAGGTCTTGGGTTCGATTTCCATTTACCTCACTTAATTTATTTTGTTTTAAAAACTCAGAATTTGACACTTTTGAAGGGTACGAAAATCTGGAAATTTTTGTCCTTCTCCAACCATCTTTAGGTGCATTTTTTCATAAGTTTAAGTAGTTATAAGATGGTTATTCAATTCACTATACTTAATGATAATGAACATCACATTGTACACCCATTACACACATAAAATATACAATTTATACACCCCAAAATAGTGACTAAAACACTGCCCTATACACGCCTATACATCAACTTTTTCGGTCATATTTTGATGATCATTATCGTGATTTCCGCACATAAACACATTCATATTTAATGTGAACACATCATTCATGCAAAATCTAGCAGCACAACATACCCATCCTACAAATTCGTTAAGGAGCTAAAGGACATACGAAGGGGAACAACCTTAGTTTCAAGAGTTTAAGAAACGTTCGAAAGAAAGTACTCTTGGAGAAAGAATTCCATGAGAGAAACCCATACCTTTATTGATGTTCAAACGAAGAATTTGCTGCCCAAAACTCTCTCCAAAAATCAGTCCAAGTTACCTCAACGTCCACACCACTCAACGAACAACTTCTCTTCGCCTTAATGTTTTTGGTTGCTTTGTTTTTCTTAAAATTTCATGTGAGTTCTTCAAGTGTGAAGAACTCTTGATGTATTCTCTGGTTTTTGTTGTGCTTGGCAGAATAACGTGAGAGAGAGAGTTAAGAAGCGTGAGAGAGAGAGCGCTATTAGGATTAGGAGACTAAATTCAAGATTTAGTCAAAATAGGATTTAACTAACTTAATAAAAATCTGATTTATTTTAAATTAATACGTGAAAGGACCATTATGCCCTTAAAATTTCAGATTTTTAATTAATAATTAAATCACCTTTAAGTACCTATTTATTTGATTTTTTTTTGAATCGTTACAGTTGCAAATTTCGTCATGCCTTTTTATTTTTTCCCCTGTTAGAAGGGAGAGAGATGAGATGTTTTTATCTAAAGAGTAGTCAAACTCACTCCCTTTTGATTGTTTATTGAACAGTGAAAATCGGATTATAATTCATGTATAGAGTTGATTCTAAAATTAGACAGCACTTAATGGTCTTACTACAGTTCCTTACGGTCTCACTGATGAATCAAGAGGGAAAAACTTGGTCTAATCTTGACGTCTCATAAGGAAGGAAGTGGTCGTGTCTCTATGCATTATTTCTGATACTCAATGCAGCTTTGGGTTGTATAATTGGATCTTTGGGTCTTTCGATTTTGTGCAGGACAATCCCAAGTTCAAACAAGCCATGAGAATCAGGAATCCTAAAAACAGGCTTAGAAAGATGTTGGATGCTTGCAAGAACAAAACAAAATGTGAAGGAGGGGATGAAATTGATGTACAAGGTCAAGATACTGAAGAACCTGTCAAGAAGAGTAGAGGTGGCTGTGGTGCACAGCAGCCAAAAATTTCAATAGATGGTATGAAAATGGTTGCTGAATATAAGATGCAAAAGAAAATAAGTGATGATCCGGAGCAGATGCCAGAACCAGTCGATAGGAAGCAACAACTCTCTGCTGAAAGGGGTATGTGCCTGTTTACTTCGGGTGTTCTTATTTGCTTGACGACCTCTCATTGTGTGTATAATCATGACCTCATATTGTAGGTGTTGAGCATTCTGAAGCGGGTATTGACGAAGACTGCATCTTGCTTGGCCTAAATCCAGAGTTCGCTCGCCCAGATTGGATGATTCTTCAAGCACTTCCCGTACCACCACCACCTGTTCGGCCTTCTGTGATGATGGATACTTCATCAAGGAGTGAGGTATTCATTTTCCTGTTGAGGTTCTAGAGCTTAGTGTACTGTTGCTAAAACTTTTGCTTTATCTCTGCTTTCTTCTGTTCTTTAATTCTAGAAAATTGTGCCAGTTGGATTACCTTCTTCTGTTAAATTTTCTTGTAGGATGATTTAACACATCAACTGGCCATGATTATTCGTCACAACGAGAATTTGAAGAGGCAGGAAAGGAATGGGGCACCGGTGCACATTATTTCGGAGTTTGCACAGTTACTGCAATTTCATATAGCTACGTATTTTGATAAGATCTGCCTGGACAACCAAGAGTATGCTGATTCTCTCTTGAACATCCTTTTCTTTAACTATTGGATCCTTTGAAACTTCAAAAGTTCTAATTACTGGCTTTTACTTATTCTAATTTGCAGGCTATGCAAAGATCAGGTAGATCTATTAAATCAATATGTAGTAGATTAAAATTAAAGGAAGGTCGGATCAGAGGCAATCTGATGGGCAAAAGAGTAGACTTTTCTGCTCGGACAGTGATTACCCCCTATCCAACTATTAACATTGATCAATTGGGAGTCCCATGGAGTATTGCTCTGAATCGCACTTATCCAGAAACAGTGACACCATATAACATTGAAAGGTGTTTTTTTGTTGTTGTAGAAATGAAACCCCACACTCATCAACCCATTTGAAACAAGAAGGAAGTATGAACTGTTTATGTTTGTGCTGATTGAAGCTGGGTTCTTCACACAGGTTAAAGGAACTTGTTGAATATGGACCTCATCCACCTCCTGGTAAAACCGGGGCCAAGTATATAATTAGGGACGACGACCAAAGGCTTGATCTTCAATACTTGAAGAAAAGCAGCGATCAGCACCTTGAACTAGGATATAAGGTTTGTTTCTTTCAGTTTCACTTAATTGAGGGGCTTTTGATGTCTGCGGTAGCTCCCTAACATCCAATGCTGCCAATGCAGGTTGAGAGGCACTTAAATGATGGAGATTTTGTTCTCTTCAATCGGCAACCCAGTCTACATAAAATGTCTATTATGGGACATAGGATTAAGATCATGCCATACTCAACTTTCCGCTTGAATTTATCTTTCACTTCTTTCTTACAATGCTGATTTTGATGGTGACGAAATGAACATGCATGTTCCACGGTCATTTGAAACCAGAGCAGAGGTGCTGGAGCTTATGATGGTCCCTAAGTGTATTGTTTCACCCCAGGCAACCTGTAATTGGTATCGTCCAGGATACCCTTTTAGGTTGCCGCAAAGTTATTAAAATAGATACCTTTATAGAAAAGGTGAATCTGCATGTGCCATTTCATAATTCTTTATCATATCTTTCATGATTTTGCATGATCCAGTAAAGAATGCTTACTTTCGGTTTGCAGAATGTCTTTATGAACATCTTAATGTGGTGGGAGGATTTTGATGGGAAAGTACCCGCTCCAGTGATTCTTAAACCAAGGCCACTTTGGACTGGAAAGCAAGTGTTTAACCTCATCATACCAAAACAAATAAACCTTTTAAGATATTCCGCATGGCATAATGATTCAGAAAAAGGATACATAACTCCTGGAGATACTCAAGTTAGAATAGAGAAAGGGGAGTTGCTATCTGGTACTCTTTGCAAAAAGACCCTTGGGACGTCCACCCGACGTCTGCTTCATGTTATATGGTATACATTTTCAGAATTTTGTATTTCTATCCCCCCCCCCCCCCCC
>NC_028638.1:50606461-50659894 GCF_001406875.1 Solanum pennellii
CCCCCCCCGCGGGTCTTGACTGCATGCACTCAGGGATGGCTTTATGTCAAACCCTAAACACTTTTCTGGACAATATCCGTCTTGTTGCACACTGTGTGGGGCTTTCTTTCCTCCTGTTTATCTGCGGATGCTGTCATTAGTTGAATGTGAGGTGGATGAGATGATAGCTGCAAAACTTGGGCTTTATAATTATGTTACTCTAAGCAGAGTCATTGTCATTATTCCCGTAGTTAACTTTGCCTCTGCAAACAGGAGGAGGTTGGGCCTGATGCTGCTCAAATAGAGAAAATTAGCCTCAAGTATGCTATAAAAGCACTAGAAATGCCATTGTGTCTTTTTATTTAATCAATGTGCAATCCTTCTTCAGTAAATAGAGTAGTAATTAAGCAATAGGAGTGAGTGTTCATGTTATTGTCAGTCTTCTGTCAAAATTATTACAATTAGTTAGGACAACACCTTAGCTTTCGATACCTCTCTAACCCATATGAATAGACAGATCTGTATGCTTGCCTTGATATTTTGTCAATTATAAATAATAATTACTATGCCTCAATCAAAAGGTGTTAGTTATCTATCTAATTATTTGTTTGATGTTGTCTTGGTGAGTCGTTTGTTCTCTGAGTCATCCTGGCTAATAAGTACAAAAGTATTTTTTGATCAGAACTATTAAATTTCTCATGTAAGATCTTCTCATATTTGGTTTCTTCACTTGTGGATAAAAGCTGAAGCAACTCTATTGCCAAGAGGATTTAATTTATCTCTAATTTTAGTTTTTTATAAAGTTTGTTGGAGATGAAGAGATTTTTATTCAGGTAGTTTTTTTAGATGATTTTGTTCATTTATAAAAGCTCTACACTCACTTAGAAATGTTTCAAGCATCTTTTATCAGAGATATGAGGAAATCATGGTACCCTAGAAGTTTTTATTTCGGGTCTTTGTATCTTGCATACATGTACATAATTGAGCTTCGCAAGGAAAGACATCACTAGGTGTTTCTAATCCAACAAATACTTATAGATTTGTCTTTACTGTCTGAGTGGTTGATATCTCTCTCACTGCTCCTATTTGTGATGGTTTACTCAACTGTAGTTTTAATATCAATGACGAATAAAAGATTTTTATATAGAGGTCTTAATTTTTTTTATTGATGGTGTCATCTTACGTAAAATCATGTGACCCGGATTCTCCTCCCGAAGTAGCTAACTGTTAGTAATAATTTGAGCCTTTTTATTCTCTTTCTGAAGAATTGAATATGAGACGTTCGTCCTCCATCTCCTTTTGTTTCAATTCTCAGCTTCATACATTTCTCCATTTCATCCTGATGAGTCTGTTCTTCTATCCATTTTGTGCGAGAGCTTGGATGTATCACATTACTTGACTATTACATTGTCTAATGTATTTTCTTTTTTTGTTGATGGTACTATGAATGGTAGAACTGTTCAATGAAATATAAGTGGCAAAGTGGGTATACAAGCTGGTCAATATTGGCTGCCACAATCAACTCCAAAATGACCTTTCCTAGCTTTAATGTTGGATTTTCTAGCCATGTTGAGCAATATGTTGAAATAGCATAGGACTTTGACCTCAATGGGATTTTCATAATTGGCAGGGTCGATTTCTAGACAAATGCTTGTCTCGTCGCTGCAAACATCAGCAGTAAAATACAGCCTGCAGTTGCTGCACTTGCTACCCTGTTATCGGAGTTGAAAGTGTTAAAATTAAGAAGTGTATATAAAGCAAAGCTTCAATGCATGCACCCTTCTGGTTAAACATTCTATGGTGTATGTCTTTTAAATGGTGAATTTGATTTCGCTCCATAGGTTACACCGTGTCTTAGGTAATTTACCATCCTCTTGAATAACTGTGTGGTCGCAGGGTAGGTTATCAGTAGCAAATCTTGTTTTGTATTTCATAATTTCTTCAGGATTGATTATTTTCCAGTCATCATATGCACAATGCTTTTAAAGGAGTTGGGAACGATGTAAAGGAGTTGGCTTACTATACAATTGCCTTTATGCAGACAACAGAACAAAAGGTAATGATTAGTTTCTTTTCAAGTGGTTTGAGATCCAAAACTTGTGACCTTGTAGATCTGCTTTATTGTGGCGTAAAAGAAGAAGAAATAACTTATTTACGATTATCTCAGTATGCTAAGAACACATAATCATTAGGCAAACCTCTGATAAAAGATACTTGGATAGCCTTAACAAGTTAGTTGAATTATTATTTACAGATTGTGCCTGAATTTTACACATGCTAAAATTTGCAACATTTATTTGCTATAGAAGTAGAAGCTCTTTCTTAAAAGTTTTCTGCCACTTTGGCTTCTAAAATCTAACGTGGGGAAGGTAGCAGAGATAGTGTGTCACTAACTCAGAATCGTGTTTACATGGTACATGTGCATCTTAGTATATTTGTTTTGTGATCCTCTTGGTTTAACTTAAAGATGCAATTTCCTTGTTTTAATGGCAATTTAAAACCTGGGTTTGTCTTTGAGTACTTTGTCTACCTTAATCATGCAAAACTATGTAACAGCTATGCCTCTTTACTTTCTCAAGAGAAAGGGTAAGGCTAGATACACACCACTTCCTTCAGACCCTACTTGTGAGATTGAAGTAGATATGTTGTTATCTAAAAACTATTAGAGAGAAACAATTGTTCTGAGTTCACCAGCAGATTATGTCCCCATGGATATCTAAGAGATGGGATGCTTAGGAGAGAACTGATATGATGATCTTTTCACAGAGTGATGAGCTGGGGAAGTCGTTAATGCGTCAAAGTGATTATTTTATTTAAGTTGCACCAAAATGTTGAAGATTGTAAACATCCAAATGAACAAACTGTAGTACTTCTGATCTGTTTCAAAATATCTAGTTGTAATGTTCTTCAATATGTTTGGGATAACCTAACCTTCGGAGAGATAAAGGAACATGCCTTGTCTGCTAACTGACATTAACTTTTCTTTTACAGCTCAAGAGTTTGAATATGAAGAATCTATCATTCAAGAAAGTACTGAGCAAGTTGAAGTTCAAGAGTTGTTTTACCTTGATTAGGGACATAGTTTAAAGGAGATATCTTATTATTTCTATGTGCTGCATTTTTTTCTTTTTAGGAGTTGATAAAGATTTTTCATACAACGTGAATATGATATTTCTCTCCTAAAATAGTTCTTTGTATTAACAATGAAGTTTTATATAAATTTAATTATTAAGTGAATATTCTTGTTCTCCAATGTATGAAACAATTAGCATTATTCACTAGTATAATTTTTTATATAACAGCAAATGAAAATGGGGTATTAAAAACTCATTTATAAATGACTTAACAAATTGTGTGGTCATTTTCCCTGTGGTGATGGTCCACTTTTGGGACTTGTACTCTTGATTAGATATCTTTGTACTTGTGATGTTTATTTTCGGTTGCTTTCGCCTTGTTGTCCTTGTTTAGATTATTGTTTTCACTAGTTTCTGCCCTTGCACTCATTACTTGATGATTAGGGTTACGGGTTGGCTTACCTACCAGTAGGGTATAGTATAGTAGGTGCTATCATGACTCGATTTCAGAAATTGAGTCGTGACATTCATCTACCGAAGCAATAACATTAAAGTCACCAACGGCTGTCCAGGGACCTTTGATATCGAGGAGAGAATATGAAGTTGATTCCATAGATCTTTTCTTAAAGTGTCTTTGCACTTGGCATAAATAGTAGAGATGTGGATCACATTACTATCAGGGATAACAACTTTACAGGTTATAAAGTGTTGTTCTGTGTCTTCCACAATAGTAACATCTAGGTCAAAGGACCAAAAGATCCAAATTTTATTACTGATGTTGGAGTGACATCCATTCATGCCTAGTTGTCTCATGTACCAACCTTGATAAACAGCTTTATGAAAGGTTCTTGTAGCCCAATGAAACACCTTTTGTATTGGTTTTTGAGGGTTTTGAGTCTTGCAAATGCACTTTGAGATTTCATACTCCTAATGTTCCACAATAAGAGGCTAATCATTGGAAACAATAGAGTCAAGGATTTTGTTGAACATGTTGGAGTTGGAAGTTTTCTCCCGAAGGACTTCCTCCTAATACTGCTTTTTATCCTATAAGAGAGGTAGTTATGCTCAGTAATGACCTGCTGATTTTGAGAACTTTTTGTTGTAAAGGATGGTTCAAAATGAGCTTGCTTTCCCCTTCCATCTCCTCTTCAGAATCAGTTTCAATATGTGTCTAATCATCATTACGAAGGTCAGTTTAAAGCATCTCGTGGTCCCCTATACCCTCATCGGGAATACTATCTAGTATGGTGTCCACTTCTATATTCATGTCTTTGTTAGACACATTGGTGGGCTGAGGTCTGTTCATCTCAGTCATACTTTTGACTTGGTTACCATCGTCATTGTTTGGGAGGTCTGTAGGTGCATTCTGTGATTCACCCATTTGGATATTGGTGACTTTTATATTTGGAGAATTATCCAGCGAGACAGGATTCAAGGATATCTCAGGTTGCTTTTGAGCCTTCAAGTTAATTAAAACATTTTCCCCTTTCATATGGTCTGGCTTCTTGTGTTGGTTGACATTCTTTTCCTTAGCCTTATTCTTGTCAAAGTTTATAGTAGCACCAGTGAACTCTTTTCTGGATCTCTTGATATTTCTAATGTTGAATTGGCTATCAAAATCATTAGTATCCTCCATATTATCAGTGACATGAAAACTTTGTGGGTTGTTGCCTGAGGTTGCTCCAGCGCTAGACTTGAAACGTTCCATGTCGTTGTTTTATTTCTCAATAGTAGTCCCGTTATTTTTCCTAGTACCTCTAATCTGAAGATCGTTCTTTTCGGTTGTAGGGTGTTGGATTGAATACTAGAAGGCTTCTGAACCGGAGACATTCTTTCCCTTGTTCCTATTCCTGTTTCTTGTGACTGTGAGCCAACCTTCCTCACTGTTTTCATCTCTTCCATTCTTATCAAAACTGTTAGTGGAGCTAGTGTTTTCCTGTTAACTGTTGGCATCTTCTTGTTGATTAATATTTGTATTTCTTGGTTGGCTTTTGTTCTCCTGGGTTGCTCTTCTCCTATCCTTCTCGTTGTCCTATGCTTTGGTATTATTCACAGATTGATTTAGTTCAGGATGGAGGATCATACAGCCCCAATCTCCGTGTCCTTGCACTTTGGAATGTGTGCAAAATTCCGGTATAGATTCATATTCAATCTTCTGCACTATAAACTCAATTTGGCCTGTTGCATTCCTTATTTCAATTCGCACTTCACTCATAGTTGGCCTATTATTTGCAGGTCTCAATCAACAGTTTGTGTTCTTCGACAGTGAAGGACACCAATGGTTTTTTACAATATTTGTTAAATTTGAAAGATAATCTATGTAGAAAAATATCAGACAAGATTTATTGCTCAACATAGCCCAAGTAATACAATAGAGTATCTACAAAGCCTGTTCCAAACTCAGAATCTAAAAGTTTCAGGGCTTCAAATCATTGTGCTAAAGAAAGGACAGTAGGGTCTTCAAGCCATTCAGGTGGAGGCCAGAACAATTTCAGGTGCTCAGGAAATGACGTAAGACTCCCATACATCCCAATCTTGAGATCATAACATTCTGCATAGGGTCCACAAAACCTGAAGCGTCTATCGTATGCATCTCCATCTTCTCCTGTGTAATATATGCAATCTGATTTAGCTCCTGGAAATTCTGAAGCAGGTAGAGAGAACGAGCAACCAGTAGAGATAAAGAATATTATGTCGCCCAGGCTTCTAATTTCAACCCAAACTTTTAAATCCATCTCTAGCTTGTAAACTTTAGGTCGACAATGGTACATTTCAGCTAAAAACAATTCTCCATTCGACTCCATCAATCTTTTCCAGCACAAAGAGGGGTTGTGCTCATTTGTAGGTCCTGAAATATATGTGGCTTCAAACGATGAGTCAAAAAGCGCTGTCCGTCCTTGTATGTCAATCGCGACAAACTTCCCCATAATATATGATATCTTCCCATTTAGAACGCAAGTTGTTTCTGATCCACTCATCTTTATAGTGATACATGTCACGGACTTAGAGTATTTGCTAAGACTCCGTGCGGCACTTGACAACTTACTCACGATTCTTTCACGATCTCGTAAGCTCAAGTAAGCCTTTAACTCGGAATGCTAAGAGAATATGAAGAAAGACTAAGAAAGACTTTGGAAGAGAGGACTTGTATTAAGCTTGAGAACTTTGCTTACAACTTTGGTTGGTTTGTTGGATGAGTTACAAATGAGAGGCCCTACTATTTATACTACTCCCTAAGGGCCTAAGAGTAAATAAATATTGTTCTACAAGTCCCTAAGTAATTACACTTTAGTATATGTTCTAGAGAATTCTACCCTCTCTAGAATATGTTTCTAGCTCTTCCAAAAGGCTCTAAAACGTTCTAGAGAATTCTCTAGTCTTCTCCAAGGATCTAGAAGGGTCTAGAGTCTTCTACAAACCTCTTCAAGGCTCTAGGTCCTTCTACCCCGTTCGGATGCTGCAAAATGGCCAGAATTATGGCGGGCCATCACATACAGCTGCCTATCATCGTCAATTGCCATAGCCTGTTTCCTATTCTTAGAGATTTGCAACCTACAAATATCTTTTGAATACTCTGGCATGTGGTATTCTTTACATGCTTCTTTCACTTGAAGGTTCAAAAGATCCACCACATTAGCGGTGGAGTGAATTGGATTTCCTCTCTTATCCAACACTGAATCATGGTTTAAAACACTCTTTAGGCAAATATTGTCGCTGGTTAAAGATTTGCTCACCTTGATTAGGAAGCTTCGCTTGAACTTCTTGATTGTCGTTAACTTCCATACATCATCTGGAATCTGTAAGAGATATATTGTTTCTTCAATAATGCTGAGGGGGTTTCCTTGTGGGTAGGATGCATTGGGGAAAGAAGCTAAAGATGGAAGAGTAGGATTCCGGAAATGGAGGGTAGAAGACCTCCATCTTTGGCAAACAAGCCGAAAACGCAGATGATCGAGTTCATTCTCTGTCAGTTTCTTTGCAACTTCATTGCACAACTCGGGAAGAAGCTTTGCCCATTCCATGGTATCTGAAAGACAACAAGAAAAGAAAGAAAAAGAAGATGCGAGAAACTAGAAACTCATCCCCATGGATGAACAAGGAGGAGGAGAATTGGAAAAGAGGGAGAAATTTTTTCTTTTATGTATTGGAAAATTTCTGTTACAAAAGGGATACAGGTTTATATAGAAGGGAAGTCAATCTACAAGAACGGATCACACCAAATCCTTCTTACTTAACTAACTCACTAACCACTTTCCCAGCACTAACTAATTAACTACACACACTCGAACTGAAGAAAACTGAAATAGGAGTATTATACTGAACTGCATTAACGCTATTCACCAATTCTTTAATCCCAAACTACTTAGGATCAGATAAAAGAGACCCCCTTGGATGGGAATGTCACATCATATGATGAATAACAACATCAGTTCAGCACAAGAGACAAGATATTTCTTGTCAAAAGAAACTCGTCAACCATCTGACTAATGACTATTTGATAGATCGCATGCCACAGACTAAGTTCTATTTCATAACCATTTATGTAATACAAATATACTTACCATTATAGGCAAGAAAATATTCCAACGGGGACTTCCCCAGGTCACTGCATTTCAAGTAAGTCATTCATTGGTCGCGATCAAGTCAGGCAGCACAGTGGCACCAGATTTCCTCCAATCAACAGCATCAGCAAATGTAAGTTACAGTTGGGTGCATTTACCTATGTTTAGACATTAAAAGAATCTATAAACAGAACTTTGTATAAATCTACTAGACATGCTATATCACCAATAATCCCTACATGAACAGGTTCCATTTCTGAAGTGATGGAACCTCCTCACATCCCTAACAAATATCTCTTTTCACAGTCATAGCATACCCTAAGGTTCTTTGCAACCCCTATGGGGGTTCCAGGAGGTATATTGAGGATACCAATAGCTATAGCTAATTTTTCACTTTGTCCACAAAGTAGAATTTCCTTTTGTCCTAGTTAACATTGTGAAGAACGCAGGAAGTATTCATCTTTTCTGACAAAGTCTCGAGATAGCCATAAAGCTGTTTACTTTGTGGATGTGGTGCCATCTCTCGCTACGAACTTGTGAACTCATCTCCAAATTCAATCCAACTGCACCCAGGTTCTTTTCGTACTCCAACTCTTTCATGTTATGTTGAACAATTTTTGCTGTTTCCCGAATCCCAGCAGAGGAATAGATGTCGGAGAGTAAAACGTAGTGTCTAGCTACATTTGGGTCCAACTCAAAGAGATTCCTAGCTGAAATTTCACCAAGATGTATCCTGCAGGCACCAAAGTAAACTACTTCAGGCGCCAACCCAATCAGTCCTAGGCAAATACAAGCAAGCGCCATGCTTACCAACGTAAATGAACTAGCCTCGAATCCATCTAACCCAAAAGCCTCCAATGCTAACTCCCACTTCTCAAATTGAGCATTTATCACATAATTCCAAGAAACTTGATCTCTGTGAGTAATTCTATCAAACACTTCATAAACATCATCAAATACTCCCATCACACCTCCCAAGTAATGGATCACAGAATTCGCCATGGTGACTGATGCCATATCACCAAATTTAACAACAGACCCATGTATTTGTTTTCCAAGATTCAAGAACCGAAGACCAGTAGAAGCTTTCAGAAATGAAGGGAAAACAAAATTATCAGGAGTGTATCGATCCATGAAGCTGTAGAGGGTGTTTCTGAGGTGGGGTTCTTGTTGAAATTTCTTTAAAATGAGTGTACTTTTGGGTGATGAAGTTGAAAGTAGTTTTTCTTGGGGATTTTGGGTAAATGAATTGGCCGAAGGTTGTTGAACAGGAACAGCAACAGGGAACTAGTGTACATGTCCAAAACGGATATTTTTGTTAGTTAAGACGGTTTGGAGAAAGCAGTTAGTTTATGATTGGATAGAATGGTGTCAAATACGTATATACCAACTGACGTAACCTATGGAAAGATTATCAATGGGATTGTTAAGCAAAGAAGAGCCACAGATGGTATGCAGATCTTGTAGGCAATGCAGGAATAAGGGCATCTGGCAAATGAATATGTCTACTCAGTACTAGTGTAAATGCCGATGCCTAATCTTTGGATCTTTCTGGAAAGATGATAGCATCAAACGTTAACGTATTTTGATGCCTCTGACATACTATCTCCTCACAAGCAGAGCAACAACAAAGTCTCCTAGTTCTACTCTGATGTATGCAAATGACCCTCCTGCTATGGGAATTTCTACTGCAAATGCTGTGTAGCAGAGAACAGAGAGTACTGCTTAAATGCCAGAAACCACATAGGATAAAACTGTAGCTGGTCCGGCATGTTCATGAGCTTCTTGGCCAGTGAGTACAAAGATGCCGGCTCCAATAACGGAGCCAAAGCCAACCAGGTGAGGTCCCACCAACTAAGGCAACGTTTCAACTCTATCTCACTTTGTTTCCTTAGCTCCTCAATCTCATCGGCATCCTCAGAAGAGCTTGCAACTCGGTCCTTCAATCTGGTAAATATTTGGGACATTGCTGATTGGTATGCCCTCCAATTCTGGAAAGAATCTCCTGGGAAGAAATCTTGTTTGCTCCATCTCCAATATCTCATCTCCCATTTCACCAGTAGAGTCTATTACTGTTATGCTACTGCTATAGAAGGCTAGTAATTTACAAGCTCATTGGGATGGTCCTGCTGTTTATAGGTTCATTTTTTTTTAAAATCTTATGGATGGCCTCCCATATCTTCAATTATTGTTATTGATAAGGTTCCAAGCAAGTCCTTTCTGTTTTATGCCATATAGTCAAAATACACAAAAAGGAGCCAATGGAGAAATGGGCATGTGATTTATTGATAGATACTACAATAGTTGCGTACAAATGATTTGCATCTTTGTTGAAAATATCAACAATCTATTTTACTTCCCTTGGACTAACGGTAAGTCTTATGTCAAAAGAGATAGGACAGTATGTCAATTAATTAGCCAAGAACGAACAGTAACAGCTGGACTTTTTGCCCTATATCACCAGTCACATGCAGTACTGAAGAATTTCAGCAACATTATTGGGAATCATATCCACATACTTCTGATACTGTATTGTTTTAGTATTGTCTACTTTAGTCTTAAGATTTTGTACACTTTATTTTGATTCCACCTTTTTCCTTCATTTTTTGTTTAATTGAGAAATTGAATCTGCAAGTTAAATTCATAGCAGTTGTCTTTCTCCTATTGGACAATTTCATATTATCTAGAATTCTTACTGGTCAAATTCCTAAATTACTGTCCCCGGCCACACCCCTTCCCCATATACTCTTGAATTCTTTCTTTTTAGCACTATCCCGCCATTATCAATATCACTGTTATTATCTTGGAGTTAAAGAAGAGAATTGCATCAAAAAATAATAATCAAATTGTATAAAAAATAATTTCGGTGGAAATCCATTTTTTCCGGCAAGACTAATACGAATCTAAAGTCATTTTCTTAAAATTGTTGAAGAATTCAAACTCTAAAGAACTTACAACGAAGAGGAATAAAGAAATATACGAATCTATTTGGAGGAAAAAAATGAGATTTGGAGAAATAGCATAACAATGCTGATGAGATTTAGAATAAAGCAGAGGGGCTGGGGCGGCAAAAAAATCCTCCTATGAATTGAGAGAAAAAGTGGAGTTACTATAATTATCAGACTGTTGGTAATTTTAGCCGGTAGCAACTCCTTGTGTACGGAGGAAGACAATGTGGTTGGGTGGCAAAGAAGAAGTGGAGAAGAAAGGTTCTCCTTCTTTTCCTTCTTAATTTGGGCTAAAAATTTATCTTATTTTATTTTTCTTTCTAATTAATTTTTTAATTATTATTATGCCACATATCATTTTTTATTGGTTATTGTTTCACATCATTCGCGAGTGTATGTCACTCACTCTTTAATTTTAGTTGATTGAGACAATATTCAATAGGTGTATATTTTAGGTGTTTGATCGGAACAAATCTTAAATAAGATGTCTAATAGAATTATGCATATTATTTTAAGGAATCGACGATGACTTAAGCCTAAATTAATCAATATTAAATATTTGAAAAATTGAAACGATATTATCTATTATAAGCAATCACTAAATAAAAAAAAATGTGATTGACAAAAATAATTAGAAAATGCCTACTTCAGTGATTAAATGTTACTACATGCAAAAATTATAATATTGTAAATATGTAAGTTAAATAAAGCATTATTAAATATTTTAAAAGTTTAAAATGAGATTATAGATGTATCATTCAATTGCAAATATCTAATTTATAACATAGTTACTTTAGGCTAAATTTCATATTTAATTTGATATATATAAAATATTAATTTATAATCTCATTCTGAATTAATCTGTTAAAATTAGACAAGTTAAATAATTGAAGTTATATGCGATGATAACAAATTTAACCACATTATTCAATAGATTAGACTCTTCTAATTTTAAATTAAAATAAAAGATAAATAAATTACAAATAATAGTATAGTAGGATAAAAATTTATAAAAAATAATATTATATTTGATATTAAGTAGTTTTTGCTTTTTCCCGCGTGTACTTATTTTTCACCGGCGTATATACTGCGTACGTCGAAGCACAACTATAAAAAGAACACTGCGTAAGTTAGAAGACACCACCTTTCAAAAATTATAAAAAGAGACACCGTGTAAATTAGAAGTCACCACCTTGCTGCTACTAACTCTTCCGGCGACGATTCCCGACAAAAACCCATAAACCCTAATTCAACTTTCGCCGCCGATCAATCTGCCCAAGTAACTTGCTCTTCCCATAGAACTTGTTGGTTTTTTAAGATGCATGTTTTAAGCGACAGTGTGAGGCTATTTGGAGCGCAGTTCGGTCACGGTTCTCTTGTATTGACGATTTCTGATCAAAACCCTAAATCTTGAATCAATTTTCCGGTCATTCTATCTGCTCTAGTAATACTGCTACACTTCCCATCAAAAAAATAAAAGGGAAGTTTGAGAACTCACTATTGTAAGATTTTTTTTGAATTCTTGCATGCAGTCTCTATAAAAATAAATAAATTCAAGAACTTGCTATAAAATAAATAAATTCAAGAACTTGCTTTCTGAAGTTACATTGTTATTTGTGTTGTCATTCTCGCAATGTATTGTCTTGACTAATAATTTTGATTATTTCTTTAAAGTTGAAAATTGTGCTATGTAAGAGAATGGGAATTAATTGTTCTCTGATTTTGTTATTTGAGATGGCCTTTTTGATCTCATTCGTATTCCAAGTTCGAATTTCAGCCTGCCTTCCACCTAATATAAAATAGAGGCAAGCTGCTGAGAAAATGACAAGTCGTGCTGTTATGCAACTTCATTTGCTACTTCTGATATTGCGGGCAAATTGATATACATTTTCTCTTCTTAGTATGATGTTCCATTCTAGTATTATAACTATTTTTTTCCAAATGAATATATATAACAGCTTATTTCTTTTTGCCATGAGATTTGCTTCCCCATAGGGCTGTTCTTTTAATGTTTGTTATTCTTATAAGTAGTGTACTCCTAGTTTGAACCTAACCTAGTTTCCACCAGGTATCTGTTGCTATAGACATTGCGACCTGCTATGTTAAGGTGGATGACAATGGTAAGTTTAAGTTTATTTGACATTGATCTAATCAATTTTTATCTGCTCAATTTATTATTTATTTTATCATCTGAAGTTGTACTTTCTCTTGAAGGATCTGGTGGGTGTTTCACGAGATGGATACGTGTTGATGGGAGAAAATATGGTTTTTTTTTTTTGGAAAATGTTGGACTGACATCATCTTTTCTATTTTAGTGATGCTGTTGTACGTAATTTCTTTTGCCTGACAACTATGATGTTCATAACTTGGAATGATAGTTGTAATCTATAGGATTGCTTGCATGCATTACTCAACTGTAGGCTGTTTGACGGTCTGCATTCATTATTATCTTTTCAAAGATGTTCTTTTATTTATTGTTATGTGGTTTTACTTGTAAATGGGCTAACTTGTATGACTGTACACAACACCAAATATTGATGCTTACATTTTTGGTTTTGCTTGTATTGTAAGTTGTTCATGTACATTGCCTTCCTGGTGCTTCATTTGCAATAAATACTTTCTTTACCTGAACCGTCTCCCCAAAAGAAAACGGGTAGCTTGGGGGAGGTGGGGTGGGTTGGAGTGGAGAGAGACATGAAATATGTTTTTGTTGATCACTGTTGTATGTAGAGATGTTTTGATTATTTATTCTTGCTAAAGTTGAGCCGGAACATAAATTTTGGTGCTTAGATACTTTAAGGTCAGCTTATGGAGACAGTATATGTGCCTGTTTCTTTCATCTTCTGTCATGCTTCATTTTTTTCTGGCCATTTTAACTACGGTTTTGGCCATCAAATCTGCCCAGGTAACTCAAACAATTACCTAGTGATTCAATTAACATTGCCCCTCACCTTAACCCTTTTTTGTGGTATCTGAATATAAGATAGTTTTAGGTAGCATTTGTTAAAATTAGGCCAACTATATTTGAGTTTGAATTAGAAATGTAGGATTGTTCTGTTTTGTATATTCGAGTTGCTGTCTAGTAGTTGTAACTCTGGAGCATTCACCATATATGTACATGAGCGACATCAAGATACAGCCAGATGATATGCATGCTTTCTCAGCAAGGTTTGGTTTTAAAGAAGAGGCTCTGAGCTCTATTTCTGACGTTTCTTTGTTGGAAATTGTTAGTAAAACTCACAGGAGACCAAATGGATATCGTAAGGTTTTGAAGGTAAGGTTCTTTTGAGATTTAGCTGGTAGTATCCTATGGTATAGGTATAAAACTACTAATGTGGTCTTTGTTCTAGCCATTGTTTACAGAACGACAAGTGTTAGTACCTTGGAATTGATGATTGTAGGCAGGATGTTTGTACAACAGGTTATTATGTATAAGCTAATTATGTATAAGCCTACCTGGTACAAGAGTTGACTTGTTGTTTGCCAATAAGAAATTTTGTTGAGATTTTTCTTTTTGCAGTCATTATTCATGAAGTATTGTACAACCAACCAGCTCGAAGGAAGCAAATGCACTCCAAGTACTTCTACTTTTCTCACAATTCAAACAAATGAAAAATAATGATTACATGCTTTACTGTTAAGGTTGTACTCTAACCTGATTGTTCTTTTGGTTTGCATATATAATCTGGAAGCCCAAAGAAGGTCTTGCATGCTCTGAAAAAGTCTCTGCTGAGAATCGCCCTTGTGCATCCCAGTGTCTCCTTCAAAATTGTTGATATTGAAAGGTCTGTCTTTGTTACATCAGCTAACTTAAGGATATTTTCTGTCTGGTTTCTTAGATTTTTTTCATTTGCATGCAGTGAGGATGACCTGCTTTGCACACATGCTTCTCCGTCTCCATTGCTGGTATTGTCCAGTGAGTTTGGAATTCATCTGAGTTCCCTTAACAAAGTGAATGCAAGTGATGGTTCATTCAAGCTCTCAGGCTACATTTCAGGTCCTGATGTTTACACAATGAAGGTATACATGCCCAAATGAATAAGAGATGTTATGAGTTATCTTTTCTACACTCTGTTTCCCTAACAACCACTGTTCAATTTGCAGGTCCTTCAATATTTCTGTATCCACTTGTTACTAGTATATTTTCCTGACAAAGAAAAACGGAAGACCAATCTTTGGTTAGCATTTTCTATATCAGATGCTTGTTTTTACGGTGTTTTTGTTTTCCTTGACCTCCGTAATGCAAATATCAATTCAAGATTTGTTTCCGAAGGACCAATACATAAATTATTTAATAACACAGCTATGAGTTTTCACAGTGCTTCTTACATTGAGAAGTGAAGTAGATCTCAGATATATCCACAGGTTATGTTGAACCTAAATTGTCCAACATCTTTAAATGATTTTACTTTGGAGCCTTCAAAAACCTCTGTGGAATTTAGGTGAGAATTTTTTTTGTGATTTATGGTTTAATTTGTTTTGGGGTTGGGAAACGAATGTGAGGCTCTAGATTTATTTTATAGAGTTGAGTTTGTGTTAGTGTCTGTTTTGTGTGGTTTGGGTTGTTTTCTATTAAAAAAGAATCAAAACGCCTAATCACTTTTTGGAACTTAATATGGGTGAAATTAATAAGTTAAACTGGCTAATTATCATTATTTATTGCTAATCTTATAGCAATTCAAAGTATTAAAAAGGACCCTCTGACCCTGCAAGGTCCTTATGTCACAGTTATTCTTGGAGAGCAAAATTATCTCCCTTTGTTATGGGAGAACAATGCAAAACCACGTGACTAGCTTCTTTTGGTTGCAAAAACCAAGCAGACCAATGTTTACAAGGGCATGTCATACATATTTGTGAGTATTGTATTCATATTATTAATGTGTTTGCTAAGACTGATAATTCCTCATAAAGAGTCATGACATGACCAGACGATCATCTGAAAGGAGTAAGTTATAGGAAAGGGGTGTGTCTCTATTAGAATGGTTGTTGAAGAAAGACATGATACGGCTGGAACTATCGTTAGAAAGAGCTCTTTTGAGAAGTTGCAAAAAATAGGCATGTTCTCTCCGAATAGAGATGTGATAATGAAGAGGGAAGGGCACTGATAGTAAACGGTGCCAGTCTTTGGAGGGGATATCGAAGGAATATTTGTGAGCTTGTTGGAAGAGAAATATCAATTATGCATTTGATAGGTATCAATAAAAGCTTTCTCTGATGTAGTGTGTGCTGCTCTTGCAGGTTCATATGTACTGGTCATAACAAACAGTGAATGTGTTGGATCTTACTTCGGGCACCCTAAAGTTTCATCGATGAATTTTTTCCTTGCGATCAGTCTCTCAAGAACACTGCTGCTGAACAGTTTGGTCTCCAATTTCCTATTTAATTCCCTACCCGATTTCTTTTAAATCTAATGCTGGTTCATCTATTTCTGTTCCTATGATATTTCTTCGGCCATGGCAGAAAAACATGGAAGCTCAGTTTTCTGCACTGCTTAAAGTCGTAGAGCGGACTCCCGGTCTGTACTTCTCTTATGATGCCAATATAACGCTGAGGTGAGTTGTCTTTCCAACCTTCTGACTGCTTGTATGTTGCATTTTTTCTTCTTTCCTTGTCTTGGGGTACCATTAGAAGTTAACTAACATCCTACTTGTTTATTTCAATTTAGAACAACTTTTACAATAAAATATTATCATTATACTACTGTGAAACTGTATTTTAGCATTTTAGAGTATCCTTTTTCCTTTTTATTCCTTGCCTTCGAACGCTGCTTCACCGCATTGCTGCTACGAACTCTCCGCGGCGATGTCCGATCGAAATCCCCAATCAAATTTGTGGCCGATCAATCTGCCCAAGTAACTTGGTATTCTGGAGAGGAAGTTAAAAAAAACTTGATTATCTTGGGATTCTCCATGTAAGAAAAAATCAAGAACTTGTTGGTTTTTTAAAATGCATGTTTTAAGGAAGTTGTTTCCTTTTTGAGTAAAATGGGTACTCTTTAGATGCATATCAAAGGAAATTGTTGTCCTTTTGAAGTAAAATTGTTATTCTTGAATGCATATATGTTAATATTAAGTGAAAGTGTGAGGCTGTTGGAGCGCAGTTCGGTCTGGGTTCTCTTGTATTGATGATTTCTGATGAAAACCCTAAACCCCGAATCATCAGAGAACTGGTGGTGGGTTGCTTCCAAGGCTGTTTCAGGACTGGTTTTCATTGCCTTTTCGAAGCTGTCCATGTCTTGTTAAAAGGCCAAAAACAGAAACGGATGAGTATTTACAGGCAAAAATTCCCTGTATAGTAGATAGACCCGGCATAGCATAACTCATTTATTATTCACCGCGTTAGAATCCCTACCTTATTATATACCACATAACAGTTTTTACATTATTATCACTGCATAAACATTCCCTGTATGAGTACTTTAACCAAATAATGTCTTGCTATTTTGTATTGCAATTTTGTGATATTATTGAAGAAGAGGAGAGAGATATTGGGTGTTTTATCTTTTCTTACATCACTTTGTGTCTCGTGGAGTGTATTCTATGTAGATATTGACGCCCATGTCAAAATAAATGCATGTCCCTTTTTACATAGTCAAGGATTATGATCTTTTCTTTTGAATGTAGGTTAAGAGAGGAGTGGTTTGATTATCGCCACAAAAAAAGAAAAATACTTAACTTGTTCATTTTTGTTCCATGTTAGATGTGCAATCAACTTGCCAGAAATTATGTGCAGCATTTAACTCCCTTTGTTGGAACCATTGAAACCGATTATGTTAATCCGATAAAGCTATTTTATGTGCTTTTCAAGAATCTCTTTTGGTGACTAGTTGGTTCTTAATGGTACTTGTAGGACTTGGCACCCTGCTTTTCTCTTTTCTCACCATGGTTTCTTATGTTCTTTTTACACCACCGACATCAAAATACATCCATTCAAACGATATGCATGCTTTTCCCAGCAAGCTTCGACTTTAAAAGAGAGGCTCTAAGCTACGTTTTTTGTTGGAAATTGTTACTAAAGCTCACGGGAGGCCAAATGGATATCGTAAGGTTTTGAAAGTAAAGTTTTTTGAGATTAAGTTGGTAGTATCCATTTAGGATAGTGGAGCAGGGATGTGTGTGGACCCGTTTTCGCCAGAAGCCGTTGGGCGAGGTTTATTCTGTTAACCGTGGACGGGTTGGTGTGTTAACTGTATAGAATTTTAACTGTTCTTTTTATTCTTTATTTTTTCTGGAAGGTCAAATCAGTTAAACCTTGATTACCAAGAACTAATCAAGGAACCTAGAGTAAGTCAGCATGTTGTGCAATTAAAGTCATTATCACAACTTCTATATTACTCTGTCGTAAAATGAACTATAAGAAACAAATTAGTCAAACAGAATGTGTCATTTCATGTTACATCTCTAAAGCAAAAGATTATGCCCTAACACCTGTATGTAATGCAGAGGCAGCAACACTAGCAGCGAGGAGAGAACTCTTCTTCTTATTTGGTTTGAAAATTGTGGAGAAACTAAAAAGCTAAACCAAATAGCAGACTGAGTCAGGAAATATATGAGAAAGAGAGAGTGAGAGAGAGATGGGACAATAACAATGAATTGTGCATGGTGTTGTCTACAGACTCTAAATTTGAATCCATCATAAAGTAATTATTTCTCTTTGGTGTTTTGTCAGGAACAGATATGCTTGCTTTACCACTCTGTTCTTGTAGTATCTAATTGTTGTTTCAACTGACCTTGATGTTAAGTTTGGATTTCTTATTCTTATGGTATAGGTACTTTCTATTAAATGAGAAAGGTAAGAAAGTTGAATTGCAACTTGGAGTTTTAAAGACCAACTGTATTGACTGCTTTGACCGTACAAATGTAAAACAGGTACCTTCCCTACTGTGTACACATTGCTATTATTGGTGCTTGATGTGGATGCATATAAAAGACTAGTTTCATTTCTTTGTTCAGAGAGGAAAATACTGCACGACAACTACTTGTGCATATTTTCCATTTAACCCTTGAGAATTGTCGATTGTGGAAAAAGATACAACATAACGGTCACTTAGCTTTCTCTACTTACACTTTGGGTGCCTATTTGAAGCTCCTTCTTTAGCTTCAAGATATTCAGTTGACAATTTCTCTTTACATTGACATTTTTCTTCAAATACACATTGGGTGCCTAGAAGCTCCTTCACTAGCAATTTCATAATCTTACTGCCTTTCTGGTTCTAGGCAGCTTCTATTGAATGTCCCGACAGGAGTGAATGTTATTTCCTAAAACTAGAAAGTTGGAAGATTCAGTCTGGCTTAATATTTGACACCATTTTCTATAATTATTCATTTGCTGGTTGTGGGAACTGGGATCAGGACAGGGGGAGGTTTATATGGTTGTGCCTTGGGACTTGAAACCACTAGAGAAGCCTGTACCAACTAACACATTTGGATCCACTTTTCTCAACTTCTCATCACACTTTACAGATTCCCTAATTGATGATGTTTGTTTGCAGAGCATATGCTAGGCTGTAAATGTCTGAATTCCAACTGAGAAGGCTTGGTTCTTTCAATGCTGAAGAAACTTTTAGCTCACACCCCAACCTTGACGAAAGCTTAAACTTTGTGAGAAGTTTTTTGATATTTGTGTTAAAGCTTCTATGCTGGATAGATATTAAGCTTCTTTATCTTGACCTGTTTACTCTTTTAGCTTAAAAACTATTTGCAGTGTGGGCCAGCCGCGGTACTCTAGCTTTAAAGGGTGTTTTTGTCAGGTAACAGCTTTCTTGTTCTGCAAAAAGAAGATGGTATCATATGAACGCAGCATTAGTGCAAAGCATATTTTTTGAGAGTGCATTAATATAAATACATCGGTAGTAGGACTCAATTGGTCGTTAATGTAGGCACTCGAATGTGGAGAAGAGGGGCTGATTCTGATGGATTTGTTGCAAATTTGAGGAAAGCGAGCAAATTATCCAGTTGAAAGGGTATACAACATCATTTGTTCAGGTACACTTGTTTGAAGTTTGATTATGACTTTTTTCTACACCAACAATCTTGTTGCTCATGAAATGCCCTTTTATACATACGTAGATAACTGAGAGGGAAACTTAAAATTCTGTCAAATTAAAGTTTATTGTTGAAGTGGTATTGCTGTGATAAAATGTTTAAACTAATAACTCTTTTAACTTGTATTACTTTCTCTGTGTGCAAGTGGTATCTGTGTTCCCTCTCTTAAAATGATAGAAGAGGGGGTTGATAAAAAAGAAGAAGAAGAAGGATTAGATAGTACTAGGGTGGAGAACATGATGTTGTCGGAATAAAGACAGGATTTGGTGTTCGGACCATTCTATATATAGAAATCCCACTTCTAATGTACTGCATTTTTTATTTGACTTATCAGAGTTTTACCGTGAGCTTACTCATAAAAGAACTCTGTTCAATTCTCAGTACAGGTGCTCTCAGATGCAATGTACATTTTGGTATGGCAGAAGGAAATAAAACTGAATCTTCTATCTGACAATAGCACATATTCCATTTGTTAAAACTTTCATTAGTTACTTCCTACAGGTTTATAACTTCCTCTGTCAAAAGGAAAAGATTGAATCCACGAATGGAGTAGCACTCGAGCTATGAAGCAGTAGATAATATCTCGCATCAATACCATGATAAGAAAATGGACCTTGGGCCTAACTCAATCCAAAATATAGCTCGGAGGCGAGAATTTCCAAAGGCCGTATAACAAGATCAAGTCCCCCAACCCACCATCTTTTGGCTAGCAAGAGGAAGGGAAGGTTGGGAAATTCACAAATCTTAAATGAAATGCTTGAGCTTTGCTGAAACATCACATATTAGAATGCTTTGTAGTTTATGTGATGGATAAGTGCATCTGTACATTTTTTCACTTTTTGTCGAGATATTCTGTTATTATATTAAAAAGTGTGTGTTTTGTTGGTCAGAGGGTCAATCCCATTACTATGAAATCAGATTGTAGATTTGACATATATGTCCAAGTTTGAGATAGTGAGAATTATAGAAGCATTTGAGTAGCACTCTTTTCCTCTTTTAGTTTCTTGATTCTATAACACACTTAATGACCTTCCAATCTTAATGACTCTGTCGTGTAGCATTCTCGAGTCTAAAGTTGTTGAGCGACATTACTTGGTTCTGAGAAAAAAGTACGGAAATGTTCTATCCATTGATCTTGTCAATAAGGTAAAATATTTCAATTAATTCTTGGTTTACCAGACTTGTTTATCTATTAGAAAACATGGCTTGATTCTCTTTCTTTTGTGCATATGTAATGATAATTCGGAGGCAATCTCATCTTTGAGTTTTGAGGACTAAATGCATTGACTGTTTAGACCGTACACATGTAACTCAGGTACCTCCCCTCCTGTGGAAACATTACTATCATTGGTACTTGATGTGGATGCATATAAAAGACGAGTTTCATTTCTTATTTCAGAGAGGAAAATACTTACATCACAACTGCTTGTGCATATATTCGAATTAACTCTGAAGAATTGTCTAGTGTGGAAGGATACAACATAATGGTCACTTAGTTTTCTCTACTTACACTTTAGGCTCCTATTTGAAGCTCCTTCACTACCGTCAAGATATTCAGTTGACACTTTTTCTGTAAATAGACATGTTAACTAGAGATGATCTGCAAGTTCATAATCTATACTGCCTTTCTGGTTCTAGGAAGGCTTCTAGAGAATGTCCCAAGTGGGAGCTAATGTTATTTCCTAATACTAGAAAGTTGGAGGATTCCTCTGGCTTAGTATTTGACATCGTTTTCTTTAAATTATTCATTGGCTGGTTGTTGGAAGTGGATCATGACTGGTAGGGTCGATATATTTCTCCTTAGGACTTGAATCACTAGAGAAGCTTGTACCAACTTACACACTTCGATCATTACACTTTACAGGCACCCTAATTGATGATGTTTGTTTTGCAGAGCATGATAGGTCTGAAAATGCTTGATTTCCAACTGAGAAGGCTTTCGATGCTGAAGAAACTATTAGCTCACACCCCAACCTTGACAAAAGCTTTAAACTCTGTGAGATTTTTTAAATATCTGTGTTAAAGTTGCTATGCTGGATAAGTATTAAGCTTCTTTACCTTGACCTGTTTATTCTTTTACCTTAAAAACTATTTGCAGTGTGAGCCAGTCATGGGGATGATATAAGTATCCATCCAGTATTCTGGTACTCAGCTTTAAATTGAGATTTTGTCAGGTAACAACTTTCTTGTTCTGCTTAAAGAAGATCATATGAAGGCTGCATTAGTGCAAAGCATATATTTGGAGAGTGCAATAATATAAATGCATACACAGTAGGATTCAAAACCCTGACAAAGTTCCTAAATCAATGAACATTATATAACCATTATTGGCATTGGTAGTTATCTTTTGGCCAATAACATTCATATCAAGAGTAAGAATCTGGGATTGGATCTTTAAATGCTAATTGCACAATTCTAAATCAACGAACAATATATAGCCATCATTGGCATTATTGGTACTAGTTTTTGGCCTATTACATTCATATCAAGAGAAAGAATCTGGGATTGGATCTCTAAATGCTAACTGCACAATTCCATTGATAATCTGTCTCGAGATCATGATGGATATTAGCACAAACTAAAAATGTTATAGTCAATTGTTAAATTAGGTCTTAGGTCTAACTCACATCCCAAAAGCTAGCTCAAAGGGAGGAGGATTGCCATAGCCCTATAAAGAGTTCCACCCATCTCATCAATTACCAATGAAAAACTTTTTGATTTAACATCGGCAAATTGATACTATGACCTCAAGCTTTTTCTTTCGTCGATCAATGTCATTATAAAATCTACATTGTTGTTTGATCTACAGATATGGTTACAGAACAACCCAGCGGGTTCTCGCTGACGAAGGTAATGCCCTAACGCGATACTACTTGAACAATTTTGTTGATGGTACTGAACATGTAATGATGCTTCTTACCAGAAATTAGTTGTTAATCAGGTATGTACACACTTACCGTGTAAATATCTTTTATATTACCGGTGAAATTTAACCGGTTATAGATCAAAGGTTATTACCCTATTTTTACCTTCCTATATCAAACCTGATACGGAGAGTGATGTTAAGTATGGTAGATTCTTTGGCATATTGTGTTTGTGGCTGCTCATAATTTTCTTTCCAGGTCCCGTGTTGCTTGATGATTACCATTTGGTGGAGAAACTTGCCAACTTTGACAGGGAACATATCACGGAATGTGGTGTTCATGCCCGAGGTGCCTAGTGCCAAAGGTTTTTTGAAGTTAGTCATGACATTGCTCACTTTCCTGTGCTGAATTCTTCGGAGGTCTCGGTGTTCAGACTCCACTAATTGTGAGATTCTCTACTGCTATTCATGAGAGGAGTAATCCTGAAACTCTGGGGACCCTAGTGGTTTTGCTGTCAAGTTCTACACCAGAGAGGTATGACAAACATCAATTTGACATGTTACAACTACTATAGTTCTATACCTTCATAATTTAATTTCCACATACAGACTGGGACTATGCATGTTTTAATGATTCCCTTATTGGTACATAGCTTAATTAGTACCTCAATTATATTGACTGGATTGCTACATAGACGATGTTATGTTGCAACTCAAAAAAGCTATATGAAGCTCAATATAAAATAATATATGTTTAAGTACCTTGAATATGGGTCCACATGTTTGGTTACTTTTCTAGCAGGTCATGAAATATGAAGTGATTATTCATGTTGTTTAACATCATATTGGAGATTATAAGGCCCTAGCTTTCATTGAATTTTATGCTGTCTAATTTTCATGATTCACGCCTGTCTTCCCGTAGTCAGAGAAATGATCTCATTGCTTTTCAAATATGCCTGTGGTTGATTTGTTGATTGCATTTGAAGTTAATCCTTAAAATCTGGCTCAATTTGCTATATACCATCAGGGAAACTTTGATCTGGTAGGGAACAACTCCCTCGTTTTCTTCATCTGTGATGGAATGAAGCTTCCTGACATGGTGCATGCTCTGAAGCCAAATCCTAAGTCCCATATCCAGGAGAATTGGTGATTTTTTCTCTCATCGCCCTGAAAGCCTGCACGTGTTCACTTTCCTCTTCGACGATATTGTTATCTCACAAGATTAAAGGCATATGGACGGGTCTGGTGTTCACACATTCGCATTGATCAACAGTGCTTGGAAATCAACTTATGTGAAGTTCCACTGAAGCCCATATGTGATGTCAAGTCCTTGTTGGAGAAGAGGCAATCCGAGTCGGAGGAACAAATCATAGCCAGTTAATGTGTGAACACCAGATCCGTCTATAGAATCGCCTTGAAGATGATTATAGTGTTGAATTTGATGTAGCTAATGATGTTAACCATGTCTTAAATTAAATGTTTCCTAGAAGCAAGGAAATATATTTTGAGAACTTCTCCCGGTGCTCAGCGCAAGGCATCACAAAGATCAAATTTTTTGTCGGAGATTCATTGGAAAAAGCTTAATTAACCAAGACATTCTGGATGAAGACGATCATCTTATGGATTTCGTTTTACAGACTAAAAATTATGGTTCTGACCTGCCATTTTTTGTCCAGACCGTCTCCTCTGCCATTAGATCCTTTGCTTGAGACCAGGTTTCAAGATGTTATTCCTTATCGCTGAATATGAGATTGGAACTTTTGTTGAACATGAAGTTGTTTTCAAATATAATTATTTGGAAAAAGAGGACTACTTGTTCCAAAATCCTGCAAAGTTTGATCTCAATTTTTAAGCCATTCTAGGGGGACATGATCCATGGGATGTTTTTGGTTCAGGTTTTTCTGAATTCTATTATGATGGAGATGATTTGACACATGTATTCTCATGGTGAAGCTAATGTCGAGAATTATTTGATACCACGGGCTATGCTCTCCTGTAGGGTGGATGAGGACTCACATAAATGGATTGATGTTGGAAATAGAGGTGAAACAGATAAGCTATAAGGAAGAATATGAGTAGAAGAAGCCATTGCTCCATCATTTTACCTAGGCAAAAAGTTCTTTGCCACGAGTGAGTCTACAAGAAAGGCAGCAGGAAATAATGTTCCATGGATCGGGCATGATCGACCACATCGAGAAAAGAACGGCCAGCTAAAATCATATGCTCTGTGTCGACCTTTCAAACGGTATCGCAACCCACGCACAAAACAACAAACTCTCTCCCCCTCTGTGGGCAGGATCATAGTAGCATGGCAGACAACTCATGGAACCTCGCCTCATACTCTGAAACGGTCATAGAGCCCTGCTCCAATCTAGAAAACTGATCACGAAGCCTATCTCTGACGCTCCGTGGCATGAACCAGGCCAAAAAAGCCTCTGAGAACTGAATCAAAGATATAAGAGGAGATCCAACTGGCCTAGACTCTCGATACGTGCGCTACCAATGCCTGGCTGGCCCACGGAACTGATGAGCGGTAAAAGTCAGCTTCTCTCGACTCTAAGAAGCCTAATGACTGTACTGCTCCTGGCAAGTGAGCTGGAACTCGTGAGCGTCCTCCCCAATCGCCCCTGAGAATATAGGTGGTCCCAACATCTGGAATACCCCAAGCATCTTCTGCTCCTGCAGTGGCATCTCTCTAACCTCAAAGTCTGGCGGGGCGACCACATGAACTGGTGGCGGCTGAATTTGCAACGCTGGGGCCGGTGTTGGTACTGCTGGGGCTGGTGCCTGTCGCATATCCCCAATAACTGCTGGTATTTGAGTCAACAGGGAATGAAAATCAGGTGCTGCAACTGGTGCGGGTGCTGGCTGGGCTGGCCCCGGCGCACTGGCTATGGCGGTACATGAGCTGCATGAGGCTCCTCCTCCCTATCTCGGGTCGGTGCTGCGGCCCTACCTCGACCTCGGGGTCGACGTCTACCCCAAGCTGGGGCTCCGAGTACATCTCCTCCGGACGCACCGCCTCGCGTGCGAGCCATCCTGCAATAGAGTGAAACAACTGAGATTTTAAGAAACAAACAAGACACACGCTGCACGAATTTGAAACAAAATGGATATCTTTCTAAATACATCCTATAGCCTCCCGAAGATAAGTTACGAACGTCTCTACCCCGATCTGCAGGACTCTACTAGACGTTAGCTCTGTAAAAGTGAGACCGTTGAACCTAGGGCTCTGCTACCAACTTGTCACGACCCAATTTCTCGAGTCATGAAGGCTCCTACTGTAACCCACCAGTAGGTAAGCCAACTTGTAACCCAGAACAACACGTAATGGCTGTGTGGGTAGAAACTAAACAAGAGTAAGCAAAATTACAATAACAACATAAGCAAACCAAAACATAAATACAATTAAGGATCGCTCCCAGAACCTGGAAGTCACTAGTACGGAGCTACCAAAAAAACGAGTACAAGTCCCAACAGTGGACCACCAAAACTAGACCGACTTGAAAAGTAAAAGACAAGTCTTTATATATACAGATGGAGACTGAAATAGTACAAAATGTCGTGTACTCACCCCCGTCTCCAGACCAGAATGCTCCAAACTCGATCAACGCTGGCTACTGGTGCTCGGACTGTATCACGAAAATAGATGCAGAGCGTAGCATGAGTACCAAATAACAAGTACCCAGTAGGCATCATAGCCGATTGAACTAGAAAAGTAAAGCAATATGAAAAGACGAAATCACATAACTAGCGGTCAAGAACGGAAGGCTAAGTAACACTGGAATGAACACAAGTGTAAAAAGATCTAACTAAATTAACATAAATAAGCTAACTACACCTAACTGGACCCCCCATAAGCCCAGAAGGCACACTCGTGCGCAAGTTTAAATAAAAACCTGAATGGACCCCCATAAGCCCGACGAGTACACATAATAACTATAACTAAGGAGAATAAAACTCAAGGCCAAAGAACATCGAACCAAATGCTCCAAACCAAATAGTAGAATCTGACGGTACGGAGGTCGGGCCTTAAATCGAACGCTTACCAGAATTACACAAGTAGCCAATCACAAAATATAAGTAACTGAGGTTGGACCTCTAACCGGATGCTCTACATACTTGAGGTCGGACCTCTAATCGGATGCTCTACATAAGTATGTGGATGGTCGAGGCCGGACATTAAATCCGGATACCCGACAAAGATGTCGATATAGCTGCTGAAAGAGTCTATCTATCCATAATCATAAATACCCGTGGAACACTATCCACACTTAGCTAATCAATGTAAATCCTTGAAGCCGAATTGAAAATCAACTTTGAATCGCGGAGCGAAATTCATTGTCACCGACGTAACTCGTGAAGCCGTAACATCGAAGAAATAATGATAACTATCGTCGGTGCGAGCTCATCGTCTAGCTAAGGACCAAACTATCAGACTCAAGTCTGCTACACCAGTCTACAAGGATTTGATCCAGCCGAACGACGTCGGGGCTAAACTAAGTCCTACCGACTTCGAATCATGCATTTCTAAGGCAAACCATAGTCAAACCTAAACTAAGGCCCAACATACTTCTGATAACCAGTATTCAAACATACAAGTACTCCATATAGCAAAGAAGGTCAATTAATAACAATAAACATGCTCACAGTTACCCGACAATTCTCAGAAAAAGGCCGAAAATATAAACACCTATGCATGATCCAATAACTACCCAACCCAAATCCCAACTAATCAACATGTGGAAGGGTCATTTTAGGCTAGTAGCATTGTCAACATGGCTCTCGAAGTTTTCAGTGTGAGTTGATGCAATTAGGCGTTTTAACTTTAAGTTTAAGGCTAAGTTTGACTTTAGTCAACATTCGAGTAAATGCGCTCGGTTGAGAATTCCGTCAGCGCGGCTAGCTCCGGAATGTCGAGTTTGGTCTAGTTTGACCCTTCTTTCGTGTCCTGAGGTTTTCGATATTTTTTCGAGCCTTTTTGTGATTTTTGACTTAAAATGGCAATGTAAGTGGGACCCACATTTTTCTGAGCTCTTTTGTGGTTTCTGATGTCATCTTCTTGAACTTTTGATTGAAAATGATGGTTTAAGGTTCATAAGCTTCAAAAATATTAAAGCTCACAAAATAACCAAACGAACGACCAGGTGACCGATCTATCAGTCCCAACAAGTCATAAATGACATGGAATCGCTATAGAAACGCTCTAAACGATGCACAGAAGATAAAACACTAAAAAGACAAGAAGGGTCATTACATGAGGCTCCTCTCTATCCTGGGCCGGTGCCGCGACCCTACCTCAACCTCGGGGTCAGCGTCTACCCCAAGATGGGGCTCTTGGTGCATCACCGCCGGACGCATCAGCTCGCGTGCGAGGCATCCTCCAATAGACTCGATATCATATTATCTTTCAACGCGAATCTAGTCGAAGATAATTTGTTCACCTTTTTCATCCATGCAATAATTATTATATGATAAACAAATTATCAACAATATGATCATTTTGTTGGTCTATTCCTATTATACAAGTCTCTCTTCATTTTGAACAACACCACATATCCACCAAGAAATATGGTTGTCAGATCACCCACCCAACCAGAGTATGATTTTTGATTTGCTAATCATTATTCACTGATAGAGGACAAGCACTATATATACTCGATGAAATTAAAAACCAGTCTTACGATTCTTCTACTTCATTTTATTTTCTTGATCAGCAACACAACACAATACTCCTCATAAAAGTATATATATTCATCTTCAAGAAGAAAGATAACAACATTCCAGGATTTTTCAGATAGGAAATCATCATTGCTTTCAAAGTTGATGACCTTTGTACTATTACTATATAACAACAAGAAGAAGAAAAAAGTGCTTGCTAGTTGCTAACCTCCATCTAATCGTATATACAGAGCAAAAAAATTCCATCAGATGGAGGAAGAAAAAAGAAAGCCATGAGGTTCCTACACATCTAACTATGAACCGAAAAGACTGCAAAAGGCTTCCAATTATCTTATGAGATGCATCTCATGGAGTACATTGTAACAGGTGAGTCTACGGCAGGCGCATCGCCATAGACCCTGGCATGATCACTCTCCAGGCCATAGTCCATCATCGGACGGTACTCAAGATCTTCATCATGATCGTACACAAATTCTGGCATCCCAATCTCATTCCTCCTCACATGTTCCCACAGATTATCAACCCTGCTCACATACCTCAATTTCCCATATAACCTGTGCACATAACTCCCAGTTAGATCTCAAATTGGATCCATTCTAAAATAGGTTTCCAAAAAAAATGTAATGTGTCTTAGGAATTGACATTCTTACCCTCCGCTGAAGATGAAGCGACCAAATGTGGCAAGGAAGAGCCTGGCTTGAAGACCAGGGTGAAGAAAGTAAACAGCCTCCAGATTCTCTCGGACTTTCACCGGAATCGCATCGTAGAACGATCGTAAAGCTGATACTCCGGGGAAATTCTCGCTTTTCTCCACATCGGTGTGAACGTACACCACGGCGAACGGCCTTTTCTCAAGTTCCGGAAAGATCTTCTCCGCTAAATACTTGTTCACAACTTCAACACTCAGATTTCTAGCTGATTATCCACAATCAAAAACAAATCCACAATTCAGACCAAAATCTCAACAAGAATAATCAAGAAAACGATACATAAAAAAAAAATAGGTTACCAGGAAAGAATTTTCCGATGATGCGCAAAATTTTGCGGCCACGTTTATCTCTGCCTTGGATCTTGAATATTTCGAGTTTCTCAATAAGCTGTTCTTGTTCAACTTCTGTAAACATGGTTTTTTGAATCTCGATTGTTGCAAAAGCAAAACTCTACGTTTGTTTTTGGATGAGATATGAGAAAGAAGGGCGGAGAGGATTTATATAGTGAATGAGGAAAGGAGAAGATGGGCGGTGTGATGAAAGAGAAATGTTATCCATTTAGGGAGGAGGAGAGGAATACTAGGGGAATATTCGTAAGGATCTTCCGTTTTGTAGGTGGGACCGAATTCTTTTCCTTGTGTTTATCATTGAGACACTCCCCGTGATCCACTGGATCACTCGTGGGACCCGTTCTTCCGGATTTTGGATCAATTATTTGCCCTTTCTTTTTTATCTTCTTTTTTTTTCTTTTCTTTATTCCCTACTATTATTACAGTCCATTATTTCTCGACTAGAGGGTAGTATTATTAATGTATAATCATATGATCTATCATTAATTAGATGACACAATTCTCGTTTATCGAAAAAATTACTGTTTTAGTTAACAGTAATTTAAGTTTAGGAAAAGTCCTTTAGTCAGAATTGTCTTTTACCTATATTATGTTTACCTTTTTGAAATTTGTTGTCTTTTTCATTTTAATATTTTTTAATTAAAAAATAAAAAATATTAATTTACTTCAAAATTAAAAAAAAATACTTAAAATTCTGACCATTTATTATTATTTGTAAGTTTATTTCTTATTAATTATACACCAAACACAAAACTATAAATTGTTAAAGATAAAAGAGGCTACTAGACTGACTTTTGTGATTTTCTTATGCCGTTTTATCTTCTTAAAAGACTTCTTCTTGAAATATTATTAGTTCGTGGAGGTATTATTTAATTAATAATTAATGTTTTTTTAGTTTAAAGAGTATTTTGAAATTTAATGAGATCTATTTGATTACATTAAAATTATTTAATTATTGTATTTTACTAATTTATGTATCATATTTATGAATTCACATAAAAAAATTATTTGTATACAAAATACAATGAATGTATCAAAATCATTGTATCTTACTAAATTATATCTCGTATTTATTGAATAATTATTAAAAAAAACATTATACACATCACAATGTATATGTATGATTCATTATAATATTTCTTTAGATTAAATGATTCATTGTAAAATAAATTCAATGATCCATTATGGCAACTTTCACATATAGCAAACAAAAAATTCATATTTGTATGTTATAACAAAGTTTGCATAATTGCGCTCCATAGCAAACATAAAACTGTATAATTCGCTATACATATACAATTGTATAATTCGCTGGCCTAAATTGTATAATTCGCTGGCATATTTTGCTGCAATTGTATAATTCGCTATCCTATTTCACTGCAATTGTATAATTCACTGCTTATTTCGTTGCAATATTTTATAAAATTTGCTTTGCATACAATTGAATCGAATTAAAATGTATGTATATTGCATAATTATAAGTATATAGCAAGAAGATATATGTCTGTCTCTCGCTTTATACAAAAACAGAAACACAATATATACACTTCTGTTGTATAAAGCTAGAGAAAATTGTATTTCACTGCAATTGTATAATTCGCAATTGTATAATTTGTTGACCTTTTTCTCTGCAATATTTGTATAAAATTTGCATTTGTCTACAATTGAATTGAAGTAAAATGTTTGTAAATTGTATAATTAAGTGTATAACGCGAAGATATATGTTTTTGCATGTGTATATACAATTTTCTCTCGCTTTATACAAAACAGAAACAAAAATTATACACTCTTATGTGTATAAAGCGAGAGATGCAAGAATGGGAGAGTGGCGAGCGAGACTTTTGGTAGAGAGGCGCCTGGCAAATTTTGGCTAACGTTTGCTATGGAGCACAATTAAACAAATATTGGCTAACATTTGCTATGGAGCACAATTAAATCAAACACTAGCTACTCTATTTACTTTAGGTTATTAGTTTGCTATTATATACAATTTTCCCTAAAATAAATTCATTATACATAATATTATTTGCTTCTTAATAATCAAATATTATTCATTATATCTTTACTAAAAAAATTCTATGTATAATGATGAGATAATAAATTATATAAGTAATATAGAAATTTCTTGAAACCATATAAAAAATGACTTCTCATTTAAAATTGGGAATTGATTGTTGATCCCTCGAGAATCATTATGTTGGACTATAAAATACCTAGAGAGAGAAGGTTCTCGTAAGTTTCTCAGTTATGAAATATTCCCTCGAATTCATATTAATTGAATTTGTAAAAGAATGCATACTTATTAACAAAAGCAATCAAGGATATAATTTAAAGGGATGAAAGTATATAAACTTTGACTGAAATTGTTATAATAATATCAAACTTTCAAAAGGACCTTTTGCAGTATTTAATAGTGTGTTTTAAAGGTATATATATGCCCACGTACTGGACATCAGAAATATTGCATCATTATAAATAGTATGTGTCCACTTGAGCACGATATGCTTTTAAAATACACTATTATATAGTGCATGGGATAAAAGGTTCTCCATAAATTTTGATATCGTAACAACAAATTCAATCAAAAGTGGAGTATTTTCAAACTCTTTTCCCTAATTTAAGCCATAAAATTTCAATATTGCCCGTTGTGGAATCATAATATTAGTGTAGTTTATCTTTTTTAAAAAAAATAGTGTAGTTTTTCCTTTAGAAAATATAAAATTGTAATAAATAAGAGGACAAATATGAAAAAAATTCAAACATCCATCTTGAACTTTGAACAATGTAAAAAACTTAAAGAGATCAATTAATATGGAATAGAGGAAGTAATTTTACTCGAGTCTCCCGTTCATCCCAAAATTCTCGAGCCGCCGCAAGCATCTCTCTTTTAACCATGTCTCGAACTCTGATTCGCTTTTTTATTAGGTTCGGTTATTGCTCTCACACAATTATTACTCTCTCTATTTATTTTTATTTATTAATGTTTGACTTAATATCCATTAATAAAATAATTATTGATATAAATATTTTATTAAACTATTCATGTTAAATAATGTTTGTATTAAGTCTTATTTAATACTGAGAATAAAACACACAATTTTTTTTTCTTTTCTTAATATATTAAAATAACAAAAATAATATTTTTTTAAAAATAAATAACAAAAAAAATAATTTCAAAAAGGAATTCTATATTTAATCATATAGAGCATCTGACTAATCATAGACCACTTCACTAATTGGTGAAACAACTCTCATGTTAATAATGAAATAGTAATAACGCACGCACTCATATATTATTATATCACATATAAAACAAGCAATCTTATAATAGTATTAGAAGAAGGCCTATTATTCAAACTGATGAGAAGAATTAATTTCTTGAAATAAAGTATGATGTTATAAATAATCTTCACCAATAAAATTACGAAAGAAGGATTGGCCACTGTCTCAAACGTATGTGCTAAATTTCTTCTCTTTTTCTTTTAAATCATTTGATTGGCACAATCTACGGTATACTGCAAGAGTAAGTTTGTCTCTTCATAACAAAATTCCATTTAATAAGAGAAATTTTGTTGTTAAATAAAACTAATAAAATAATAAACACTTTTGTGTTCTTTGGAAGTAGTGGGTATAATAATTAAGTAAATGTTGCACAAACTTTATACGAGTGGTTTGTAATTTGCCCATAGTATTGTACTATAAAACAATGAAAGAAAATCACCCACTTTACTTCTCCTTGTTTTTTTTCCCCATGAATTATCACAGTAATCTAAAAGGCTAATGTGTCAACCAAGATCACAATCCATGGGCTCAGTCAATCATCTGGTTTTTATTTTAGGGTAAAAATGAATATATTAAATCGGTTGTTATTAATTAGAATATTGTGTCAAGTTTAATAATGATGATTATTGGTTTTCTTTTAATGTGAGGATTTAATATAACTAATAATCAATAATTGATTTTAGATTTGAAGCATAATTTGTTTGATAGTAATATATACAAAGGTATATTAACATCATTATAAGCATAAAGTTTATCCATATATGAAGGAATATTGATTGTATTGAAGTGTTAACCTAATAAGGGAATACATGGGAGATATATATAGGAGATATAGGAAGGAGTACTAATCCTAATAGGACTAGGATTAAGGAGTACTAATCCTAATAGGACTAGGATTAGTACACAGTAAATACTAATATTATTTAATACTATTTATTTAATACTATCTGTTATTAATATAGAGCCGGCTTCTTTAGAGATAATTAGTGATGTTGCAAATTGCATTAGAGAATGATCCATGCCAATTGCCAAACAAGTTGATTTTATATTCAAATTAAGGCACTAGCAAGTTGAATAAGCTATTATGTTTGAATAATTCAAGTCAAGAGAAGGAAATTCAATTAGAAGAAAGAAGTAAAGACAGAAAAGTTGAAGCATAAGCCCGAAAAAGAAATATATTAGTAAAAGTAAGCACTAATTTCCCTACCTTTAGTACGGTGTTGACCACTTTTATTGAAGATAATGATTGTACATTATTAATCTTGGTCCCTAATTAACCTGCATTTTCTAATACGTTATTCCAATAGATAATAATTAAACAAAGCCCAAAAGCACTACAACATAAGAAATGGAAAATGATGAAACATCAAATTATCATATTGGAATATTTTCAACCATATGGAATTAATCATAACCAAATTGGCAAATACTGCTTTAGCACGATTATATTTTAGAATAAGTAGTCAATTTTGGTTCATAAATACAAAATATATATATATATATATAACACAACTAGGTTACAGTATTTTCATGATGCTCTCGTGTACGGGTTCCCTTCTTTGTCCAAGATTGACAACTTTGAACGGAAGATCTCTTAATCAAAGAGGTAGAAGGTTCGCAACCCTTTTTTGGTCGAGTTTATAGCATAAAATTTGTCGATTTTTTTTATAGGGAAATTTCATGCCAATTCGTTTCATGTATTAAATTATTTTGTTAAATATAATATTTGAATGTGCCATATATAATGTCACACTTGAACAATTAGAAAGATGAATTCACAAATAAAATTAAAGTAGAATTTAGAGTAAAATTATTACAAAATTATAGAGTGAAGAGTAAAATGAGTAATAAATAAGATAAAATGAGAGAGTAAAAAAAACACCATCTCATCGAATCAAAATTTACATAAAATGAGATTTTTACTTTACTTAATAAGTTAACAATACAACAAAATTTAAGCAGCAGTTAAAACAAATATTATATTTTAACGGACAATGTAAGTACATAACATAATATAGATAACAACTATCAACCTTCCAAACAATGCAAGAATACTATTCTAGATTCAGAGTTACAGATGTAAACTTGGATCTAATTATAATTCTTATCTTTTATATTCAAGATTACTTAACGTTTAGTTTGTTTTTTCCTGTTTTAGTGCAAATAGTTAGGATGAGTTCACTAACCTTTTCTATTAACTTTGGTTTAGCTAATATGGCTTATGGTACCCACGAGTCGGTTAATAATGATCTCCCACATCGGACGGATGAAGACAACGTTCCAGGAAGGAGACATATAATAATCGATAGCAGATAGCGAGGAGAGTTATCTTTGCGCTTGGGGCAATGACGCAGCTAGTGAGGTTCTAACCGAGGCGCGTCTATTGCTGGTTGAAAACTATTTCCAAACCCCCTCATTGGCCTGGGTTTTGCCTGGGCCATTGAGAATTTTTGAAAGGGCTTCCCTTCTGGGTTAAGCCCTACAATTCTAGTCTAAAATTTTCATGCTTTATTAATTCTAATCGATTGTTCGAAATCAATGGTAATCATATCACAGTTCATAGTAAAGTATCAGAGAAGTAGCTTTCGATGTCATATAGCATATGAAGGTAATTAATGCCCGTAAACGTCATCATTCGATGGTGACAATTTAGAAACAAGGAATCACTCTAAGAAAACAGGGCAAGAGGAAATGAAAACAAAGGAGAAGAGGAACATTGAAAGAAAAACGGAATAAATGGAAGGAACAATAAAACAGATATCTTTATTATATACCCAATCATATTGGCTTTAAAATGAATGATATTTAAGCAAAAGTTTTGCAGATGGAAAGGTTGTGAAATCACTCCTCTAGGCTGGCTAACAAATTCTAGCAAAGGTGTGAAACTAAAATGAGAGGTTAACTGAATTAATTGAAACTTCAACTATACCAAATGCAACAAACAATTGTAAATTGCTATCATTCCGTATGCTCTAAAGCAAAACGACCAGAACTTCAAAATAACGTCATTACGATCTCTAGCTACATCTTTAGTGAAGGTATTTTTAAGCATGGAGCTATGAATAAGCCAAGTGCTTTGCCTGATGATGAAAGGCTCTACAAGTACCAAACATGGCTAAATACACTACTAGCTCGAAAATTCCTCCCCCAGTGAATTAGGAGGTATATAATCTGATTCCTCATCTCTGTTTGACATGTTTCTTTGAAGAGGCACGAGATGACTGTTGGAAGACTGGACTATATGTGTGTTGCTGAATAATATTGATAAGAACGAAAGTATTTGCAGCCAAGAACAGCAAACCTGCCACCCAGAGTTGAAGAAAGACATTCTTTCCTTTAAATTCAAGCAAATAACCCCACAATAACCAGTGACCCTGAGCTGCCATCCACAACAAGATGCAGACCAGTCCTTTTCCTCCGAGCTTCATGTTGGTCCATGGCAGGATTAGTGGCAAGAGACAGAAGAACCAAACAAAGTATTGAGCAGTCATAACCTGTCAGAGGAAAAGAACGTTATCTTGCTAAAGGAAAATCAAGCTAATATTCACTGATTCTCAACATAAAAAATAATCAAGCCTTGCCGACAAACCTTGTTAAATGCGACAAATGCCACAGTCTGCACAAAGAAGCAAAATGGAAAATCTTGTGCAAAGCGGAAAACAAGAACTAGCTGCACCATAATCTGAGGCAGAAACGAGACGAGCTTTTCCAAGATAGATAACTCGTGTTCATAGTGCAGATATATATGGTAGAAATAAATTGAGAAATTGTGCCTTGGGTCTGTACGTGTGAGATGATAGAGCAGTGCTTCATGCAAGAAATCCCAGCCATATAAAAAGAAGAAAATCCCAGTAAGGAGAAAGAACAAAGCTCCAGAAATAAGCCCAAACATTATCCTCCTCCAGGTAAAAAGGCTTGTTAAAAAGTTGCATATACAACAAGGATCCATAAGCTTTTTACAGCTGGAAGTCTGCTGTGACTTGCTTTTTCTAGAACTCCAATTCACAAGAGCAGGTTTTGTACCATACTGGAAGAACAAGGGATCAAGAACTAAAATGATTGGAAGAGCATAAATTATTGGATAGATCCTCATGTGGACGACAAGCCCATACCAAAATGCAGCTTGTACTAAACGACCTGATCAGGGAAACATCACCAATATCAATAGAGCGTGAAGATTTATAACTTCCAAAGAAAAAATGAAACCACAGTTCCCACTAACCCAAGTGGAAATACAGTTATCTGACCCAAAATATCGGAGGATTCTTGGAAAAATTCTCAATTAAAAAGAGTTTGTTGTGTAACCCTATAAAGTTCCAGAGATTAACATTCTCGGTTTCTACTTTCCCTTTAAACTAGAGGTTCACTATAACTTCAAATTGCATAATAACTATGAAAAGAAACAGAGGTAGACTCAGGGCAAATTTTGTTTCATGCTTTATTGAGAAATCAAGTAAAAGAAGAATATTCAGCTTACACTGATTGGTTGCTAAAACCTCATTCACTGTCCGATAATTTTGGGTTGGGCCTATACACCTAACCCTGTGGAGGAGTGGGAGAAAGACTCAATCTTGATCGGTGTTCAATGAGAATACCTTCTTTTTTACAGTTTCATCACTTAAATCATGATTCCCCTAAATACTTCCCCTTCCATCTGCCCCCCTCTTTACAGTCATTTACATTACCCCCAATAATATTTAAGGTAGATTAAGGAGACAGGAACCATTTTGAAAGAGATAATAACAGAGAAAATAGCAGTAGGGAAATAAACTTACATTGAAAAAGAAAATTTTAGGAGTAAGTTCTCAATATAACTATATTAAATGTAATTAGAAGGTAATGGAAGTTTTACCATTCATTAGACATAGAATAATCCAAAGGATTATGGCGCAGATGATGGGCTCACAATTCCCACGAGTTCCAATGGTAAAGGTAAATGGATTCAAAAGCCATACCATCACCGAATAGGTGCATAATTTCTCAGGCACCCCTCTTAGCTTTAGAATGGCGTTGATAAGAAATCCCACGAGAAGATCTGCCGCACGAACTCAATGTAAGTTTCACTAAGCATATCTGTTTTGGAAACATAATTAAGATGTCTTCTAAGAATATCAATTATGCATTTTTTGCAATAAGAAGAGACAATAAACCCACATACAATGGTGCAAGTTCAAAAGCTATTTGTCTACTCTTAGATTTGATCATCTACAAGTTCATGCCCCAATCGACAATTCATCCAGTCTTTAGTTATACATCCACACAACCCCAAAGATTGCCAATGAAATCTAAGCAGATAGAGATGCAAAAATCTCTTGGAAACCATATACAAGGAGCATTTGTATGAGGAAAAACAAGAATTCCAAATGAGTTGATTAAAAATGGAACCTTTGCATTGTCTTGAAATTAGAACCTAACAAGAGCTTAATACAAAGTATCTGTCTGTTCTCACAAATAATAAACCCAAATCATACGAAAATTGTGAAGCTCAGACTTCTTCAGCATTCAACGGGAATAAAGAACCCAAAAAATTAAAGGGACAAAGAAAGAAAAAAAGAAAAAAGAGAAGAGAAAGGGAAAATTTTACCTGAAGCGGAGAAGATAAACTTTCCCCAAGAAGGATGAACGAAAGAATTGGGCACAAGAAGAAAAGCAATCAAGGGTGAGTAACGATATGTAGATCTTTGATAAGGGGATTTTCCGGCAGCAACTAAAGCAGCTGCATCTGAGAAAACAAGATAGTCCACATCTGTGTATCGAACCTCCATATGGGTATCTTGCCATTCTCCATAGATTATCAAAAACACCCTAAGAAATGCTGAGAATATCAGCAGCGACTTCAGATTTACAGTCACCATCATTCAGGAACTGATCGCTCAATACCCAAAACAACAGAGGAAGGTCTTTTTATTTATTTTTTCTTTTTAAAAACAAAACATTATGACTTTCCACAATTCTGTTTCAATTATTTCAAGAATTAAATTTCACTAAATATAAAAAATTTACAGTTTGGATCTTGAATAGAGTCAAACATTGAAAGCAAAGTTAATTTTGAACTAAATCAATCTAGTATTGAATTTGGGGGTTTCCATGTTCAAAAGTAAACTTCTATTTTAACTTATATGGACTACAATATTAAACTCAACATTCAATTATGCGCTCTATTTTTGCTTTGACACGATTATTAAAATTTCAAAATAAGAAATGATTTGTATTTTTTAAAAGAAGTTAAGTATTTCAATTGATGTTCTTGATCACAAAATAATGAATATTAGTATTGATAAGTTTAGAGAAAAAATTCCAAGTCAGTTCCTCCTTAATATAAAATAGATTTTAGCTAATATACATTGTACACTAAGATGAAGAAGTGTTGAATATTTTCAGAAGTCACCATGTACTCTTTGAAATTGACTCCTTGGTTAAATTTCATCCAAGGTTTCAAAAAAAGTTACCAGCTACCCATATTTAAAAAAACAACTACAAATGCCATCCAAGGTCCTAATATCTACCAAAAACAACATCTCTATCCCATAAAGGTTGTTGAGTACGATTTGCTTACTCATATCTTGCCATTAGATTGTCCTCACAATGGGTTCAGATTAGGGTAAAAGTTATCGCCAAAATTTGGCATAGGAAAAAAAAGAAAAAAGAAATAGACTTTCAGGGGGAAATTGGACATGTACAACTTTAGAAGAAAACATTACCAAACATTGTGGGTAATAGGATTTGCTTGATATATATACTCAGAAGATGATCCACTCGGATCCTACACTTTATCATACTACCTATTCAGTTTTACTAACATAAGAAGGTAATTACATTATGAAACTAAGTAAATACCAGAGGGCAGTTATAAGAATTCATAAACTTAGATATCATAAGAATATATGACTGTTGATCAACAGAGCTCATTTAGCCTCCGTAAGTTCTTCTTTCATATCGAAACCAGACAGTGCAGCCAGCTCTGAAAGCTTCTTCTCTCCGCTAAGAACCTGCCAGAATATTATAGTTATAAGGTCCCTCACAGCAAGATGTTCATTTTCTTATTGAACGTGTGAATGACTGGTGCCTTTTGTATAGGTTACAAAATATTTTTCTAGCATGAAGAAGGTTCTTGCTCACCTCCCCATTGATAACCCATGTAGGGAACCCTTCGAGTTTTGCTTCTTGACATGCATTGATCATAGAAATTCCCCTCTTAAGTCCATAAGGAAAGCATTCTACATAGTCTAGTAACTTTGCTGCTTCTCGTCCAAACATCTTGTTGCAGTGACACAAGAATAAACCAATTTAGTACAGAATACAAGCAACTCTTACCTATACTGCTAAGTGCATGATGCAAATCAGAATTTCTAGTGGGATCTTTAAGGCCATTTTTTATATTCTTAAAGATTAGTTGCAATATTGACAAACAGTTGGGGCCAGAACTCTGAGTATCTGCTTCTGAACTTTAAAGATTAATCCACAGAAGCTCTTAGCCAAATTCCAGCACCAGTATATGAAAGAAGGAAATATAAGGGTCTCTCTTTTTCCCTTTAATGATGCTCTTACTTATTTTACGGAAGACGTTAATATTCAACCCAATAGTAGTTGATGCATATTCATATTCTTCCCTACCCATATCATGTTTTGTCTTTTCCCTTATAGAATGTTACTTTAGGAATGTAGCAATCAGACAACGTGGCTGGAGTCCAATCAACATCCACGCTTCACCCTACCTACATCATGTCAGATTTGATAATGGGGAAAGATTTTTACTTTCCCATTTTCTATGTATGCAAGTATTTCTTTCTCTGAATCTCACCATTTTTTTTTGCCTAATGAAATGATGTCACTATGCCATTGAGGCGACCAAAATGGAAATAATTTTAGAAAAAAACATCATTTTCATATGCATTTTTTTTTTTTGAGAAACCCATCAAAATGCAGTACTAAGAAAGCACATTTGCAAAAGAAAGAGAACCTGCTTTTGTTCCTGGCAGTGAGAACACCAGAAAGCCCCATACATTTTTGCCCCAATTGAATGCAGGTGTTTCGCTAGGGATATAGCAAAAGGTGTAGACTCTGATGTGATCTCTGTTGTGAAGTATTCCATCTCAGCCAGAGCAGAACTGCAAAAGATGGGAAAAGGATTTTGAGTAATTGTTCTCTTGAATAACGTGCATGATCTTTTCACCAACTATACATTTCAGATGATCTAGAGTTTTACCTGTGACTAAATGACTGCACATCAAGAGCTTTTCTATCTTAAAATGACCAAGATATCTTGTTGCTGCTAAATCTAGAAACTGAAACAAGCTTCTCTTACTTGCTTTAAGATTGTAGCTTAAATAATTCATGGAAAGTTTTTATATAAGTTAATGTGATTATCTCTGTAATCAATGCCAATCAAACATTCACTACTTAATGCAAAAAAAGAAACTCTTGCCTATTGTCCTTTCAATCCAAAGACACTTTGCCTAATATCATCCTACAATGTGTAAATGTGTACGGATTGTTTACCCTGTGTTTGTAGGCTGAGAGTCACTGTATGAATTGTTTAGGGTAGAAACCACCAAGAGAACTATAAGTAACTGTATACCCACATCTTTTTGCACCTCTTGAAAGCCCAAACCCTGTATACAAAAGAAATATCTTTGTCACTACCATTGCATATAGCAATAGAAGCTAAACAAACAAGTCTGTAGTAGAGATAACCTTCATACTGCTGATGAACAAACTAAATGACAATAAGACAGAAGCTAAACAGTACGGACAAAATTCCCCAGTGAACTTTGTGCTTAGGATGTACAAGAAGTATGCACTGGCAGCTGCCATGGAAGTAGTTGTTCCAAGTAAAACCAAACGCCCATTAGCTTCACCAATTCCAAGAGGCCTGCTTTTCTGGCCCAATTGTATCCCAAGTAATGCAACTACTCCATAAGCAACCATACCAATCAATGGAAGAGGAACACCTGGCAAATGAAAAAGGATGAAAACTGAATCTCTTTCCAAACATATTACCTGCAATATAAGTGACATACTGCCTTCAATTTAATGATTTTCCAATCTGTGTCTTTCAGATCAAACAAATACAGCTTACAATGTAACAAAATTAGCACTGCATTAGTTATTAAGTCTGACAACAAAAAATACACTACTATATATTAGAATGTGTTACCTCCTCTGTGATATGTATGATTACTATCAAAAGGAGTTATAACATTTTGTTAGAAGAACAATTCACCCCAGTGTTTTTTTTCTGGACAAGATAAAGGTCAAACAATTCACCTGTGTGTTATGCACACTATGCACATAAAGTATATGAGAGATTTACGAGCAATTAGAGCCCAATCAGTACGAGGATTAGGTGTTGCTACTTCCAGGAATTGGTTTATGTTGAGGCCTCACCACTATGAGATAAAAGGGGTGCAACTTACAGCAATGTTTATTGTCAACATCTTCTTGTCAAGTATGTTGGACCAATTGATATTGGTTTTTCTAATTGTGGCTCCACACTGGAGTTTTGTAACCTCAATGCAATCAATGTGTGCCGGCTTATTGTAACACTGAGATAGGGAAAAGTCCTTTGATTCATCAATGAGTACTGGAATTGGAGTGGGTGGAAATGACGGTGACCTTATGGAGGCGAATTGGGTACAGCACAGGTTTCTCAGTCCGATTGCATTTCTAGGCATCCCATTCATTGATAATTCAAACCATCTACCTTACAGAGTCTCATTTGAAGACAACCGAAGATCATGTAACTTAAAAAAAGGCTATTATCAAACATATGCTGGTCTAATTAACAATAGATTCCTTCAGCTAATAACATCTTGTATTTAGTAAGGTTTCTTGAAACCAACTTCATTTTATGTCCTAAATTAATGTTTTAAACAAGCATAACTTACTATCTCCATGTACAACAATAACAACATCTACGTTTTCCTAATTAGTTGGGTCAGCTATATGAACTGCAAAGTTAACATGCTTTGGATGGAGTAGTATTGGGATGGGGTTATCCCCGGGGAAACTCTGATTGTGCGAGCTTGCTCTATAGCTAATTCCAGGCCCGGATAAAGGAGGAAGGTTACGCTAGCTTGACAACCCATATAGAACTAATCAATTTACTACAATTACTTGCAATACAACAAATTTACTATCACCATTCAAAAATAGAAGCTTTACCATTGTCATCTTTGTATGTTTCATTACAGAGGATATGTTTTCAGAGATATTATACTACATAAATAGATGTATTCCTCTATTTATTCTTCCAAACAATTTTTTCTTCCAAACAGATAAAGCAATCCTATTGCATTACATGGTCTTCTATACAACAACATTACCTAATGTAATCCCAAGTGCTGTCTGGGGAGGGTGGTGTACCATGTACATCAGATCTTTCTCCTACCTCAAGAAGGTAGAATTATGTGTTCTCTAAAATGCTTAAAAAAGGGCTTCTTCAACTTCTTAGACAAAATAAGACACTCAATTGGGGTAATAGGGATAAAGATTATTATGTCTGGTACGTACATAATTCATAAAGAGAATCAAACAAGAGGCTAGTCATAAAAGGGAGACGTGAATTGGTAAGACTTTGCCAAAACCCTAAATAGAATTGTATCCAATCACTTCTTCAGGTTCCCACCAATTTTACTTGTACAGATGTGTTAATATCTTCATATTAAAATCTATTTTCTTTTAAACAAAAACTTTAGATATATACTTATAGAAGGTTACAAAGATAGTCCTAAAGCAGAAAGTTCTTTAAAAGTCCAGATTTCCTAAAAATAGCACGGGATATTACCAAATACAGCTGAGTAGCTGCTGTTGAGGATGTCTCCACAGCTGGCACCATCACCAACAGGACAAAATGCTTCAGAGTTAGTTAACTTGAGGAACGTCAAGTAAGAAGTCTCAAGAAACCCAATCACACCAAGTGCTGCACACCAATTGTATGCTGAAATGTCTGTATCAGCAGGAGTATCTGGCAATACCACCTTAGATTCTGATTCTGTCTCTGCATCTCCGACCTGCCTTGATGAGCAGTTCACTCGAAGCAACAACAGTCGCCGAACCGAATCTCTCTTTAAGAATCAAGCAATAAAAATGTCAACATTTGAGGAGAAGAAAAAAAAAGTGAATCTTGAAGAGATGAAGAGTAACTGTACCTTGAGTTGAACGAGAGAAGATATGGAATTAGAGCGAGATGGAAGAAGATGAGAGGTCTGGGTTGGAAAAGGAGAAGATGATACGCCGATGATACTGGCCATCAGCTCAGAATTGGATACCACCGGCCGTGAGTAGTGGTGGTTTGACTAGCTCTGCGGTGGTTGTTGGTCGTTGGTTGAAGTGCAGAAAATGTTGCTCGTTACTGAATACGGGGATTTGGACCGGAACAAATTTTGGGCTCTGGCTTATTTACACAAAACATCCTCTGGTAAACTGTTTAGTAAGCCTTTGAACATTTTTGGGCTTGGAGTTCAATAGGAAAGCAAGTGAAATACTTAGTTATTACTGTCTAAATGTAATTTAATTTCTTGACAAAAACGACCTATTGAAAATAATATTTTTTATTTCTTTTGTATAGGTTTCACTTATGAGATTAAATTGAGTATGTTATTGCTTGTTATTTAAATAAAACTTGAGTTGAAACAAAAATATTGTAAATATATAAAGATTTTTTGAGTTTTGAAATCAATATTACATAGATTCAAAATATTTTTAATATTTCAATTAAGATTAATTGCTTCAAGTATTTATGGACAAATTAGCAGAGAAAATATTGCTCTTGCTAATTTTGAGTCACGTTAATTTTTGAATCAAGGTCTGATTTTTTTCTCATTTAAGAAATGTTATATCCATCTCGTCAGGTTGCATAAAATTTGATATGATTAGTAAGCATCCACATTTGAAGTTTGTGAAAGTGTATGTATTGGAACCTGAACTGAACTTGAGAAAGTTGAAGATTTGCAAGCGTAAATCAACATTTCACTTTCAAAATACATCTTCAAATCAACATTATTTATAACTTCACATAAAATTTGTGTTTACAAGTATATTTACATTACAAGAATAATAAAACAGTACTTCATGCTCACAAACAGTGTTGTTCACCTTCATGTTACAAGTGTCGTTTGCTCCTAATCTTGATTTTTCTTGTGAAAAAAAAGTTTGTGGTATTCAATCAATAAATTATATAGTTTTTAGGATGCCGACTTGCCAAGTGATGTACATTTTCCCCAAAATTACTTAATTATCAAGAAGGAAGGCGACCTTTTAAACTCATTGTTTACCACAATTCTTTTAAAAGATAATCAAATTTGAGTTTAATTATGTACATAAAACTCTATAACTATTCTCTTATTCCGTTCTATTACTTAGATATTGTTTGAACATATCTTGCTACTTTGAAAACATAACTCATACACAACTAAAACACCTAAAGTTTCAAATCAACTTAACGAACATTGTTTGGTTGTAAACAGGAATGGTTTTTGGTTATTATTTGAAGATGAGTTTTTCAAGTAACTAACAAAATTTATTTGTTTATTCAAGTGAAATATATGTCAAAACACAACTTCAACTTCTAAATACCTTTTTTCAACTACAGTATTTCTTATTTCTTTTTTGAATTTCACTCCATTCAATCCAAGTGTCTATTAAGTCTTTTTTGTTGGATTTTTATTTGCTCTAATTTCTCACCATAAATAGGTTTTTCCTTATAGGAAAATGTTTTGGATTGACTAATCCTTTTTCTGGTAGGAAAGGTTTAAAACTCTGTAAATAAAGGCATGTTCAAACTAACTTAATTAACATTCACTATGTAGTCTTAAAGGCTTTGAAAGTTTTGGTTAGGGGGAGAATTTGTGGATCACAAGCTTGATACGTTGTCACTTGTGTGAATTTCCCATGTATTCGTGATGAATTGATTGAGGTTGTTTCTCTCTGTATTTGTACTTTCATATTTATAATGGATTGCTCATCTCCTTTGTGGACGTAGGTGGATTGACCGAATCACGTTAAATCTTTTTGTCTTTTGGTATATTTCTCGTTGCACCTGCTTATTTTTTATCCTAACATTTTTAAGGACTAAAACCAGAAAGAAAAGAAGTTAAAAGTTCACTTAAGAAACAGAAGAAGCTAGAACAGAATTTGCATGAAATGTGAGCAAATATCAATAAAGAGCACTCTTTGAAGTTTTTCATTTATTTCCAAAACTTTAATGTTTTCAAGTGAGTGCGTCTCATCTTTTTTAGTTCAAGTTTCTAATTTCTTATGTTAGTTTCCCACATCGGAACCCAAAGCAGGACTCGTACGCAAGTATTCTGTAATAAAAGCCAAACACTTACAGAGAAATCGGCATACCTTTCTCGGCCTTTTGGCTAAGATCAAGTGTAGTATCTGTTCTTATCAGTTTAATATCTGATATGTGGGCCATTGGTTCACACGATATTAACTCAATTTTTTAAGGGAAAGGATCCATTAAGGCAGCTTGCTGCCTGGGTTCTTGCGCGTCGCCCATGCGTTGCACTACTGCACGGGCCTGGCGCACCCCACCAATTCAAGTTTAAATTTCTTTTGGTCTTTAATTGTTTCAATTTATTTTGGTCTTTAATTTCATTGTGTCTGCGCGATTATTGGAATAATTTAGTTCTTCTTACTGTAAAATACAGACATGATACTCTACTAGTCAAATACCTTTTTGCCACTTTGTTTTTGGAAAAGCTCCATCTATTAGGTAATTCTACCGATAGACTTGTACGGAGGGAGTTAGCATTTGCACAGGAATGAATATAATGTCACATTTGTACAGGAATGAATATAATGTCACATTTGTACAGGAATGAATATTAATTTGTCATAGTGACAATGCTCAATGTCCTCCTTTTGTAATCCTTTTTGCGTAGAATCTACTGGTAAGGGTTGTCATGCCAGCTATGAAGGAAATTCTTGCTACAAAAAAACTGCATCTCATATTGACTATGCTCGTCGTATATAGCAGAAGCCTAATAACTTTCTAGTCTTTCTCGTAAGCATACCTTTCTCGGCCTTTTGGCTAAAGATCAAGTGTAGTTTTTATTCTTATCAGTGTTATATTTGAATCATTGATTACTAACTTGACTTTTTGACAGGAAGAGATCATTATGGTGGCTTACTGCCTGGCCTCTTTTGCGCGTCGCCCATGCGTTGCACTATCGCACGGGCCCCGTGGAGGTATAATATTTTGTTGGGCCTTTTCTTTGCCTTTCCTGTTTAGTTTAGTTTAAGTATTCAATTACGCGGTTAAGTAAATTTATACTATTTAATTATTCATCAGATTATATTATTTAATTACTAATAGCTATAATTTGCTATAATTACCACTCAGGAGTAACATATATTAATCATGTGGACTGACTTCGAATTTGTATAATTAGCTATATTTGTATATGTATAATTCGCCAGAATATACAAATACATATGTATAATATACAATTATTTAATTTATATAATTCACCTCTCTCCAACTCTCTGACCTTTTCCGCTTGCCTCTCTCCTCGCTCTCCCAGTCTCACTTGCTTTTTATACAAATGCATATGTATGCTAATATAATTATTAACCAATATATACATATATACATTCACCTCTCTCCCACTCTCTGCCCTCTCCCACTCTCTGCCTTCTCTCGCTCCGCCTCTCTCCTCCCTCTTCTAATCCCGCTCGCTCTTTCCTCTCTCTCTCAATCTTTCTTGCCATATATAGAAATACATATGTATAATATACAATTATCTAACCAATATTCATATTAATTCACCTCTCCCCTTTTTGCCCTCTCTCTCTCCTCTCTCCTCCCTATAACATGTAGCTACGAATTGTAATTATCAAACTAAAATTGTAATTATCAAATTATATCTATGCAGAGTAATTAGGCTATTTTAAGTGGCTATATGTAAAAGTTTCTCATTATTTATTAATGAGAAAATAGTCAAAAGCCCCTCCAAGCTATTATCGAATTCTCAACTACACACTTATTCTTCACGGGGGTCCTATCACCCCCTGAACTTTTTAAAAGTGAAATATCTACCCCTACAAACTCACGCTTCCAGATTTTTATTAGGTGGTACTCACCACGCGCTGCCACGTAAGATTACCCTTTTTTTCATATAAAAAAAGTAATTATTCTTTTATATTTTCATCTCCTCCTTTTTTCTTTCTTTTCCCTTCCTCCATTTCTTTTTCCTTACTCCATTTATTTTTCTTTGAAGCTTCTGCAGATTGATGAGAGGACACCATGACTATCAAAACTTCAACCTTCACCAAAATTTTAGACACTAACAAATTTCGTTTTCTAAAAATAGAGACAAATAAAAAAGTCTATCACTAAATATTGCTTCTTCTTCTGATACTATCATGTTCTCAAAGATTGATTTTTCAAAGAATCACCAGTAAATGATACTTGCTTGCCGGGATAAAGGTACCAAACTTGGAGGGACTACTATTGATTTAGATTTATCAATGTTTATATGAGAAACTTGATTTATATATACAACAATTGCAATAAATGAGTCTTCTTCATCAAAGGGTTTGTTACCCAATGATGAATTCTTCTCCATTAATTGAATCTATTACTTAGTGAACTCCTCCATTAATAACTAGTCTAAAGTTAAATTCTCTTGATTTTGAGCTACCAATAAATTTTCAAAGTGATGAAAAGGGGAGATAGAAAAGTATGTGATTTGGTGATGAAATTGACTTAATGATGAAAGCCTAATGAGGGCGGTAACCTGGTGGCCGAGTTGAGCCACCGCCGTTGTCTAATCTGATGATGAAGATTGAAGGGAAGAGATAAAGAAGGTAAAAAATAAATAAAAGGAAACATATTTTTTTATAAAAAAAATAGAATATTAATATGAAATAAATTAAATATTCATAAAGTTAATATTTTAATTATCTTTTTATCCTCACTCTCCCAAAGAGAGCGAACTACACCTTTGCTACATCAGCTTTTAGGAGCAAATAACTCCATTTTAAAATAATTCATGAGTGTAATAGAACACTCGTAAAGTATAAGTGTGTAGTTAAAAATTGAATATAGATTGAGGGATTTTTGGCTATTTTCTCTTTATTAATTGAATGAAGTAATGCACAGAATTTGTAATTACGTGTTTGACCAAATTCCTGAATGTATTATGGGCTAGTTTGTGAGAAGTAGAAAATTAACAATCTAAATTAAGTGTTGGATACGTCATGTTCAAACATTTTTTAGTAATAATTGGGGTAGTAAATACCATAGTTGGCACCTGTATATAAATCATAGTAATTGGGAGTAGTAAATACACCCATAATTGGCACCTGTATATAAATAAATCTTAGTAATTTGGGTAGTAAATACCATAATTGGTACCTGTATATATTATTATCCAATAAGAGAAAAAATGGTATCTGACCTCTCCTATTAAAAACCATTAAATAAATTAGGCATCCCTAAATACAAATTGATTCTAGACAGAAGTCTAGATAAATACATTTATAATCTTCAATATCCTTATAACGAAATTCCTAAGCCACTTAACAGGTTTTTGGTTCACTTTCAGTCTTATCTTTTTTTCTTTTTGGAATTTCAATTTTTTGATTTAGTATAATGGTGCTCTTCCATGTATCTAAAAATCAATTTTTTATTATTTAGAAAATATTTTTAAATCTAAATTCACCTTTTAATCCATTTTGTTACTCTCTTTACTCTCTAGTTGACACAAATAAAATCAGAATTTTTTTTAAAAAAATCAAAATTGCATCTAATACAAGAACGTTGTATGTTATTGATGTATGTTTGGTCCATAAATAGTTTGGTCTAAAAGTAAAAAAAGTTGGTCCTATACTTTGATAATGTGGTGCTCATTTTATTTTTCATTTGCACTTACAAAAATATTTTAGAATCAGCGAATTAAATCATATCGAAGTGAGAAAAAATCAAACCCAACTTATTTAATTTGATATTTAGTGTTCGCTTTTCAAAATTAAAAAATTATATTTTTTAATATTAATATATAATATAAAAAAAAAACTATCGAATTCATTCGGACCGATAAATCTAATCTAATTGTTAGAAGAATCTTTAACAAGACATTTTATTACTGATCGAGAGGTCAATAATAATATTAAGGACATTGAAAAGTGTGCTTGTGGATAAAAGGAGGTTAGACTAGAGGATAATTTTTTTTTTATAAAAAAAGTAGGTCCATTTGGAACTTATCCAACCATAGCATAATCCAAGTCACTCTCACATCATTATCTGAATTATTACAAGTTGTGCAAAATTGGAATTCACATACATAATTCTTCTTTACGTGTCTATCTATCCATACACTTAAAAAGACCCTCCTGTCTTCACCCATAAATATCAATCTCCCTTTCATTTCTCACCATCAACACAATAATTCAAGAACTTCCACAGGAACAAACAATCATGAGAACTATTTCCCTTCATTCAACCTCATTTTCACTTCTTGAGTTCCATGGTACCAAGAATTTGGCACACAGGTATATTTGTATTCATTGAAAATTTTCGATTGAGTTCATTTTTTTTTCTTCCAATGGGTGTTTCTTTTAACTCTGTTTTGTGATTTGAATGCTACTAGCAGCAGGATCAATAGATCGGTTTCGTTGATTCCAATGGCGAGGTCTCAATTTCAGCCTAAAAAAAGACGTGACATTGGTACTAGCAATAGAAATCCAAGTTTTAGGTGGGTTTTTGAGTATATCTAATATATCCCCTGTTTTTGTGTTATTTCTCTGTTTTTGGCTTTAAAATGGGTGTTTGAACAAACAATTTTTGTAGCTGGATGGCAACAGTTGGAGAGAAAGTGCACAACTCCACTGTTCCTACTTCTGTTCCTGTTCGAGTTGCACTTGAATTGCTTCAAGCTGGCCATCGTTATTTAGATGTCAGGTAATGCAAATTTATGTACGTGACATAATTCGTATTTTGAGAGTCAAACAAAAAACATGCCCTTTAAATATAAGGAAGTTGTTTTTTTTGATTTATACTATTTCTTGCAATATATGATCAGAACAATTTAATTTTTTTATCAATCGTTAGTATGGAAGAAACAATATTTTAAACATTTTTTTTGCGCAGAACTACTGAGGAGTTCAGTGATGGGCATGCTGCTGGGGCCATAAACATTCCTTACATGCTTAGAATTGGCTCAGGTTTGATTATTAGTAATTTAATTTTTCTCTCTTTTTCTGAGTACTCGATGTTAACAATATTTAAGTTTTTCAAATATTTTTTTTACAAGTGTCCGTGGCGACCATGCATGATAGATTTTTTTACAATTGTCATTTAGTTCTCAAAAATTGAAATGGTGGCAATTATTATGCCTGGTTTCTACTTTCCAGGTGTCAAGAATTACATGTAAAATGTATTTTGTTCATCTTTACTTCTCTTTCAATTTTCTTACTTGCTCATAAACGGAGGGTTATTTAATTATATACACATGACTCAGTTACAATTCTCTGGTTTCATTTTTATTTCTTTGAAAATATTTTGGCAACTTAGCAAACATAAATCATACACAACTAGAGTTCCGGACCAACTTAAAGAACACTGTATAAGAGTGATTTTTGGTTAGTCTTTGAAGATAAGTTTTTCAAGTATCTTTTTTCCTTCTTACGAAAATGATTATTTTTTTTTCAAGTGAATTGCATGTTTGAACACAATTTTAACTTTCAAATAACCCTTTTTCAACTTCAACTTCAACTTTAAATACTATATTTTCTAGACCAGAATTTGCATGAAATGTGTTCAATTATGAACAAAGAGTACTCTGAAGTTTCATTGTTTTTCACGGTAATGTTTTTATGCTAGTGCATCAAGTTTCTGTTCTTCTTTGAGTGGTATATTAGTTTCCCACATCGGAACCCAAAGCAGGACTCGTACGCAAGTGTACTGTAATAAAAGCCAAACACTTACACTGGAATTGGCATACCTTTCTCGGCCTTTTGGCTAAGATCAAGTGTAGTATCTGTTCTTATCAGTTTAATATTTGATATGTGAGCCATTGGCTCACATGATATTAACTCAATTTCTAAGGGGAAGGGTCCATTAAGGTAGCTTGCTGCCTGGGCTCTTGCGCGTCGCCCATGCGTTGCACTACTGCACGGGCCTGGCGCACCCCACCAATTCAAGTTCAACTTTCGGATTGTTTTTTTCTTACTTTCTGTAGTTTTTTACCCTAGATAGTTAAAATCAAATTGACAACTAGGTATCTGTAACAAATGCGTAACCCAATAGTAACAGTTTCTAGCGTTTTTGCCTCTGTATATATGTGGTGGTGCAGGGATGATAAAGAACCCAAATTTCTTGGAGGAAGTGTTGGAACAATTCGGGAAGGATGATGAGATTATAGTTGTAAGTCCACCGCAAAACTAGTAGTATATGATTTTATTTTAAGCTTGAATTTCATGAGGTAAGGAATTATCAATTTCCTTTTTTGCTTATTAATATCTTTTGTTGACTACGCATTACAGGGATGCCAGTTGGGTAAGAGATCATTTATGGCTGCAACTGAACTTCTTGCTGCTGTAAGTCCCTTGCATACTACAGCTTTAGAATAGAAAATTCTTGAAAATGAAAGTAATATAAATAATCCTAAAGTAATTTTGGCCAAAAAGTAAAAGTCCTAGAACGTGTAAAAGATTGAATTGTGATTATAATAAATCGACACATCTCATTAATTGCATTCTATAATTGTGCAGGGATTTACTGGGGTGACTGACATTGCTGGTGGATATGCTGCGTGGACAGAAAGTGGACTTCCGATTGAGCCTAGAAAGCATTAATTGCCTTTTATTTACTCACATATAAAAGGGTAGATTTTTAAATAAGTACACCAGTAGTCAACATGGCGAAATCAATTCCCTTTCATCACGTCAAAAATTAAAAGGAGCATCTTGCAAAATCTGTTGTATAGTAATTTATAGCAGGTGATGATATCCGATGTGGGAGAATCTGTATTGCAAGCAATATGTGTAAATATTGTTCTCCTAATTCTGCTATAATAAATAATATTTGCCTGAAAGGCCTCTCATCTGCTCATAATTTCTTCCCTCTACCAAAATGGTTGCAATGTTTGCTTTCATAAAGAAATTATGAAGTAAAGAACAAAGTTGTTAACTATCCGTAATCTTTTTCAGGAGCAGCTCAAGTATATTAGTGATCTAAAACAAAAATCAAATGGGGCCTTAAAATTTGAATCGTTAATAACTTTTATATAATTGATTTTTTCTAGTTTTCAATTAATAATATAACTATTTTTATTTTAAATTATTTCTCATGAGATACAGTACTCTAAATATGTCAAATTTCTTCTAATAATTCCTTCATTTTCATGAAAAGTTTACTTTTTCTAGAAATAATATTCAAATATTGTGTTAAAAAATAATAACTTATAATCTGTTATTATTATTAAAAACGAGGCCCCTTAAATTTGGGGGGTTTAAAACACTTGTCTTTTCTTTAACACTATCAACAAAAATTGCAGACTTGTACTACTTTTTTTTGTTTTTGTTTTATGTTCTTCGGATTAATTTATAACAAGAAAAACTAACAAGCCAGCTTTATTTTACTTCCTTGCTTGGATTGAAAACAAAGATAAATAAGTAGACGGTAGGTACATATAGATTAGGTGGTCTAATTGATCAACACACAAGGAAAATTAAATAATCTCATTCTTAAATTAAGGAATCTTAACGAATAACAACCAGATGGAAATGATTAAAAAGAATGGTTAGGCATTTGCAAATTTGAATTTTCTAGTGTGAAAAACATTTACACAATCAATAATTAGGATAACTTTTGCATATAGCCACTCCAAAATAGCTTAATTACGTTTCATAGCTATAATTTGCTAAATACGATACTTAGCTAGGCGAATTGTATGTGTATAATTGTCAAATAATTGTATATATATATA